>NC_030685.2:16789687-17101473 GCF_000004195.4 Xenopus tropicalis | reverse complement strand
AAATACATCAGTCAGGACTGGTTAACCTGTGGCCCTTCAGATGCTGAACTGCAACCACAATTAGAGGCTCATTATTAACATATTACCCAGAACATTACTACAAATGTAGTAACAAAACAGGATCACGTGGGCAGAAAAACTTCCAAACTGTAAAGGACTTTCAGATCTCAGACATCAGATTGGTTGCCACCATGGGTTAAGGTCCCCATACACAGGCCGATCCACTTGCTTGGCGATGTCGCCAAGCGAGCGGATCTTCTGCCGATATCCCCACCTACGGGTGGGCGATATCGGGAGAATCCAGGCTAATGCCCTGGGGCCAAATGATCAAATTATAACGACGGGTATAGGAAAACTCGGTCCGGGGACCGCATCAGCGAGCCGATGAGGTCCCCGATCCGACTAGATTTTCTAACCTGCCCGATTGAGATCTGGCTGATTTCAGGCCAGATATCGGTCGGGCAGGCCCATCGGTAGTCCCCATACACGGAGCGATTAGCTGCCGAATCGGTCTAAGGGACCCATATCGGCAGCTAGAATTGGTCCGTGTATGGGGACCTTAACTGTAAATTGATAAACTCCTAATGTTTATCAGTGACCCCCACTGACTCCAGTAACCAAAGAGAACATCTCAGACTGAGAATAAGAAAGGTTTTATCAACAGCCCCATTGGTCTCAATGACAAAAGTTGGCCATACACTGGCCAGTACTGGTTGGTAACCAACTGAGCAACCCATGGGCCAAATGGATGGATACCGTATAAGTGGCCATACAAAATGTGGTCTATTCTTTTAGAGCAGCTTGGTTCATGCCTTCTAAGAACCATTGGGAGTTTGTGGGGGTTCCAAATCACCCACTGGCCCAACCTATAAGCGCCACAAATCATACAAACCAATACATGGGCAGTTAAAGATATGGGCACTTGCATTTTCAGGCACTATTATTTGGGGCCAATGGCAGATCATTATGAAAATGGCATGCAAAACCCCCAATGTTCCCTAAAGGAGAAGGAAAGGTAAAAACTAAGTAAGCTTTATCAGAAAGGTCTATGTAAATACAGCCATAAGCACTCACAGAAACGCTGCACTGAGTTCTCTGTCAACAGATTTGTTGTGTCTGTTTTCCTCTGCCAGAGACACACAGCTCTCTCCTCTCTCCTGCTCCCCCTCAAGAAT
Source organism: Xenopus tropicalis (assembly GCF_000004195.4). Lineage (NCBI taxonomy): Eukaryota > Metazoa > Chordata > Amphibia > Anura > Pipidae > Xenopus > Xenopus tropicalis. The sequence continues at coordinate 17,100,298 of NC_030685.2, read as the reverse complement.
GCTAAGAACTCACTCCCCCCCCCTTAGGAATGTGGATCTGAGCCAATCAGCAGGAAGCTGACTCATAGTCTAACTAACTGAGCATGTACAGGGGTCTGGGTGCAGGAGTGAGGCATTATGGGAACTTTCTTTACACAGCTCAGTGTTTTTTCTTCCTTTTTGGCTTCTGATCATCTGAACAGGAGAAATATGGGGAGACTTAAGGGCACTATGCCTACAGCTTAAGATTAACTCTTTATTAGCCTTTCCTTTTCCTTAGAACCAAGCTGCCCTAAAGAAGCTGGACAAATAGTGCCCTAAACAGAGTAGTAAAATAATCTTTACAGTCACTGGTTCTCAGTTGGTTTTCCTGGCCCAAGATGGCTGCCTCCATATCTGCAAAGTGTCATGGTGTTGTGAGGGAAAAACCAGCTTGAAAATCACACACGGCTTTGCACGAACACTTGGGAAAGTTTCCACCCTTAATGTGAGGGACTGTTTTCACACAATCCATAAAATCCACTTTCTCCATGCACTTAGCATTCCTTACGGAACACGCCTTGACACAGAAGCTCTAACCCCCTCATGGAAGAAGGAATTTGGATTTGGAGTGGCCTGGTAGCCCTCGCTCCCCGGTGTCATGTGGCAATGAGAGATATTGTTGCCTTAGTAATGAGAAGCCAATCGGTCTGTCAGAAGGAAGGTAGGGAAACTTCATCCGAGTGGGACAGGCCCAGGATGCAGATATTTCTAATCCACGGCGGAGCAGCACCTGCCGTCTCCACATGGGTCCGAAAAGCGGCTGCACTCAATTATAGCACATCGGGGGAGGAGGATTGGAAGACACACATCCTCTTCCTTCTTGGGATCATGTAACATCAGCTCTTCAACATCTGGTCTTGGAAGTCTCCTAGGGCCACTAACCACATCCACATTAACCCAAACCCCCCCATTTGCACTTACACAGGCCTTAACCCTTATCATTAGTGCCGGCAACGCAAGTCTTCTCTGTTCTTTCAGTCTTTTGTATGCGGCTGTAATAACCCCCACTGATCCCTACCCTTCTCCTAGAGAAGGACACAAGGGCCACAATACTCCATTTGCCTAAACAGTGGTATCAAGACTGTGGCACTGGCTTCTCTACTCATGCACCCCTGGAACTATAGCAGGGTGACTGTTACCCCAATGTTTCTATATATCCGTAACCTTGTTATGGGCTAAGGGGGCCCAGCCTGAAGGCCAGTTAGGGGGAGATTTGGGGTGAGTGCTTATTTGTGCCCTGGGTACCCCTGGAACTATAGCAGGGTGACTGTTACCCCAATGTTTCTATATATCTGTAACCTTGTTATGGGCTAAGGGGGCCCAGCCTGAAGGCCAGTTAGGGGGGATTTGGGATGAGTGCTTATTTGTGCCCTGGGTACCCCTGGAACTATAGCAGGGTGACTGTTACCCCAATGTTTCTATATATCTGTAACCTTGTTATGGGCTAAGGGGGCCCAGCCTGAAGGCCAGTTGGGGGGGATTTGGGGTGAGTGCTTATTTGTGCCCTGGGTACCCCTGGAACTATAGCAGGGTGACTGTTACCCCAATGTTTCTATATATCTGTAACCTTGTTATGGGCTAAGGGGGCCCAGCCTGAAGGCCAGTTGGGGGGGGATTTGGGGTGAGTGCTTATTTGTGCCCTGGGTACCCCTGGAACTATAGCGGGGTGACTGTTACCCCAATGTTTCTATATATCTGTAACCTTGTTATGGGCTAAGGGGGCCCAGCCTGAAGGCCAGTTAGGGGGAGATTTGGGGTGAGTGCTTATTTGTGCCCTGGGTACCCCTGGGAGTATAGCAGAGTGACTTTGCCCTTCCTGCCTCTTCTTGGACAATAATGGCTCTAGGTCACACATGCTGACACAAAACCTTTATTCCCTTTGATGCAATACCTCCAAGATGGGCCTGCACAGGAACCTTACACCCTGAATGGAGCCACAGTAAGTCCCTGGAATCTCCACTGGTCTTCAGAACCTAAATATATCCTGATAAAGGAAATATATCCTGATAAAGGAAAAAAAGCCTCCAGTGCTTAGCCAATCTGCATTTTAGAAAAACATTCCTTCCTGATCCCATAGGCAATTGGTATAATGCCCTTGCTCTATTCTTTTCATGGCCCAAATCATGTTGTTATCCTCATATGGTTTATTGGGCCCATCTGGTGTGGGAGCCAGTAATAACCCGCTAGCTGCTATATTTATAGATCAGCCTTGTGAGCAGATGTGCAGTCAGACTTATTGGTAAATCCCATTGGCTGGCAAGAAAAGAATGAATGGGCTCTTCCATCCCGCATCTCATTGGACGATTAATCAGATGAGGGATTATTCACAAAAGCAAGTGCAGTGTGTAAAGTGCAATTTCCAGAAGGTTTTAGTAGCTCCATGGATTTGTTACCTTACTTATTGCACTTACGGTGGGAAGGACGCATCAAGTGCAAGGGGCAGGTCTGGGCACAAATAGCCTGAATGCTGATAGGTGCAAATGTTGCATCCATCTTTGGGTGACTGCACTTGTGTGTGTCCCCAGCACTATAGGGACAACAGCAGAGATAACAGTAGAAATAAAATGCAAATGAGTCAAAAGAAAAATAATGAAACACAGACTTGGGAAAAACACTGGAGGAAATATAAAAAAAACAGAAAAATATACTACATTAGTTAGGGCTGGATCAAAGGCAAATGTGATTCTAAGAAATCATTTTGTTTTTCTGCCTTTCACATTTGATAATTTGCATATACAAATCTTGTTAATTAAAAACTACACTTACTGGAGAGGGGAGGATGGGATTGACCCCAAGCAAAACACATATGGAGACTTCTTCAGATCAGCCATAGTGGTATCTGTTGTAGCAGTGGGATAATAGCCTCTGGGAAGGGACTGGGGCTGTGGGATAGCAGGTATAGTAGGGAGAGATGGTGCCTATAGTAGCAGTGGGATAATAGCCTCTGGGAAGGGACTGGGGCTGTGGGATAGCAGGTATAGTAGGGAGAGATGGTGCCTATAGTAGCAGTGGGATAATAGCCTCTGGGAAGGGACTGGGGCTGTGGGATAGCAGGTATAGTAGGGAGAGATGGTGCCTGTAGTAGCAGTGGGATAATAGCCTCTGGGAAGGGACTGGGACTGTGGGATAGCAGGTATAGTAGGGAGAGATGGTGCCTATAGTAGCAGTGGGATAATAGCCTCTGGGAAGGGACTGTGGCTGTGGGATAGCAGGTATAGTAGGGAGAGATGGTGCCTATAGTAGCAGTGGGGGGATAATAGCCTCTGGGAAGGGACTGGGGCTGTGGGATAGCAGGTATAGTAGGGAGAGATGGTGCCTATAGTAGCAGTGGGATAATAGCCTCTGGGAAGGGACTGGGGCTGTGGGATATCAGGTATAGTAGGGAGAGATGGTGCCTATAGTAGCAGTGAGTATGAGGGTATGTGAAATAATGGAGAATAGAATAATGGCCTCTGGTAAAGTTGCCCCCTTTTCAGTTTATTCCCTATAAATAACATTGGCATCATTTTTACTGGCCAGCCAGTACAGGCTAGTACAGAGCCAATAGGAATGGAATGTGATGAATAGCTCTATGAGAGATTTAGTTGGATTTTGCAGTAGAATGAAGGGATCCGTTTCCAGCAGTGGAAGCTGATGGGCAGCCTTATAGCCCTATTGGCTCGGGGGCAGTGGAAAGAAGTGGCTGTTTAGTTATCACATAGGGGTGGGGGCAGGAGTGGATTTGCACATTGGGGAGCTCTCACCCCCAGCAGAGATAACATAAGGATCCCACCGTAGCATCTCTGAATCATGCCTTTGTTTTGGCTTTCTTTTCCCATCACCTGCGGCTCTCAGCCCCCTTTGAAATGTTCCCCAGTGCCCCTTCCTCGCCGGAAGGGCTAATATGAATCATAATTACATTACGTGCCTGACGTTTTCTTGGAGCCAAACAAAAAAAAAAAATAAGTTTTAACTCGAGCTTTTAAAAACCAATAAATCTGCCGCCAGTGTTCGTTATTCTGCCGCATATGCCCGGACCTGCGACTAAGCGCTGTCACCCAGCTATCATAACGTCATTTAGAATTTAATAAGTCGGGGGGGGGGGGGGGGGGTAACAAATCTGTTTTTCCCCCGAAACTTTAATGAATTTGTGGTATATCCAGGGGACTAAATTGTAACTATCCCTCTTAAAGGGCCGCCGCCAATAAATGACGTTTTATTTAAGTCTGCCAATGATGTGGCATTTCTCATAATATTAAAAAGAAAAAAAGATTTACTCCGATTCTGAGAAGTGTTAGTCTCTTTTGTGCCTTTATAGAGGATTATCAAATGGTCAGCTCCTCTGCCAAGCTCAATGCTTTGTTCCACAAGTCTCAGACAGTGGCATAACTATAGAGCAAGCAGACCCATTCCTGCCAGGTGTTGGGGCCCCCACTGTCCTTCTTCCCCCAAGTGTGGCTAAGTATAAGGTACGCACTCTCGGGGGGGTTGGACAGGTGGAAGGGCCCCAGGAGGGTGTGTGGGGCCCCTGCGATGGCAACCTTGGTGGGTCCTAGACACCCCAGTCTAACTCTGGGTCTGCTTTCTCCATAGTTGTAGAGAATTCCCCCCTCCCCAGCCACTCTTCTCCCTGAGATTGACTGAGCAGGGGGAAGAGAGCAAGGTTGGAGAGGTGGGGGGCGGGTATGGGATGTTGGTGGGGGACATCAGGCTGTACGGGTTGTGATAAGCATGGGGCCCCTCCAGTGATTTTTTTTTTGTGGGGGGGGACCCAACACCGTGTTGCTGCTCTCAAAATTAAAATAATCTTAAAAGGTAGACTCATTGGGGTAGGGGTGCTAACACCCTAGTCCAGCATTGAGTTGGGTAGCCATGGAATACTGCCCAGATGTCATGTTACTTCCAGTTTCTTATGGAAGTAAATTTTGGGATCACATGGTCCTCAATGGGGGTGGGGCTGGACTAAAAGTTTAATTTTTTTTGTATTCAGGCTGGGCCAATCGACTTACAAAGATGATGATGAGCAGGCGGGTCTGGGTGAGACGAGGGTCTTCCAAACAAGACCAATGCTGGACTCTACTTCTGACCCTTTCCCTTTCTGACCTTCATTCTTGAAATATTCCAACTACTTTGCTACAGGAAGTGTGGGGGGTGGGCGGGACCTAGAGGGGTGGGGTGATGACATCAAATTTGTAATTAAAATTTGTAATTCCAGCCCCGGCTTGGCTGGTATTTTTCCGGCTAGGCCACTGACCAGGTGGCAACCTTAGCTGTGTTTTATACTTGAAAAATAAAAATAAATACTTAACCCACTTAACCAATATATCATATTAAGTGGCCTATTCAAAAATCTTACCAAACTGGGATATATTTGTAAATATTGCCTTTTTTACATCCTTTCCCTTGAGCCGCCATTTTGTGATGGACTGTGTGCCCCCTCAGAGATCAGCTGACAGGAAATAATGCAGCTTTGTCCATTCATTGGCTGATGTGACCTAACATGCTTGTTTGCCCTCGTATGATCCCAGGGGGCGGCCCTTAGTACTTAAAATGGCAGTTTTCTATTTAGGATTACCCGATGGCACATACGGCTAAAAAAGTATATTTTTATGAAAATGGTTTATTTAGATGAAGGGCTTGTTTATGCAATATATTTTTATAGAGACCTACATTGTTTGGGGGTATAGTTTTTCTTTAAGGTAGGACAGTGACATCATGTGGGCGGATCCCAGACAAGAGAGGGTGGGGCAGGGGTGGAGACTGGAAGATGAACATGGGGTGCATTTGAGGGCTTAAATGGGCAGGTCGAGGGCGTGACTGTTCAGGCAAGGACGGCTTTAGGCTGAATCCATGGACTTGGGCCTGGAAATCCAGCCGGTGGCCCTCTAGCTCTTCCTAAACTTCTCCTTATGGTTGGGTATGTGGGGGCCAATAGGAAATGCCCCCCATACCCTATCCCTCCCCCGGAATGGCATATGAGTGGTTTAGCAGTGGAAGGGTTACCCCCGCCAGGCTTTGCTATTGGCCGCTCATATGAAAAATGAATTCCTTATGGAGGCGGTGGAAACGGAGTCAGACATCTGAAGCCAAGATGAAAGCAATAACGACAGCTAATTAAATGTTCTTGCTCACTGTCATTTTACAAGATTTCGGCTCTTTTCTGCAATAACATCTTTTTGGGGGGGAAGAAAAACTACAGATAGAACTGATTTTATTTTTCTTGTAGTTAAACTAAGACCAGATGGGGTAGTGGCTGTGGGTCCCTGTCCATGGGAGTCTGCCTCCGCCAGAAAATCAACACACGCTGATAAAAATTTGCCTCTGCTATCTGCAGGGATGGGTGGGGCGGGAGGAATTTAAAGGGGAAGCAAAAAAAAAAAGTCAAGAAGATTTGCACTTCAAATGCAAAGTTTGATAAAAACAAAGAGCCTGAAATGAAGGCTTTTTAACCCCTTTTGTGTCTCTGGTTTTTGCAGGAATAAGTTTCCAACCTTCTGACCAACTCAGGATGCATTAAAACCCAGAAACCCAATATATTTCCCACAACAGCCCAACAGCCTACTGTAGCAGTACAAGAGGTGACACCAGGCTACTATAGCAGAACAAAAGGTGACACCAGGCTACTATACCCTTACAACAGCTGACAGCAGGCTACTTTGCCCTTACAACAAATGACATCAGGCTACTATAGCCTAACAAGAGCTGACACCAGGCTACTATAGCCTAACAAGAGCTGCCACCAGGCTACTATAGCCTAACAAGAGCTGACACCAGGCTACTATAGCCTAACAAGAGCTGACACCAGGCTACTATAGCCATACAAAAACCGATACCAGGCTACTATAGCCATACAAAAGCTGACACCAGGCTACTATAGCCATACAAGAGCTGACACTAGGCTACTATAGCCATACAAGAGCTGACACCAGGCTACTATAGCCATACAAGAGCTGACACCAGGCTACTATAGCCATACAAGAGCTGACACCAGGCTACTATAGCCATACAAGAGCTGACACCAGGCTACTATAGCCATACAAAAGCTGATACCAGGCTACTATAGCCATACAAGAGCTGACACCAGACTACTATAGCATAACAAGCTGACACCAGGCTACTATAGCCATACAAGAGCTGACACCAGGCTACTATAAACAATAACACAAAAAGGGAAAGTTGTGCTCAACCACTAAATTGTAAACCATTAAGCGGGGGTGCAATGAGGCTGTGACCATAAAATACATATAAACAACCGCAAAAAATCCTCTGCACTCACCCATTATCAATATGTAGAAATTGGACACTAGGGCATTTCGCTACTAAGAAATGCCTTCCCTCCCCACCTCAAAAAGAGGGATTGTTTGTCCGTACATTGCAATATACTTCAAGCTGGCCAACTACGTCAAAGTCATCCCTTCTGGCCAGTCCTACCCTAACTGACCTATATAAGTAATTTAAGATTAGTACTGAGCAAAGGGACTAAGTTTTACCTGCAACATGCTTGCGTATAAGGTTAAAACTCCCATATGGTTGCCCTTTTATTAGCTCCATTGGGATCACCTGACTGTAGCTGGGAATAGTGGGGGCTACAACATGGAGCTGGCCACTGCTCCTGTATAAACAATAACACAAAAAGGGAAAGTTGTGCTCAACCACTAAATTGTAAACCATTAAGCGGGGCTACCAGGCTACTATAGCCTAACAAGAGCTGATTCCAGGCTACTATAGCCTAACAAGAGCCGATACCAGGCTACTATAGCCATACAAAATCTGATACCAGGCTACTATAGCCATACAAGAGCTGACACCAGGCTACTATAGCCTAACAAGAGCTGATTCCAGGCTACTATAGCCTAACAAGAGCCGATACCAGGCTACTATAACCATACAAGAGCTGACACCAGGCTACTAAAGCCTTATAATATCTGATTCCAGAGCTTGCCAGGTATTTTTCCTTTATGTAACTTATATATATTTATATCTATATCTGTATAGATTGTAGTATATCTGTATTTATATGTCATTGTTGTGAGAGTGGGCTCTCTATGTAAGGTTCTCTGGATGGCACTAGAAGGCCCAGCCCAGTTTTGAAACCATCTACACAAGATTTCAGAGCAGAATTTCTTGTATTTGCACTATGCAGATTCCTGTTGGGGGCTTCCAGACGGGGGGGGGGGGATACACACATTAACATGTTGATGTTTAAAGTCTGCTGTTTCCTGGTACAATTCTGTGCGTTACAGTGGCGGGAGAAGGCCGTACACAAGAAATAATTGTTTTTGGGCCTTGAACCAGGAAAAACTACTTTTCCAAATTAATCCACCGAGAGTCATGAATCCCGAGCATTTCATATGACACTCCATAAAAGTCCAGTCATAATCCATAAAACTGACATTATTAGATTAAAAACCCCAGCTCTCCTCATCACGGGCACTCCCTCATTAGACATGCACTGGCTTTTATGGTCTCGGTATACCTAGCCAATTACTTTGATTAATACAGTGCCCGGTAGGGACAGCAGGAAGGTACCAACACCTTGTTATCACAGGTAGCACAACCCGACGGTGGGGAGAAATGCCAAACGAATGGGACTTAGTCATTAAGAACACGATTAGCAGTGGTTGTTGGACTATTTCAGATCAAAGTGGATCAACCTTTAGTCAGGGCCCCCCTTACCTAATAACATGGTTACACATTGGTGTATCAGTCATTTAGCCATAGTTTTAATAATATTTAGGGGGGCAAATAAGTGGTCACTCTCAAATCTTACCCCAACTGGCCTTCAAGATGGGCTTTCAGTTGTATCTAGGAGAACAAATAGCATTTTCCCCTAATTTCACCTTAATTGGCCTTTAAACTGAGCCCCCCATCACTGCTCCAAGGCCTTCGGAGGGGGGGGTCTAAACCCACAGACCTAGAAGATAAAAAGGAAACTTCTGTAATTAGAAAGTAGACTTCCTCTTAAGGTGGCCATACACGCTAAGATCCGCTCGCTTGGTGAGGTCGCCAAACGAGCAGATCTTCTCCCGATATTCCCACCTACAGGTCGGTCGGTCCCGATCCGACTGATTCTTAGATCTGCCCAATCGATATCTCAGTTGCCCGTATGGGTTGATTGGGCAGGCCCGTCTTTAGTGCCCATACACGGGACCGATATCGGCAGCTACAATCGGCCCGCGTATGGCAGCCTTTAGGCCTATGGCAGACTATGTCACAGTGGATTAAGGATAAAGATAGGTGTTAGTGCTAAATGCTGATCTGAGTGGCCCTGAGCATTAACATCTGATGAAAAATCAGTGTGTTTGACTGCACAGAGCAGCCAACACTTAAGGACAGCTTTGGGTTTACTAGTGGGCAACTATTAGCATTCTGGGGTCTTTATTTATGCTTGTGCCATAAAGTCAGTTTTATAGCACTCTAAAAGTGTTAAAACATGAGGGGTTAAATGGGGAGGAAGAGTTTCTTTCTTTCTTTTTTTTTTTTGATCTAAGTTTAGCCTTGAGATTAGGATTTACACTGCAACATAGTAGGGATTTAGTACATCACTACTAACCTTAGAATAGGATTGTAGTAGGATGATTCTTACTATTGGCCACATTATTGAAGGCAATAAATAAAGCAGTCATTTACTCCCTGTTGTAAAAGGCAGGGATATTGGAAGTCACTTTAGAGATTCAGGACCTGTATAAAGGCCTTATGCCTTTATATGGCCCTTATATATAGGGCTGCCTTACTCCCTGTACACACCTAGGTGTAAGGAAACCCTGCCTGTAAGTAGTTGTTTATATTGTGTTCTTTTCCTGGCAGCGAGCCTGTACTCTGCTGAGCTGCCTCCCTCTTTGCATGGGACAAAAATCTGTTTTGTGCACAGGACAAGTTGCGAAATGGAAACGGTCACTTGCTTTCTCCGAAACGCAGGGAATTTGGAAAATAATGAGTGTAATATTCATTTTGTTTTGTGTTCTACCAGAAGAGATATCTGTGGTGGATACCCTTCAGCCTATGAGTGTTACTTCTCCAGTTATAACTCCCAGAACCCTACAGCAGCCAAGTCCTGAGATTCCTACATCAACAATCAGCCACTATCTATACTTGCTGTCCTATCCTCACTGCTACTATAGGCACCATCTCTCCCTACTATACCTGCTATCCCACAGCCCCAGTCCCTTCCCAGAGGCTATTATCCCCCCACTGCTACTATAGGCACCATCTCTCCCTACTATACCTGCTATCCCACAGCCCCAGTCCCTTCCCAGAGGCTATTATCCCCCCACTGCTACTATAGGCACCATCTCTCCCTACTATACCTGCTATCCCACAGCCCCAGTCCCTTCCCAGAGGATATTATCCCCCCACTGCTACTATAGGCACCATCTCTCCCTACTATACCTGCTATCCCACAGCCCCAGTCCCTTCCCAGAGGCTATTATCCCCCCACTGCTACTATAGGCACCATCTCTCCCTACTATACCTGCTATCCCACAGCCCCAGTCCCTTCCCAGAGGCTATTATCCCCCCACTGCTACTATAGGCACCATCTCTCCCTACTATACCTGCTATTCCACAGCCCCAGTCCCTTCCCAGAGGCTATTATCCCCCCACTGCTACTATAGGCACCATCTCTCCCTACTATACCTGCTATCCCACAGCCCCAGTCCCTTTCCAGAGGCTATTATCCCACTGCTACTATAGGCACCATCTCTCCCTACTATACCTGCTATCCCACAGCCCCAGTCCCTTTCCAGAGGCTATTATCCCCCCACTGCTACTATAGGCACCATCTCTCCCTACTATACCTGCTATTCCACAGCCCCAGTCCCTTCCCAGAGGCTATTATCCCCCCACTGCTACTATAGGCACCATCTCTCCCTACTATACCTGCTATCCCACAGCCCCAGTCCCTTCCCAGAGGCTATTATCCCACTGCTACTATAGGCACCATCTCTCCCTACTATACCTGCTATCCCACAGCCCCAGTCCCTTTCCAGAGGCTATTATCCCACTGCTACTATAGGCACCATCTCTCCCTACTATACCTGCTATCCCACAGCCCCAGTCCCTTTCCAGAGGCTATTATCCCACTGCTACATTTCATCCTGACACTGCTGACTTCCAGTTGATCCCAAGCTAAAAAGGCTCCATGTGACCAGGTTGTATCTGGCTGAAACGGGAGTAATTTTAGAATTTCAGCTTTATCACATGGCCCTCATGCTGCCTGGGGTGGAACCAGGGGTAAGTCAGCTGTGCCCCCCGTGAATCTAATTTTGGACATCCCAGGCAGCAAGAGTCATGTTTTATTTTTCCTGTTCTGTTTCTTTAGGGAAGGCATCTTTTTCTCATTCTGAAATAATGTATTTTGTGGTTTTGTTAGAACACACATTGCATCACAGACCAGGCAACAACATCAGTGTGTGGAGGGATGATTCCTCTCAGAGTTTGTTTTGGGACTATTAGACTTGGCAGCATCAGCCTGGTGCCTGGTTACATACAGTATATGGGATGTTTCCCACTACTTTGGCACACAAGGGTTGTTACTGCTCTAATCGCTCTTGAGTTGTACAAGTCTTGGCCCGGGTTTCTTTTCTGTGGTCACGAAGAACAAAGAAAGATAAATGCAGTCTCATTCGGGACTGTTTGTGTGGGGATGAGGGGACTGGGGCACTAGGGGAAGAATGCAACTGGGCCATCTTTGAATAAGGTCATTGCCATGCCATGTTCCTTTCACACGGAGCTGACATATAGCTTGCTTCACCCATAACATCAGTAAAACTAAAGATCCCCATACACGGGGCAATTCTAGCTGCCGATATGGGTCCCTTAGACCGATTCGGCAGCTAATCGCCCCGTGTATGGGCACTACCGACGGAACTGAAATCGGGCAGGTTAAAAAATGTAGTAGGATCGGGGACCGCATCGGCTCATTGATGCGGTCCCCGGACCGACTTTTCCTATACCCGTCTTTATAATTCGATCATTTGGCCCCAGGGCCAAATGACTGAATTAGCTTGGATTCTACCGATATCGCTCACCCGTAGGTGGGGGTGTCGGGAGAAGATCCGCTCGCTTGGCGACATCACCAAGTGAGCGGATCTGAAGGTGTATGGGCATCTTTAGCGCCTCCCTGCTGTCCCTGTTTTGACAGCAGAAGATGGAATTGCGAACCTTTAGGTGGAGCTAAAGGTAGATTTGGGAGGCAAAACTGGGCATGCTCTAAACAGAGGCGGCGTGGCCTTAAAGAAAATATGAACCATCAACACAAGATAATGTAAAATGGCTTAGATTAGAGCAGGGGCGGCCAAGACATTGATCGTGGTCCACCAGTCGTTCCCCCGTGGATTTCTAGTGGACCGAGTGGATGCTGAAGCACAGCACGTTTATTGGTAATGCGTACATACCCTGCGTCTTGGGGGAGGAGTCAAAGATAGATCACTGGGGGACAAAGTCTGGGCACCCCTGGATTAGAGCATTCCTCTGAGCACTTTTCTAATTTACATTGATTTTTTTTACTAGTTTTTAAGATATTAGCACTTTTTAAAGAAGGAGCAAGGGCCATGGATGAGGTGTAACTGGGCGCGGTCCCGATGTGCTGAACACATGGGCAAATATTCTTAAGATAAGTTCCCCAGTGGTTGATACCTCTGAGAACTCATCGTTAGTGATACGTAAAAATTTTCAGCAGGTTTCACCGCAAAAAGATGCCCATGGACGTGGGTGAAAAAAAAAAAGTTGCGCACAAAAAAGACCCATTGGCTTCAATGGGTTTACTCGGATGGGTTGAACTTGATGGACACTGGTCTTTTTTCAACCCTATGTAACTATGTAACTATGTAACTATGTAATGTATTTCACAACTTTTTGCCATTTCGTACATTTTTTGAGCAAAACGTAATGGGACACATTCGCTCATCATTATGCACCATCTAATTTTTTATTTGCCCATATTCTGAATGATCCATCAAACATTTTTGGATGTATCGAACCCTAATGAGATAATGAATCTTGAAACATTTCTGTAAGAATTCCGTGTTTTACAAAATTATCTCTTGAGGGGCCACAAGCACAGAACAAGCAGTGACCATTTTATTTGGGATTCAGCAAATTCCCCTATCTTTTTGCTTCATATGTGGCCACCAAAAAGAAGATGCCTTCCACTGTTCGTAGAGCCTATTAGAGGGCCCTGTTATTTTTTTAACGTTTAGGCTGATGTCCCATAGAGAGATTTGATCCCCCCGCGATAGATCTCTGCTACCGTGGGTGACTAATCTCTCCAACATGCAGGAGGAAACCAAAACTATCCATGGGACATCAGCCTTAGGGTTTGCAAAGAGCAGAGAAGACAGTGGAATTAATGGGAGTCTCCTTAAGGTGCTTATACACGTGAAGATTCACTCGCGAGGTCGCCAAGCGTGCGGATCTTCTCCCGATATCCCCACCTACGGGTGGGCGATATCAGGGAAAATGTAGGCTTATTCAATCTGGGGCCAAACGATCGAATTATAACGAGCCGATGCGGTCCCTGATCCAACTAAATCTTTTAACCTGCCCCTACACGGCCCGATAAGCTGCCGAATCGGTCCAAGGGACCGATATCGGCAGCTACAATCGGCCCATGTACGGCCACCTTTAAACCATACATGGACGTCAGCCCCTTCAGGCCATGCTGCTACCTTTTTGACCTAAGAATGTGGCCAAACTAATGACCTGCCTGACCAGAGATCTATTGGGCAGGTTAGAAAATCTAGAGAGTCTACCAATTGTGCTTTCCTTTTCCAATGGGTCTGCATAATCCACTGTTACGATCTACTGACCACTTCATTTGGGATCAGTCAGATTGTCCTATCTGGACCAGATCTGGCCACTTACATAAAGATGTCTTACATTTGACTGATTTGGAGACAGTCAGATGCACAGGGGTGGGGGATAGTATCCATTTTTACATACTAATGTAGATGGTTGTTAGCCATGCAGGTGAATGGGAAATCATGGTCTCATAAGACTTTATTCAGGCATTTCCTGATGCATAGCCTGCTGTATATTTTAAAATGTATTACCATTGCAAGGATTTGCTGGCAACTCTTGAGAGCAGTTTCCTTTTGCATATGGGTGAGGAATAAAGCACGACAGCAGAGCTCCTTTTGGGAAAATTAACAAATTTGTGGCTTGCCTCCTCAAGGTCAACTTTCTGCCCTTTTGTTTCCACTCAGAAGAGTGCGAGCCAAATTTTTAAGGCCAAGTTGGTCCAATTTCTACTCTCCTCTGAATTCCTATTAAATGTAACCGCGGGAGTGTCCAGCTCTCAGATCCATTTTGTGGTCAGATCCGTTGCCAAGGCTCCCATATATGTTTCTCTTTATGTAACACAAACCCCTGTAAGCAGAGTTTGCATTGACAGAAACAAAATGTTGTTGTGCAACGGTTAGATGAGCTTGGGGGGCTTTAATGCTTCCTTGTCAGCTGCAATAACTATAAGGAGACCATGGAGACTAAGAGAGTAGAAGGTTGTCCATCTTCTTAACCAGAAAGGAAGTTTCATTGGACAATCAACAGGACCACAGGGTAAGAGCCCTGTGACTGGGAAATAGTTAATGATTTAAAAAAACCATTCCTGCCAAGGGGCCAAGGGTCTTCCCCTCCCACTTGTAGGGTGGGAGCCTTAGAGAGGAATCTTTTTTTTCTTGTGAGCCCCACTCTGTTGGCTGCTGTGAAGGCTACATTAGGCCAAAGATGGCTGGCATTCCAAGCAAGCTGCCCAGCCCTCTAGTCCCGTCATGTCAAATTAATGGCTGTGACTTTGACGTATTCCAGCCAGGAAACACCTCTATAAAAACAAAGCCCCACGAGGTCCCCTGGCATTTTATGAAGATTTTTTTTTTCTGTTTTGGCCCCAAATAATGGAATAATATTAATCTTAAGAAATTCGACATGGCCAAGAAATCTCTCTCCCTCCTTGGTTTATGAACCACTTTAACTAGTCAACACGTAGGACTTCTTTGTAGCAGCTCATTTGTTTCCCGTCTGATTGCATGGAATGTGATGTTCCAGTCCTTGGCCAACAAAGAGTTGCAGGGAAATCAATGCTGAAGTAGATTCTCTGAAGAGTTGGAACATCCCTGGAATGCCAAGAGTGGGTCTGTTTAGCAGAGGAACAAAACAGTATATTGGCAGGGACAAAGCAAGCTGTTGGGAGACCAAGGCAATGTCAGTTGTACATAAAAAAGCAACTTGATTTGAGATTTGATCAGTAGAGTTGCCCCTTACTTTTGTCTTTGAGTGATCTGAGGGCAATGGTAGGGGCATTATTTTATGCATTTATGCAATTAGCACTGGAGACAAAATCTCCCCTTGATTTTAGTGTCATCGCTTGGACCCATGGGGGTGCACTTGTGGGTCACGCAGTTGTGTCTTGGACAATCCCTTGGCCATCAAGTGCAGTCATGGGCCAAGAGATTACCAATCAAATCAGGGAGATGCAATTATAGGTGTTTTGTTATACACCTTTACTTGTATATGTCCCTTTGGCCCACGGGCCATTTAGTCGAGTACCATCAGTGTCGGACTGGGGTGCCAAGGGCCCACTAGATAACCTTTAGCTTCAGACTCACTCTCAAAACTATTTTTCCTTCTCTGTTCACTCACTTTCTTAATTTATACCTATAATTTATCCTTCCATCCTTTTCTTCTCTTATGTTGTCATATAAAAATGGGAAATGCCCATGATATAGTCATACAAGGTGAGTTGTTGGGTGAGCAGGAGGGCCCACCGGCAGTTACCCTAGTACCCCGGTGGGCCAGGCTGACACTGAGTACCATATGGCTCAGCCCATGTATGACCACCTTCAGGATGCTCCCAGTCGTAGGTATAAATACATATATGCATGGAGAGAATGTTCTTCTGCCAATAATTAGCTTTGTCCTCTATATGCTATATGAAAGTCAAAGAATGCTTCTAATTTGTTTACATTTTACTTTACCAAAGAAACATAGCAATGGAATGATTCAATCAGATTATGTGGACAACCCAGCTTCCTTTCTCTTCTAGAACCCTCACATGTTCACTGTCTCCTTTGGCCTTAGGTTCTTCTGATACTTAGCGGAAACCTGAGCTTCTTAAACTGGTTGACCATATTGCCAAGCATCGCTTGCTTTGATGATGCCAGCTTGGGCTTCCTGTTCAGCTCCAACAAGGGGTCCGTAAAACACCAGGTTTCCGAGATTCAGGCTGAGAAATCTGCTGGTGGTGGACCTTCAAAGACTTACGGTAAATCTCATTTTTCTAGTCTACATATACAGATACTCATGCAAGTCACATATTTAGCTTTCCAATTTTAATAACAGTTGCTGTATGAATGAATTTCACAGCCTGTAGTTCTTGTGTTGTTACTGATCTCTAACTCCTATTGGTAAGCTGCTGGGATTGGTGGCTTAGCAAGAACTGAAGAGGTTGAAGACTAATGGTTTAGGGCATAATATCTGCAACAATAACATGTTTTGTTTAAGCAGCTGAACCCTTGAGAGACTGGAAAGAAATAGAAAGACACAGGGTGGGATTCCTTAGTATACAGCAATGGATCCCCTCTGGGTATTCCAAGAGCTGTGCCTCTGCCTCAATGCTGTTTAGGTGACATTTGATTTGCTCTTCTAGACAACCCCTGTAGGTCCAAATAGAAGGTCAACTTGGATGAGATTTGGCTTTAAATACCTATTTGTTCTCCTAGATATTCTTGGAACAACTAATAAATGGGTGATAGACCAACGTATTTCTATATTTGTAACCTTGTTATGAACAAAGTGGGGCTCTCATCAAAAACGAGTTTTCCAAGAACCAAATGAGTCCTCTTGAACCAAATGAGTCAGCCAGCCACTGGTATAGAGCAGCGGTTCTCAACCTGTGGGTCGGGACCCCTTTGGGGGTTGAACGACCCTTTCACAGGGGTCACCTAAGACCATCGGAAAACACATATTTCCGATGGTCTTAGGAATAATTTTATGGTTGGAGGTCACCACAACATGAGGAACTGTATTAAAGGGCCCAACCTATACAACCTTATAAAATTAAGTCAAATGTCAGGGTGTTTGGAGAAGATGCATTCCTTCCAACACCACCACAGGTCCAGCATCACTGACGTTCTTGGTCACAGCTGAGCGATATTTTGCACTTTATATTACCTCTCTATTAATCCCAGCGGCCATGCTTCCCACACAGTATATGATATATTGCCGTTTGATTTACTTATCGGGATTCCTCACGTATGTAGGAGGCCAGCTACGATTGCACTGAGAACAGACCGTCTTTCGTACAGCGCGTGAAGGCCAAAAAGAACGGTGTGTTCTATGCGGAGTTGCTCTGCGTGAGACAATGTAACTTTAATTTGGCCGGCGAATAGGCTGAACATCAGGGGCAGAGGGAATTAGGTGTAGTGACTTACTGAGTCGATCGCTAGGAAACACTGACAACTGGTTATTCCAAAGGAGACTCTGCTGTCTATTGAGGAGTAAAGGGAAAATCCTCCTCCCTACTCTAATTCAACTCAGTGTCTACGTAGTTTCCAGGAGTTAGGTGGCACTGCCAGTAGAACTGGCATTATGTGTTCTCTGGCAGTATTGTCTAATACAGGGAAAGATGTCAACAAATTATAGTGGAGAGCACAAGGGAGATTGAGGCTTATATTATATACAGTGGCATATCATGGCATATCAGTAGGACCTTCTGCAGATGTCCAAGCATTGCCCCAAGCTTTTTTGGCAAACTGTGGGACAGGGGCTTAAGGCAATGGATGGGGCAGCCCAGTTAGGGGGAGATTTGGGGTGAGTGCTTATTTGTGCCATGGGTACCCCTGGAACTATAGCAGGGTGACTGTTACCCCAATGTTTCTATATATCTGTAACCTTGTTATGGGCTAAGGGGGCCCAGCCTGAAGGCCAGTTAGGGGGGGATTTGGGGTGAGTGCTTATTTGTGCCCTGGGTACCCCTGGAACTATAGCAGGGTGACTGTTACCCCAATGTTTCTATATATCTGTAACCTTGTTATGGGCTAAGGGGGCCCAGCCTGAAGGACAGTTAGGGGGGGATTTGGGGTGAGTGCTTATTTGTGCCCTGGGTACCCCTGGAACTATAGCAGGGTGACTGTTACCCCAATGTTTCTATATATCTGTAACCTTGTTATGGGCTAAGGGGGCCCAGCCTGAAGGCCAGTTAGGGGGGGATTTGGGGTGAGTGCTTATTTGTGCCCTGGGTACCCCTGGAACTATAGCAGGGTGACTGTTACCCCAATGTTTCTATATATCTGTAACCTTGTTATGGGCTAAGGGGGCCCAGCCTGAAGGCCAGTTAGGGGGGGATTTGGGGTGAGTGCTTATTTGTGCCCTGGGTACCCCTGGAACTATAGCAGGGTGACTGTTACCCCAATGTTTCTATATATCTGTAACCTTGTTATGGGCTAAGGGGGCCCAGCCTGAAGGCCAGTTAGGGGGGGATTTGGGTAGAGTGTTTATTTGTGCTCTTTCCATTCTGTAATTTAAATGGCTATTCAGTTGCTAGGTTAAGTGACCACAGTAACCAAAATAACTGTGAATCTAGCAGTTTGTTTGTTCTTTAAGAAAATGTAAGAACTGAAATTAATTGAAGAACTGAGCAAATTGCTCTTTTTGGACAGAAATCTGGAAACAGAGAAGGGGAGGGGCTTAGCAGAAAGTGTGCGGGGTTTGGCTGAATTGTGGCTGGGATGTGCTCTATTGGGCATGGCCAACATTGCTTGTTATGGAGTTGTAGGCCAGCACCATCTGCTGGGTTGATAATTGCCCTTCCCTGGTTTAGATTGACCTTTTCTGTTTTTAAGGCTGTTATGTGCGCCAGTTAGTTCATCTCTCCCTGGGTGTCCTCATCATCTTCCTCAGCGTCCCTGTTGTGTTGAACCTGCTGAGCTCCAAGCAAGTTATGAATACCTCCTTCAACCCACTCAAGATTGTGAACACATACGGAGCGTTTGGCAGGTACTACTCATGTTATCCACGTCTCTATCCTCAAAGGAGGTCACTTGTCTTTAAGTTATTAAAGAAGCAGAACCACCATTCCGCCCTGATCACAATAGTGGTTCTGTCCGGAAATTCACATTAATACAGAATGTCAAGTATAGGGGAATCCCTATGCTGCCATAGTTTTATGGTATCTCTCTGTACAGGCTATGAGCAAACTTAGGGGGCTGTTCCTGCTGAATTGTGCTTAGTACAGGGGAATCCCTATGCTGCCATAGTTTTATGGTATCTCTCTGTACAGGCTATGAGCAAACTTAGGGGGCTGTTCCTGCTGAATTGTGCTTAGTACAGGGGAATCCCTATGCTGCCATAGTTTTATGGGATCTCTCTGTACAGGCTATGAGTAAACTTAGGGGGCTGTTCCTGCAGAATTGTGCTTAGTACAGGGGAATCCCTATGCTGCCATAGTTTTATGGTATCTCTCTGTACAGGCTATGAGCAAACTTAGGGGGCTGTTCCTGCTGAATTGTGCTTAGTACAGGGGAATCCCTATGCTGCCATAGTTTTATGGTATCTCTCTGTACAGGCTATGAGCAAACTTAGGGGGCTGTTCCTGCTGAATTGTTGTTACATCCCTACTCATGATACAGCCCAAAAAAACTCAAAATACAGCCTATCAATTATAAATGCATGTTGTATTTTATTTATACTGACGTTACAGT
Source organism: Xenopus tropicalis (assembly GCF_000004195.4). Lineage (NCBI taxonomy): Eukaryota > Metazoa > Chordata > Amphibia > Anura > Pipidae > Xenopus > Xenopus tropicalis. The sequence continues at coordinate 17,080,604 of NC_030685.2, read as the reverse complement.
ACCAGCCCAGAGGTTCGGCAGCCCTATAACAGTAATGACTCAGGCTTTTACAGTTGTCCCCAGCAGCTCCCCATCTTGGATCTTCTTAGACCATTGTCAGTGGCACTGCACATGCTCAGTGATCTCTGGGGCTGCTGTTGGGAAGCTAAGCTTAGGGCTCATCGGAAATCATCACAACAAAAGTAAAGTTATATCTGAAGGTGATGCTACAGGGCTGATCATTAATGTGAATGAATAGCTAATTAACCATGTATTGTGACTTTTATATTGTGTGTTTATACAGTAAATATTGTGAGTGGGCCCCTAAGCTCAGGTAAGTGACAGCAGCCCAGAGTATGTGCAGGGAATCAGCCAAAAAGAAGATGGGGGGCTACTGGGGCATCTTTGGGGGCACAGATCTTCCCTGCTAAAGGCCTGGGTTTGCCTTGGGCTGGGACAGAAGCCCAAGATGATGTGTAGCATTTGTAACTTCTTTGTTAAGCTTTAGTTTTCCTTTAAAGGAGAAATATGGAATCCAAAGCTTTATTTTGGGTAAATATAAAAACCCTGAATGTTAGTGTTACAAATGTACTGGGGTTTATCCATCTTTACTTTATTGGTTTTGCTCTAAAACAGCATTTTTGTTGAAAATTCAATTTGTGCAATTTGAGGGCAGGGCCGATCGTCTCGGGCTGAACCTGGAATATGGTTGGCATTACCTATGGAATTCAGGGTATTTCGGGCCAGGAAAGGTGAAATTCTCCCAAAATAAAGAAATAAATAGAATACAATTCGGCAGAACGTTCTACTGGAACAGTGTTTTTCCTACGGCCGCTCCGGGCTGTTTCCTGATCTCACATACACCAAATCAGCCCAGCTGGTCCAGGCGTTAGGAATTAAGTGGGGAAATTTAAAAGTCCCAGCAGTCTTTTTATTCACTTTTCGGCGCATTAAGAAAACTTGGAGACTCGGAGCTTCAGACGCTCTAAACCTTTAACCCTGTTGCTGCTGGGGTGTGTTACAAACATAGGCGCCCCCCCGTGTACATGGTGGCATTCTACCCCCACGCAAGCCCCCGTCAATAAATAGCCTCCGTCTGAGTGTAATCGTATTATCCAGAACCATGTAATGGGCATTATTTCTTTTAATGCTCCACCAATCAAATATAGTTGGGTTTAAAGCCTCCCAACCCCCCCCCCCTCAAACAGCTCGGCAAGGAAACGTGGTGCCCACAGACATTTTGGGTGATGAAAAACGCAGACATATTCCTATATTTAATTTTTCCATTTCCATTTTATTTTTTTCACTCTTTTTTTTTTTTATTTCTTGATTCCTTGTTCTTGGCCGCGGCTAAAGGTAAACACATGTTAAGGGATTTTTTTGGACAGTAGAAGCTGATTCTGTATGAGGCCCAAGAGGGCAATTTAATCCAAATCAAACCCGAGGCCAAAAGAAACAGCTTTTGGCAAAATCCGTCACCATAAAACTCATCTCTGCTTTATACTAGACCGGAGGAGGCAGTAAATGCTCTAGCACATGTTCCTGGTGTGCACTGAGGCTAACTAGTCCTTTATTACCTCTTACTGTAGTTCCCCACTGGAGCTGGTTGTGGTGCATAGGCTTTACTAGATGTTACTAAGCCCCACAGAAAATTAATTGTAGCATTCTCCAAAACTTCCAAGATTTGACATGTTTTACCTTTAATATTGAAATTGAAACGGAACCTCCCTTCTTCTAAACGGAGTGGGTGCCCTCGTGTCCGTTGGAAGGACCTGCTGGTAAATAAAACATTAGAAAGGTTATTATATGATCCCCTTATATATTTATACATAGTTATCATGTCACCCCTTAAGCGCCTCTTCTCCAGTGTAAACAGACCCAACTTGACCAGTCTTTCTTCATAACTGAGACTTTCCCTACCCTTTACCAGCTTAGTTGCCCTTCTCTGGACCCTCTCTAACTCAATAATGTCCCGTTTGAGCACTGGAGACCAAAACTGAACAGCATATTCTAGATGGGGCCTTACCAGCGCTCTGTAAAGGGGACGAATAACCCCCTCCTCCCGTGAATCTATACCCCTTTTAATACAGCTCAAAACCCTGTTTGCCCTTGCAGCTGCTGCCTGGCATTGCTTGCTACAGCCAAGTTTATTATCTACAATGACTCCAAGGTCCTTCTCCGTTATGGATTTGCATCATACATCATTAGGGGTTCAGCAGCCATTCATTCTATAACACCCACCAACTTGTTCAGTCCACAATGATGTCCAGCCAGTACATTTGTATAGACATGGACCTGTAGTACCAAAAAGGGTGATTGCCCTTGTTATGGAGCTCACCAGAGCAGCAGTTGATAGGACTAGGCACCTTAGGGCCCACCAGAGAACCTAATATCAAGGGCCCTCTCTCACAAACATTCATGTGTAAGTGCTAAATTATATAAGTGATTATGTAGGGGTATGGTGGAAATAAGGAAGGACGTCTGCTCTTGGGCTCACCAGGAGAACCTCTGGTGCTCTGGTCCAACCCTGAAGACCACAGTTATAGCAGATGAGATGATAGCATTTGGATAAGATGGTGACAGGAAGGCATGATATCCTAAAGCTTAAGTCCTTCAGTTGGGCCTAGGGTTAGGAACCCTACCAGATCAATCATTTGGCCATTCAGTTGAAGGACCTTTCTGTATCAATATAGGGTAAGGGTAGCTGAAGAAACCATTCTTCAATTATACTGTTTCATTTTTTTTTTTAATATAAAAAAAATATAAAATATATATAAAAATATATATATATATATATATATTACATATTTCCAGGACATACCTTATTTTTCACCCTAATCATGTATCCAAAAATAATGAAAATATGATGATTTGGGGCTATAAACAATCTGTGCCTTTTAAAAAAAACACCTTGATTGGAGCTCCCCCTAGATGCTTTCTGTTCTGTATTTAAACAGTTTTAAAGGTCAAGCTGCTCGGTGGCATGTAGTTAGTGCTGTACTTGCTCTTTAAGCAGCAGAATGAAGCAGGGCCAGATGCCCACTCCAGAGAAGGAATGTGCTGCAATCTGGGGGCTTTATCACGGCATTAGCTCACCCTCTGATGAGTCACAGGCACCCAGGGCTGATAGCGTGCCCTTAAGTGAGATATTCCTGAGGTTATTTCATGGATTTCTGGAGAACCGTGCAGATTAAATGCAAGAGTAAGGGGTCTGAAAAAGCAGCAGCTGACCAGTCCAAAGAGAATATCAGCAGGGGACCTCCCATGCCTCCCTTAGAATTATTAACACAGAATCTTATCATGAAATGTCACTTCTCATTAATGCCCAACTACCTGATGGGGCCATTTAACTGTTTTTGAGTCATCGTATACTTTAGGTGCATATTGGTTGAATAGAAGTTTATGTCTTGTTACCGAGTTACATGTAATAGGCATCAAGGAAGGTTCTCCGGCATACTTGGGTTTGCCTGTGGGGCAGGTCTTCTTGTAGCCTACAGCCGGCCATTCACAGAGTCCATAGAAACACCATAGAAAGTTCTCCTGATGGGTCTGCCATGGTTCCACTAGATTAGGGCTGTCCAAACTTATTATATGTAGTGGGCGGATTCATTATTATATAACATGTTTAAGGGACAGAATATAGTATAATGATAATGTCATACATTAAAGTGCGATAAAAATCCTCTGGAGCGCCACATCCAACCCGCGGGCCTCCAGTTGGACAGCCCTGCCCTAGATAATCTGATCAGCTCAGTCTCCCAAGTGAATGCCCTTTAAATTCTCCTGCACTATTGCCCAATAGGTGAGTCCCACCAGTCACACCCATGAGGATATGCTGCAGGCAATGGGCAAGTAATTTAGTAAACTTTATATCTCCATAACGGCTGAGGCCTATGGCCAGTGCTTGACTGCTCCCCAATACTTGGTTTTCTAGCCAAACACCATGAGCATACCCATAATGTCAGCAATGCCATCATTGGGATTCATCTCTCCTAAAAGGAGAAGGAAAGGTAAAGTAAACTCTATCATAAAGGTCTATGTAAATACTACCACAAACACTTACAGAGAGTCCTCAGTGAAAAGAAACACCACATTTCTTTCTGTATACATGATCTTCTGTGTCAGACTTCCTGCTCGGGGCACAGCAGGAGTCTGCACAGTTTGCTCCTCTCTCCCCCTTCCATCTCTGCTGTGTAATCTGAGCTTAGAGCAGTGTGCAAGCCGGGAAGTGAAGTCAGACCAAGCTAAAATGGGAGCTGCAATCTTAAACAAACAGAGGGAGCTTCTATGGCTGTTTACTCAGGTATGGTAAAGCTTTTTTCACAATAAATATAGTTCTAGGTAGAACTATTGTGACTAATTATTGGCAATAAAATGCCAAAATGCCTTTCCTTCTCCTTTAATGCAAAGAATAGAGGAGGGTCTATTAATGTTCTCTTTTTAAGGTAAAAGTGCCTATACATGTGTAGATTCGCTCGCTTGGCAAGGTCACCAAGCAAGCGGATCTTCACCCGATATCCCCACCTACGGGTGGGCGATATCGGGGAACATGTAGGCTAATTCGATCATTTGGCCCTGGGGCCAAACGTTCGAATTATAATGGCAGCAATGGGGCAGTCGGTTCAGGGACCGCATCAACGAGCCAATGCAGTCCCCGATGCGACTAAATCTTTTACCCTGCCCAATCGATATCTGCCCAATTTCAGGCCAGATATCGGTCGGGCAGGCCCCTCACTCCTGCCCCTACACGGCCAATAAGCTGCTGAATTGGTCCAAGGGACCGATATCAGCAGCTACAATTGCCCCGTGTATGGCCTTCTTAAGGACATGTTGGGAATGGGTAGGCATGTTCCTCAGGCCAGTCTTGTGCCTATATCCTTCTATGTTTCTATATCCTTCAGAACATATAGGAAGGTTAATTGTCTCCTGATGGATCATAGTGTGTGTATATGCGATAAGGACCTTAGATTGTAGGCTCTACCTAAAACTTGTATATTGTGTCACCCTCATCAGGGTCTGGGTGGTGGGGTGGCAGTAAACAAGAGGGGTTAATCCTGCTCAGACTGGTAGCTGTAACTTTTCTACCCCGGTTCTGGTTTCTCCTATTAGAAAGCCCGATACCAGGCGTCTTCCTAGGTCTGCGTGTAACTCCAGACTGTATAAACCAATAAAAATAAATAGCAAAAAAAAAAAAAAAAGAAGAAGAAAATTGGAGCCGAAATGAATCTGCGAGTATGTGCAACCTGACATATCTGAAATCGCACAGTAGGAACAAACTTTTATTACTAATTTGGTGTCCCTGATTTACAAAGTGTTTGTTACCGCCGGGCCGGCAGCCACGGCCATAACTCACCCTGGATATATATGAAACATGCGGCTCGGCCAGGCAAGAAATCTATTAAACGTAGGTAACAATTATAAGATCTGGCGGGACGGTGTTCCATTGCTTAATCTAGCCCTAGTCTCGTCCTGCAGGGTTTCCTGTGGGTGGGTGTGTGGTTTAACCCTTTCGGGGGCAGTAGAAGCGCACATCTGTAGTGGCAGAAGGGCGGGTTATAATGTCGGGATCACAGCACTCCCCTCTCTTCTCCCCGGTGATGATTTTGGCTTCTTCATTTGTTTATGTGTCATTGGCCTTAATCTTCTGTGCCGGCCAGAGGGACCACCAATGGTTAGCTCTGCCCTTCTGGGGTTAAAAAAAGGTGGGGGGGGTTTGCACCCCTTTGAAGGCGGAGTATTATTGTTAAAGGGGACATAAACTCCAAATTGAAAGTTGGCCTAATGAAAGCTTATGTAATTCAAAGCGACTTTCCAATATACATTCATTAACAAATGTCTGCTGTTTAAAAGTTATTTATGAAAGTCACTTCTATCGGAAGCAGCATCTGTCTGTACAGTTCTGCCTTCCTGGTTCTTTCGGGGAAACAATGTAGCAGAAGTCAGCCAAGTCTGGCTTCTGCTACATTGTTTCGCTTCTGGTACATTGTATCAAACGTGTGAGAACCAGGGATGCAGAAATGGAGGGACAGATAGTGCTTTGATTAACAATTACATTCATTAAGAACTTTGAAACGGTTGAACATTTTTATTTAATGTATATTGGAAAGTTGCTTAAAATGATATTTTCTTTTATTAGACTCATTTTTTTCCCCCGGGATTAGATCCCCTTTAAGTTGTAACATTATGAATTCTTAAGTAGGGTTCTGGTATTGGGATATATGTAGTTTAGAGCAAGGAATCGCCATAGTGGCCCTAAGCTGAACCCAACATTATTTGTCCAATCTGGGCAATGGGATTTTGAGACCAAACATGTGCATATAGTTGGGAGCCGGCTTGTGACATCACTACTGGACTCTCTGCATACTGACTGTGATTGGTTCATTTGGTACTAACTGGGTTAGTGGCTGAATGGATCTTTCAAGCAGTACTGGAGTGAATCATCATGCCAAGATCATGCTTTGCACCCTGGGGGTTTGGTAAATCCCTCTGTGTTTACTTCAGGGGTGTAACCAGGGTCAGACCGTGGGGTGCAGGGCCCACCAGGGACCCCGCTGTCCGCATCCCCCGCACCCCCTAGGGGCCCCCGCTGCCCCCTAACCCCCCGCAGGGGCCCCATGGCCCCCCGCCTGATGCCCTCCCCTAAACGCACATAAGTTTAATGCGTCAGGGGAGGAACACCGTTGGCTGGGGGAGCGCTGGCAAGGGTCAGTCTAGGTCACCGGGGCCCACTGGGTTTTTTCCCGGCGGTCCAGTCCGACCCTGGGTGTAACTAGAGATGGAAGCAGACCCTAAAACTTTTTGTTAGCCCAGAATATATAGGGGGGCCAGTGGGCCCTAACAAGCAGTTTAAATATATCTTAATGTAAAATTCCCCAGTAAATTAAAGATATGCCGCTGGTGTAATTGTAGCAGGGGGTAATCAGCAGGAAGAGGAGGAGAATTTACCAATAAAGAAGGAATTTAGTATTAATACTTCCCAGGTATTATATAGACTAGTTAAACCACTTCTCTATTTATATATAATAAGGGTGTCCAGCCTGTGGTCCCTCAAGTTGTTGAACTATATAAAGCTCCACCATCCACCAACAGCTTTAGCCAGACTCTTCCTTAGCTACATTTGGTATTATTGGTGTTACAACTAATAAGCAAAAATAACAGAAAGGGTATCTCTGCAGAACATCATGGCTGCCAAGGGCAAAATTAAGGTGTGGGAAACAGATGATCTGTAATAATTTAATGATGTCGTTATTATGTAGTTTATACCTTTTTAATCACAGCAGATGTTTTATATGTGTGTGTTGCAGCATAACCAAAGAGAGGACGGAGGTCGTGCTTCAGGGAACGTCCAGCTCGGACCCCAGTGATCCGGGGGCTGTGTGGGAAGATTACGAGTTTAAGTGCAAGCCGGGGAACCTAACTAGGCCCCCGTGTGTTATCAGTCCGTACCACTACCGCCTGGACTGGCTTATGTGGTTTGCAGCTTTCCAGGTAAAATAGGGGCACTCCGTCCTGTTGCTGGGGTTTCTAATCAGGGCCGCCATCAGAAATCACGCGCCACGCACAACAAAATTGTCTGGGCCTCCGGCGGCTTCTTCAGCGAGAAGATCCCCCGAAGATGTCTCTTCACTTCTGTCTCCGTGTAAAAGACAGACCTCTTATAAGGTTGCGCCCCGTGCATACTGACATCACATGTACACACAGGGCTCAACCAATCGGATTAGCCACTGGCCACCTATGAAATTTAAGATGCCCAATGTTAAGGTGGACTCGGCCCGTACTTGATTAAAGGGGGCCCCAGCTAATTAGCACGGCCGGGCCCGGGACGACTGTCCCCCCTGTGCCACTCTGATGGCGGCCCTGTTTCTAATGCATGTTATGAACAATGATTAAAGGGCAATATATCTGGAAACATTAAGAGGTGACTGTAGACTTACTGTCCTTGGGTTTTTTGAATGTATAACCGGCTCAGCTTGCTTATTTTGGCTTGCCTAATGCACTGTTGTCTCTCCGGCTGGCTGCCAATAAGCTTCATTATGCAAGAGGCCTGAAGGGTTGACCACTCCCCCAGTGATGTCACTCAGACTTAGACAGAAATGGCAGTCTTAGCAGCAGGGACAGATCCCTAGATGTTTTATAGTGTGACCGGTTGGATAGACTTTATCTATGGCAGTTTAGTCCCTACCTCTGGAGGCAGCTCACTCCTGCAGGTAAATCTGAGATTGGAAGTGTCTCTTTAAATCAGAGCTTACAGTCTAATTTCCACATGACAAGCAGCCTCCAGCAGGCCCTCCGTCTAGAAAAAGCAACAAATAACATATTTTGGTGTATAACCATGATATAAACAAAGCTAATCAGATTTTTACTATGCAGTCAGGCTCATCATGCAATGAAGAGGGGAAAAAAAACACAAAAATAAATACATGTTAAAAAAGGGAACAGTGTCGGAGCCAGAAAACGCGGCCAAATGGAAATATTCCTTCCTGGCTCCCGAGAAGGAACGGTCGGTAAATCCCTGGATTAGATTAATGTTTTTGCACTGACACTCCTACCATCCCTCTGCTTGTAATGCGGCGTCTTGGCGCTTCGCGACACTCATATCAGCGGCCCCGAGAGCCTAGTCGCACAAACGGATCTTTCAAGGATGTGTTTAAAGGAACGGATCAACATTTACACAGCGTTGAGCATATTTACCCCTTTAATACAGGTAGTAATTTGAGGCCGGAGTTTATGGGGCAGGCCGGTAAACAGGGATAAAGGGAACATTCTTCCATGGTCGCATTGCCCGTGTGTATTTAGTGTATCCTGTAAATAATCAAGGGATATTCTATGCCGTTTCCCTAAATGAACCATGTTGGAAATGTCAGTCTCGGAGACTGGTTTAGACTATGTTGTGTAATAATATACAGCAAACACCCCATCATTTTGTGTTGGTATGAGCCAAGGATTACATCCGCCCTCTCTTCTCCCGGTGATCTTCATTCTGCCAACAGAGGGCAGTCTGCTTTTTTTTATAAGGTTGATATAAAGTGATAGACCAGGAATTCTTAATCTCAGATGAAATCGGGGTGTCAACGTCGAGACCCAAAATATGGTTGGGGATGGAATTTATTCTCCTTGTTTTACAGACAACTCATTATGGAGACCCAACCTTATCAACTCTGCTTCATTCTGAAGCTGGGCATCCACAAACAAGCTCAAAGTCAGCAAATGAGCTGATCTTGGTCCATTTTGGCCACCCCTGTTTTGAGTCAGATTGAGGGGATCCAATCGTTTTGGCTCCCAGGACAAAATTAAACGGCCAATTGAGGCTTGTTGGGAGTGGGCCTCATGTATGGGTCAATGCAGTCCTTATCCAATGAGATATTCAGATCTAACTGTATATTGGTCAGACAGACTATCCTTTCTGATAAGACATAGGCCAATATGCTGCTGACCCGGTCTGGAAGGTCCAAGTTGGCAGCTAAAATGGACTTGTGTATGGCCATATTAAGGGAGAGGGATAAATATAGCACAATTGTGTCTAGTGATGACTGCATTGACCCTGAACAAGGTGAGCCCCAGGTGCATGTTCAGAATTCAAGCAGGACTCCTCCCCTTTGATGGTGGAATAGTGCTGACCCCTCCTCTATGGTGTCTTAAGGAGGCCATACACGGGCAGATTGTAGCTGCCAATATTGGTCCCTTAAACCGATTCGGCAGCTTATCGGCCCGTGTATGGGCAGCAACTACAGGCATGAAATTGGCCAGATATCGATCGGGCAGGTTAAAAGATTTATTTGGATCGGGGGCCGCATCGGCTCGTTGATGTGGTCCCTGAACCAACTGCACTCGTTGCTGCCGTTATATTTCGATCGTTTTCGCCTAAATTTGCCTAATATCGCCCACACGTAGTTGGGGATACCGGGAGAAGATCCACTCGCTTGGTGACCTTGCCGAGCGAGCGTATCTTAACGTGTATGGCCACCTTTATCCATTCCCACCCATATACGATTTATCTCAAGTAAGTCAAGTGAGGTGGGGGTCATAAATTAGGGGAGAACTTCACTCCACACATCACTAATGGTGTCCCCTGCCCCTGTACCCCTAACCTTGGGGTAAACCATCTGTTTTTTGCCCATATATTGATCCTGAGCCTCAATCAGGAGTCCCAGTGTTTATTTATTTGTCTTGTCCAGTTCTGACTCCTGAAACAGTGTAGCAGGATCAACAGAATCTTTTGCTTCTTTGTCTGCTTGATTGTGTCAGGAGTCGGAGCCAGCAGTGCATGAGTATAACATCCAGACAGTGACAGATTTAAGCCGTATATCAGATATAGAGACTCAGTTCTGGTCACAATATTGCAATGGCGGTTCCGCTGCGCAGCAATGGAGTTAAACTCATTAACATTTCAGGCCTCCCTCTAACAAAATAGCTGAGGAGCTTGTCCAGCAATAACACTGAAACCTGAGGTCACATACAGCAGGCCAGCGGGATAGCGAGACCCCGGGCCCCGGAGATGAGCTACATCCATAAGGAAACTCACGCTCAGCTGAGGCCTTTGCAAAAAAAGTGATATTTGTGTGCGGGGAGGGAGTGTTCTAGGCAAATATTTCTTCTTTCCCAATACAGATCAGAGATTCAACCTTTCACTTACCGTTCACCCCCCGTTTGCTCTCCTTTCCTGCTGGTTGGTTTCGATGGTTTTGGCCATTACTGAGATGGCGCACATTCAGCTGTGCAATTTCAGCCAATCAGAAATTAGCTTTGATATTCCCAGTGCAACTTTTTGGTTGTCTTGGGTTACTGGAGCATGTTACACACTGCCTGTCATGGCGCCCCAGTTAAACCAGTGACAGAAAGCTGGGGTGGGCCAGCGATCAGCTGGGGGCTCTTGGGGAGAACCTGGGCAGTTTACCAACAACAGGACAACTGACATCCCTAACTTATATCCCCTAATTTATATCTCCTCACCCCCACCTCAAATAGGGCCTCATTGCTTCAGTGACTGACATCCCCCTGATTACCCAGTAGAATTACATCAGCCTCGGGCTAGGATTGTGTCACACGTTGCTAGCCCCAAAGAATAGGTAGCCTAACCCTGTGTGTGATAAGTAGCTTTAAGCAAGTCATCCCCCCGCCGGCAGGCACAGGGCACATGATCCTGTTTGGCATCCAGAGACACGTGGCTCAGTACAATGCCCCATCTGTTCCACTGCCTGCTCGCTGCTGCCAGCCCCAATCACACCTCACATCCAGAGCTAATCAGGATCCTGACACAAACCAGCACCTCGGGGAGAGCGGCGTGCCTGGGGGGGTCTGCTTACACACACGCACTCTCACACACACCCAGCATGTGGCGACAGATTAATAACATCGTGCCTATTGCTATATGTGTATACTGTAAGGGATAGTGTACCCCCTACTGTAAATGATAAGGATATTAGAAGTCACTGAGGGGTTCTGTGACCATATAAAGGCACAAGGCTGCAGGCTGAGTTATACAGGGAACTCTGAGTATCACTCATGTATTATAAGGGATAATGTACCCCCTACTGTAAATGATAAGGATATTAGCAGTCACTGAGGGGTTCTGTGACCATATAAAGGCACAAGGCTGCAGGCTGAGTTATACAGGGAACTCTGAGTATCACTCATGTATTATAAGGGATAATGTACCCCCTACTGTAAATGATAAGGATATTAGCAGTCACTGAGGGGTTCTGTGCCCATATAAAGGCACAAGGCTGCAGGCTGAGTTATACAGGGAACTCTGAGTATCACTCATGTATTATAAGGGATAATGTACCCCCTACTGTAAATGATAAGGATATTAGAAGTCACTGAGGGGTTCTGTGCCCATATAAAGGCACAAGGCTGCAGGCTGAGTTATACAGGGAACTCTGAGTATCACTCATGTATTATAAGGGATAATGTACCCCCTACTGTAAATGATAAGGATATTAGCAGTCACTGAGGGGTTCTGTGCCCATATAAAGGCACAAGGCTGCAGGCTGAGTTATACAGGGAACTCTGAGTATCACTCATGTATTATAAGGGATAATGTACCCCCTACTGTAAATGATAAGGATATTAGCAGTCACTGAGGGGTTCTGTGACCATATAAAGGCACAAGGCTGCAGGCTGAGTTATACAGGGAACTCTGAGTATCACTCATGTATTATAAGGGATAATGTACCCCCTACTGTAAATGATAAGGATATTAGAAGTCACTGAGGGGTTCTGTGCCCATATAAAGGCACAAGGCTGCAGGCTGAGTTATACAGGGAACTCTGAGTATCACTCATGTATTATAAGGGATAATGTACCCCCTACTGTAAATGATAAGGATATTAGCAGTCACTGAGGGGTTCTGTGACCATATAAAGGCACAAGGCTGCAGGCTGAGTTATACAGGGGGTTTAGACTTAACACTTATGCATTAATGTATTATAAGGGGTAATGTACCATATAATGTAGCCATATTTTAGTCATGTGTTGCATGTAGAAAATTTCCGACTTGCACATTTTTTGCCTGCTGGCTGTGACTGTAAATTCCAAAAATAGAGGGGGAAAAAAATTAAATAATTTTTATAGTGTAAGTAAAGTTTATTTTGCTCAACTAACATGATAGAAAAGGATATGAATTATTTCTTAGGGTGACAGGTCCCCTATAATTGGCTGAAACTGAAATGCAACCATCTTTAAATAGTTAAAAGTAGGACTGACCATTAAACCTGCAGTTTTATTCTTAGGTGTCCAGCAGGGTGGGGGTTGGTGGATAGAATGGGTATCATTATATATTATTATGGATCCGCAGTTCTGCACCAGGGTGCCACTAAGAGCCAATCATAAGCCCATACTATTCAGTCGCCTGGCTTCCATATTGCGAGGTACTGTACCTTAGCCAGCAGCATCTCCCAAGCTTGGCGGCCACAGTGGTGGCTCCTGTGTTCCACGCTTTCTTCTCGGTCCATCTAAGCTGTTTGGGCTGAGGCAGCAGTAACATCTTTGTGTGGTGAAGTAACATGGCAGTCACATTGCTGTTAATGTGGCTACAGGGCATCGCCCTGACACGGATCCCCCACCGGGGGCACATTCTTCTGCTTTTGTCAGAATGGGAAACCTACACGCGCCATAAAGCAGTCTACGGTGCCCTCCCCATCTACCGACCTGGCTGTCACTTCTCGCTTCCCACTGGGGAGTGGGCTGAGCGCTGCCTGTTGTGACTCATGCATCCTGAGTGGGCACGCTTGGCACCGGCCCTCAGATCCTGCTGATTCACAGTCCTCGCACTGCTGTCCATGGCAGATTTGCAGTCAAGTTAAACAAAAGCGCAGATCTACGTGGGTACGGGCCGCAGGGCTGCTGGGTTGGCATTCTGTGGGTGCTGCATCTCTGGTTCTGATACTGAAGTAGGCCCTGGGCGACCCAAGCCCAGGGAGCAAAGGGTGGAACCTTTTATTATATAAATATTGCATAATAGTGATCAGACTTTTAATACACCATATTTTATTATTTAATATTTAATTTTTATCCCCAATTAGGATCTGGGGGGAAGGGGGGGGTTGGTGTGTTTTTTTTTGTAAGTCTGGTATTTTTGTACTTCTCCTATAAAGTCACAATATAACTTTCTGAATAATGACCTTTAGTGCTAATGTATTGGGATAATAGTGTTATCCCATTGTGTGTGAGTAAAGGTCCCCATACACTGGCAGATCGCATGTCGCCAAGCGAGCGGATCTTCTCCCAATATCCCCCACCTACGGGTGGGCAATATCGGGAAAATCCAGGGTAATTTGATCGTTTGGCCCTGGGGCCAAACGATCTAGTTATGGTGACGGGCATAGGTGAAGTCGGTTCGGGGACCACATCGGCTAGAGTTTATAACCTGCCCAATCGAGATCTGGCCGATTTCAGGCCAAATATTGGTCGGGCAGGCCCTTCGGAAGTGCCCATACACGGGCTGATTAGCTGCCAAATCGGTCTTTAGAGTGAGCAAAGAGTGTAAATGTAGATGCATTAAAGGGGTTGTAAACCCAGCCATAACAGTGTCCCACTGCGCCCCCTAGTTTTGTTATAGAAGTTGCCAAAAAATATAATTATAGATGCAAGAAAATTCACCAATGAGAATTCTACTGATCACGAACTTCATTATAAATGTAAAAGGATTCATCAATGAGAATGTTGATTCCCAGCTCTGTGTTAGGCATCTTGCTGGTACCTTACATATAGAGATAATTATGTCATTATTTCCCCTCATTATATGGCACAGGAATCAGACATGGGGATAAAGGGACAGACTTGTTCAGTGCTGGGAAACTGTGCTTAAGGCTGATGCCACACCAGGCATAGGGCTGATTTTTTCGGCAAGCGTTTTTCCGCTTGCCGAAAAAATCAGCCCTACGCCTGGTGTGGCATCAGCCTAATGCTCCCAACTCCAATTGCAGGAACAGAGAACAGGGAGCCCGATTTACACAGATCAGCTGGGATTCTCATTGGAGGATTTTTTTGCATCTTAAAGCAGTCGCTGGCTGTGGAGATTTGGGGAAAAGTTTTATTGTGCAATATTGCTTTAAGAATACAACCCCGATGTTGCTGAACTACAGCTCCCAGCATGCCTCTACCTTCATTATATGTTACATTATTCTGGGATTTGTAGTCCAACAACAACTTGGTGAAGTTTGGTTGAGCAGTGCAGTAGAGTTAAGTGTGCCTTTAAGTCTCTGTGCAGGTTGTTCTTGAGTGACTGATCCCAGTGATGCTGGAGCTGTAGGTTAGAAGCACCTCTAGGGGGCACTTGTTATATATTCAGATTTAAAGCCCACCCTTGCAACCCTTCAGGACATTGATGCCTCTGTTTAAACCCGTAGGCACTTAATCTGCCTTTGACCAGCAGTGGCAAGCCTGGCACAGCAATGAACACTGCTTCCATTGGGCTTCTTGTGTTCTTTTTGTAGCCTGCGCCCCAATAGCCGCCACCATGCTCCGCACTCCCAGTTCTCTTTAAGGCTCTCAGACACAATAAATGGTTTTATGGATTGGGGGGGTGACTGGTGAACACGGAGTAGCAAATGGGGCATGCTGCTAATAGCGTGTGGTAGTCAGGTACTCGGAATCCCGGCTTTAAAGCAATATTTTTTGCCTGGAAACACATGCAGCCTTTATATTCAGTCTTGGGTTACACACAGCACTCTGCGGGAGGCCCCCCCCCCCTATATTGTATCAGGGGGTTATTATTTTTATGCTTTAGGGTATTTAGCCTTTAACTTTATCTTTTACATATAGTCAAAGTGAAGTTTCTAGATTATGCCTTGCTAATTAAAGGGGAAGTCAGCTAAGCATACGCGTAGTGAGAAAAATGATAAATCTCAACTCAGTTGATTGGATAGTCCATCCAGCAGGGCCCGTGTATAGGCCAATCAGCTGCTGATGTGATGTGGAGGGGATGTTACAGGGATTCTGCATTCAATAATACTCACTGCTTTTCCCCCCCACATATGCAAAGACCTATGAGCAGAACGAGTGGATCATACACCTGGCGGGAAAGCTGTTAGCCAATGACAGATCAGCATCCTCGCTTATAGCCGTCAATCCTTTCTACGAGAGGGAACCACCCAGGTAAGATCACATGGGGCAAATAAATGTCATTTATACCATGACTTCCGGCTCTATTCATTCGTCACATTCATTGGCTGCTTTTATGTATTGTTTTCCGGCCACAGGAATCATTGGAGGGCACTGTCCCTGGAGGTATTTGTCACAGAAATAAAGAAGGGAGCCTGTATAGTTAGTTCGATAGGCTTTAGCACTGATGTGGCTAAGATTAACCTATGGAGTACAGTGCTACAAGGTCATTGAACATCCTGGGAGTTGTAATTCAACAACAGCTGGAGGCTTTAGGTTGCATAGACTGATCCTATTGACTCCGACCCTTCCCCTGACATCAGCTTGCCTTCATGCACGTTTCATTTCAACACCCTATAGGCAGTGAATGGGTTACGCTTCCAAGCCATATCATTGGGCACCATACAGACAGTGAATGGGTTACACTTCCAAGCCGTATCATTGGGCGCCATACAGGCAGTGAATGGGTTACGCTTCCAAGCCATATCATTGGGCACCATACAGGCAGTGAATGGGTTACGCTTCCAGGCCATATCATTTGGCACCATACAGGCAGTGAATGGGTTACGCTTCCAGGCCATATCGTTGGGCACCATACAGGCAGTGAATGGGTTACGCTTCCAAGCCGTATCATTGGACACCATACAGGCAGTGAATGGGTTACGCTTCCAGGCCATATCATTTGGCACCATACAGGCAGTGAATGGGTTACGCTTCCAGGCCATATCGTTGGGCACCATACAGGCAGTGAATGGGTTACGCTTCCAAGCCGTATCATTGGACACCATACAGGCAGTGAATGGATTATGCTTCCAGAGTATTATTGGGCACCATACGGGCAGTGAATGGAATACACGTCCGCGTTCTACCATATGGGCACCATGCAGCCATAGAATGAATTAAACTTGCAGGCTATTCCATAGGGCACCATGTAGGCAGTGAAAGGGTTAGGCTTCCAGGCTGTACCATAGGGCACCATGCAGGCAGTGAAAGGGTTAGGCTTCCAGGCTGTACCATAGGGCACCATGCAGGAAGTGAATGGGTTACGCTTCCAGGCTGTACTATAGGGCACCATGCAGGCAGTGAATGGGTTACGCTTCCAGGCCATACCATTTGAGCTACTGCAACATAAAAACTAATTACCAGAGGGCTCGCAAATATGAAAGCGCTTTCCAGTTTATTGTTCATTTAGCTTTATTACCTAATAGCGCGGCCTGCTCAACAAGTCAGATAATCACAGGTTGGGGCCGCGCCAAGTCTTAGCGGGTATTACATTACACCGCTCTCCCCTTATTAAACACGGTGAGGACATGATGGTCCGTTCAGCAAGGGGCTCTTTGTGCATCTGTCACCTTCTCACCAGGCACTGACAGAAAAGCGCAGCCGGCCAAAGCATAGGTCATACATGACAAACTCGTGCTCCCTCCAGCTGTTGCCAGAGCCCATCGCCCGTAGACAGGCGCGGGGAGTTGTGTTTCACAGCAGCTGGGGTACCAGCGCTCTCACATCCCTGGCATGGGCAGCCACGCAGGGCACGATAAATCTTACAGCCCCTGGGTATTCATTAGTGGTCTTGGCAAGTGACTGTTGTGAATGCACCTCAGGTAAAAAGCGAGTCTACATAGCAGCGGCCATTTTCTTACACTCCTGTTATTGGGCGTTAATACAGGGGCACAAATTAATGACACGGGGGGCATGTTGTTAGGCCTGTAAGGGGCAGATTCCCCTTGTTCCTAATTACCTGTAATACAGGTAGGGCCACCATTAGATATCATAAGGCCCCCATTCTTGTTAGTCCTTCAGGGACCCTAGTTATAAGCCCACTGCCTGTCTGGGCCCCATGTAGTGTAGCTAATTAGTATGGGGCCCCAATGAAAATAAAATGCCCAACTAAATTGTACTCACCCCGACCCACTTGACCACAACTTATTGCAATCAAATCCCGCTCACAGGCCTCATCCTCTTTATAACCGCTGAAACCAACCCTTGGGGCCCCCTATGCCACAAGGCCCCTGACTGTATTCCCCTTTGCCCTTCTCCATGATGGCGGCTGCATCTGTGTAACAGCACTTATGTCAAGAAAGGGTAGGAGCAAGAAAATTCTATATGGCATTTAAACTTGTGCCAATTTGCATGCATTGTTTGATCATAGAGAAGCAAAGAACAGATCAGCTTCCTGTTTGATCATCAGGGACAGGAAGTGCCTTGACCAAACATGGCGGCTGCCACCCCTGAAGGACCAGGGCCCTTCAGGAGTATGTGTTTACATTTCCTATATAACTACACAGCTTCTTTTTATACTTGGATATTAGTAGTTCCATGGAATATCGTCCTATAATTTTTTTCCCTTTTCCCAGAATCTGTGGCTTCTAACGTATCCCACGCTTTCTTCTGTTTTTATGCATCAATTAAGCAGTCACTTCGGCCTAACACCCGTTATTAGCACCCCTGAAATACGGCCGTGCATTAATATTTCAGAAACCTCTCGCCTAATTCTCAGAGGGACCGCGCTTAAATGGTACTTTCCATCTCACACACACGGAAAATAAACCCCAGCAGCTATTAATTGTGGGAGACTTGTGCGCTGAGATGGCTATATAGCCAACGGCTAACGTGCCGGCCTATGGGGCCCCGAGGCGAAGAGACTGGCGAGAGAGACTTTTATGGCTTTTAATGAATTTATGCTTTGATTTACAATTAAGAGGGAAAGAGCCAATCATGGATATGAAATGCACGTATGGAATCATAAAACTCGTGTTTCGCCGTATTCCCCACCCTCGCTGGCCCTTGTCAGGTCGTTAATTCTGACAGAAAACACAGTTCCTGTTTTTCCCTCCAAAAAATCTCTCAGCTGTTAGCGGGGGGACAGCTGTGGCCCTCTGGAACTAATTACAGCTGTCTGTGAGATTTAGCCCCCCCCCGTACAACGCAGATATTACTTCTGATTTTTAACGCATACAGTTGGAAGATGTCATAACACCCGGCTGGTATGTAATGGCCCCGGCAAGGTCTTCTCCCCCCCACAGCTGCTACCGGGCAGCAGAACTGTCTTGGTGGGGAGGGGGGATAAAGCAGGACCAACTGTCCTGAGCCCTGAGGAGAAGGAAGTCCATTGCCCTCAGAGATCCATGTTTAAAAATGAGGGCTTGTGTGTATAGTAAGGCAACTTGTGCCCGAGGAAGGGGCTGCAAATGTAGAGTAGTGTGGGGAGTAAGGGAAGATGGTGCCCGGGGAAGGTACAAATGTAGAGTAGTGTGGGGAGTAAGGGAAGATGGTGCCCGGGGAAGGTACAAATGTAGAGTAGTGTGGGGAGTAAGGGAAGATGATGCCCAGGGAAGGTACAAATGTAGAGTAGTGTGGGGAGTAAGGGAAGATGGTGCCCGGGGAAGGGGCTGCAAATGTAGAGTAGTGTGGGGAGTAAGGGAAGATGGTGCCCGGGGAAGGTACAAATGTAGAGTAGTGTGGGAGTAAGGGAAGATGATGCCCAGGGAAGGTACAAATGTAGAGTAGTGTGGGGAGTAAGGGAAGATGGTGCCCAGGGAAGGTACAAATGTAGAGTAGTGTGGGGAGTAAGGGAAGATGATGCCCAGGGAAGGTACAAATGTAGAGTAGTGTGGGGAGTAAGGGAAGATGGTGCCCAGGGAAGGTACAAATGTAGAGTAGTGTGAGGAGTAAGGGAAGATGGTGCCCAGGGAAGGTACAAATGTAGAGTAGTGTGAGGAGTAAGGGAAGATGGTGCCCAGGGAAGGGACAAATGTAGAGTAGTGTGGGGAGTAAGGGAAGATGGTGCCCAGGGAAGGTACAAATGTAGAGTAGTGTGGGGAGTAAGGGAAGATGGTGCCCAGGGAAGGTACAAATGTAGAGTAGTGTGGGGAGTAAGGGAAGATGATGCCCAGGGAAGGTACAAATGTAGAGTAGTGTGGGGAGTAAGGGAAGATGGTGCCCGGGGAAGGTACAAATGTAGAGTAGTGTGGGGAGTAAGGGAAGATGGTGCCCGGGGAAGGTACAAATGTAGAGTAGTGTGGGGAGTAAGGGAAGATGGTGCCCGGGGAAGGTACAAATGTAGAGTAGTGTGGGGAGTAAGGGAAGATGGTGCCCGGGGTTGATAATATGTGACAGGTTGTATATTAAGGAGTGTTACTATAGGGGAAACACATGCAGGCCCAGGCCCAGGCATAGGTGGCTCAGTGGGGCACTGACTGAAAAGTAGCATTGCCACCTGGCTAGTGTTTCATTAGCTTAGTTGGTAAAATTCCTGTCAAGGGTGGGGCTGGTATTATAGATTAACCAACAATGCACAAGCCCATCTTGCCTCCGACCTGCCCCAATCCTCTTGCCCAATCTGTCCCCCCAAAACCTCTGTTACCCTGCCTGCTTATGTCACAGCCCTGCTCCCTAAAAATGACTTACTGCCCAACTAGGGCAGAACTTCATGGGACCTTGGCCCACAGACAAAGAAACAAACTTGGGCTCCTCCACCTAATGGCTGTGCTGAGGGACACTATCTCTACTTCCCTGCAGTTATGGGGTCTGCTCCCTGGTAGTTAAGTCATTGTTACCACCTTTGGGGGGGGGGGGGGGCAAGAGTGTGTCAGGACAATGCAGCATCTAACCTCCTGCTGTTGCCAAACTACAACTCCCAACATCCCCAAAAGTCAGTATTTACATATTTTCTGAAGTTTATGATGGTCAATTTTCGGGAACTGTATGCTTATATTCGCCGCTATCTGACTGATTATTGCACTTGTATTGTAGTTATATAGAATGTATAGATCTGTACAGTGCAATTATATAAACCTTGATTGTTCTCTCCTGCCTCTCCAGGTGGATAAGGGGAGAGCACTTCCGCTACAAGTTCAGCCGTCCTTGGGGAACGCACGCGTCCAAAGGCAAATGGTGGATCCGGAAACGGATTGGGCCGTACTTTCCCCCGCTCAATCTCCCTGGGCTCAAAAAATTCTTCCAGTCAAGGTCATGGCCATTGCCTGTCTCCAAAAGGGACCAACATTAATAATGTTTTTCCCACTAGCCCCCGTTCCTTTAGCCATAGCCACTGTTACAGCACAATTTAATGGATTGTAATATGGGACTTTTGTGTGTTGGATATCCACTAGTCTTCATGGGTTTGGGCAATAATTTCATAGGCCTTGTGGCCATTATAATCAGTGGGAAACAACATGTGACACTGTGTGCAACAAAACACCTCTTGTGCTTTTTTCATGTTTCAATATGGGAATTAAAGGAGAAGTAAAGCCTCTAGACATGTTTTGTGCTTTGCAAATATACCAAAATATGTTTACACTTCTTGGCCTTTAGTATGGTCGGGATCATGGCTAAAAGTTCTTCCTCCATTGGAGGCCATTTATAGTGATAAAGGCTCACCTGTGCAACCATTCCATTCCATGCAACTCCATCGGTGCCCCATAATGAGAGACGCGGGGGGATGTGCCTTTGCCAGAGGAAGAACTTTTAGCCATGGGAACTTTGCAGGCTGACACAGCTAAGTGAAGGAAGAACTTTTTGACCACTAACTATACCAAGGGCACAGGCAGTTCAAGATGTTCAGGGACGCCTAACCTAAACTTGTTTAAAAGCTTTACTTCTCCTTTAACTAAATGAGAAACAAGTGCCAGCTAAGGCTCTTAGGGGGGTAGATGGCCATGTGACTTTCTCTAGTGGCACTGGCCTGAACCCAGGAAACATCACAACATCACGTGATCAACCAAAGGTACTTGGCAGCCACTGGCCGCTTTTTGATTGGCCACACTTAACAGAACTGGCAGTCAATTATGTGGTGTATAGGACCAATGCAATAACCTTCCTGACTCATATATAGCCAGGGCTCACTCAAATATTGGTCGCACAGGATGGAAATTCCTTTTGGCCAAGGACCAACAGCCAACAGCAATATCTACTGCATCTTGAATTTCTTATGTGCGGGAGCTGCCATCTTGCATGTCTCAGCCAATGAGTCGTTCATAGACAATAGGAGCAACTACACCTTCACTTCATAACCACTAGGGGCGATGTTGCTGCCTTTTTAATGTTGTCATTGTCAAGCTTATTATTTTATTGTACCATTCTCTGCTTCAGGGATAGCCAGCCAATGGCCTTGCAGCTGTTATATCAGCTCCCAGCATCCTCAGCCAGCCGTCAATTCTTTCTTTATCCTGCACAGTATAGTCATTGTAGTGACTTTCCAAACATCTACCCTCTGTAGCACAGAAGATACTTGCTAAATGGATCAAACATGGCAGCGTGGTGCTTTAGAGGAAAGTACACTGGTCCAGTTTGATTCTCGCCAGCCCTTTAGTTCTCCTCTGAATATGTAAAAAGGGAAAATTGTTCTTATTGCTCTCTATGTTTCTGTCAATGTGTAAAATAATCATGTATAGAAAAAAGAATTTGTATGAAAAGCACAGACGTTTACATTCATAACCTGAGCCAAAAATGTAAGTTTTGTTCTTTGACATACAAGAAGCCATTTTGTTTTTTTCTCTGACAGGAAATACACCATTTCCACCATGGTGGCTCAAGGGAAAGGATGTAAAAGGGCTATAATTACTGATATATATATATTCCAGTTTGATAAGATTCTTTAATGGGCCTATCAGTTGGTTAAGTATTCATACTGGGGGGTATAGATTTCATTTAAGCACCCAGACATCCATGTACACCGCCATTTTCTACCCCACGTCCCCTTCCCGGGCCTCTGTATCTGCGCTATTGCCGTGGTACAAACATTGCTGGATTTGAGCCATTCCTGGGGGTTTGTCACTTAGTGCATTCTGGGATTTGTAATTCATTTCAACCTACTGTTTTCAATAGCAAACAGTTGTGTGTATGTAATGAATGCACGTCGGGCCGATGTGTAGGAATTCCTCCCAAAACATATCCCAGCTGTTCTGTTTCTGTGCGAATCATAAAACGTTAAACCCTCACTCTCCCTGGTATGAGACGCTTTAGCTGCCTGTGTATAAGCCCTGAAATGATGAGCCATGTGTGGAGGTATTTTACTTTTCTCAGGGGCCGTACCTGCGTAGGGATATCTAAACTGGCGGTAAAAAAAAGCCTACTAAGAACAAGGGGCCGTACCTGCGTAGGGATATCTAAACTGGAGGTAAAAAAAAGCCTACTAAGAACAAGGGGCCGTACCTGCGTAGGGATATCTAAACTGGAGGTAAAAAAGCCTACTAAGAACAAGGGGCCGTACCTGCGTAGGGATATCTAAACTGGAGGTAAAAAAGCCTACTAAGAACAAAGGGCCGTACCTGCGTAGGGATATCTAAACTAAAGGTTAAAAAGCCTACTAAGAACAAGGGGCCGTACCTGCGTAGGGATATCTAAACTAAAGGTTAAAAAGCCTACTAAGAACAAGGGGCCGTACCTGCGTAGGGATATCTAAACTAAAGGTTAAAAAGCCTACTAAGAACAAGGGGCCGTACCTGCGTAGGGATATCTAAACTAAAGGTTAAAAAGCCTACTAAGAACAAGGGGCCGTACCTGCGTAGGGATATCTAAACTGAAGGTAACAAAGCCTACTAAGAACAAGGGGCCGTACCTGCGTAGGGAGATCTAAACTGAAGGTAACAAAGCCTACTAAGAACAAGGGGCCGTACCTGAGTAGGGATATCTAAACTAAAGGTTAAAAAGCCTACTAAGAACAAGGGGCCGTACCTGAGTAGGGATATCTAAACTGGAGGTAAAAAAGCCTACTAAGAACAAGGGGCCGTACCTGAGTAGGGATATCTAAACTGGAGGTAAAAAAGCCTACTAAGAACAAGGGGCCGTACCTGCATAGAGATATCTAAACTAAAGGTTAAAAAGCCTACTAAGAACAAGGGGCCGTACCTGCGTAGGGATATCTAAACTGAAGGTAACAAAGCCTACTAAGAACAAGGGGCCGTACCTGAGTAGGGATATCTATAAACTGGAGGTAAAAAAGCCTACTAAGAACAAGGGGCCGTACCTGCATAGAGATATCTAAACTAAAGGTTAAAAAGCCTACTAAGAACAAGGGGCCGTACCTGCGTAGGGATATCTAAACTGAAGGTGAAAAAGCCTACTAAGAACAAGGGGCTGTACCTGCATAGGGATATCTAAACTGAAGGTGAAAAAGCCTACTAAGAACAAGGGGCCGTACCTGCGTAGGGATATCTAAACTAAAGGTGAAAAAGCCTACTAAGAACAAGGGGCCGTACCTGCGTAGGGATATCTAAACTAAAGGTGAAAAAGCCTACTAAGAACAAGGGGCCGTACCTGCGTAGGGATATCTAAACTGAAGGTGAATAAGCCTACTAAGAACAAGGGGCCGTACCTGCGTAGGGATATCTAAACTGAAGGTGAATAAGCCTACTAAGAACAAGGGGCCGTACCTGCGTAGGGATATCTAAACTGATGGTGAATAAGCCTACTAAGAACAAGGGGCCGTACCTGCGTAGGGATATCTAAACTGGAGGTAAAAAAGCCTACTAAGAACAAGGGACCGTACCTGCGTAGGGATATCTAAACTGGAGGTAACAAAGCCTACTAAGAACAAGGGGCCGTACCTGAGTAGGGATATCTAAACTAAAGGTTAAAAAGCCTACTAAGAACAAGGGACCGTACCTGCGTAGGGATATCTAAACTGAAGGTAACAAAGCCTACTAAGAACAAGGGCCGTACCTGCGTAGGGATATCTAAACTGAAGGTAACAAAGCCTACTAAGAACAAGGGGCCGTGCCTGAGTAGGGATATCTAAACTGGAGGTAAAAAAGCCTACTAAGAACAAGGGGCCGTACCTGCATAGAGATATCTAAACTAAAGGTTAAAAAGCCTACTAAGAACAAGGGGCCGTACCTGCGTAGGGATATCTAAACTGAAGGTGAATTAGCCTACTAAGAACAAGGGGCCGTGCCTGCGTAGGGATATCTAAACTGAAGGTGAAAAAGCCTACTAAGAACAAGAAGCCGTACCTGCGTAGGGATATCTAAACTGAAGGTAACAAAGCCTACTAAGAACAAGAGGCCGTACCTGCGTAGGGATATCTAAACTGAAGGTGAAAAAGCCTACTAAGAACAAGGGGCCGTACCTGCGTAGGGATATCTAAACTGAAGGTGAAAAAGCCTACTAAGAACAAGAGGCCGTACCTGCGTAGGGATATCTAAACTGAAGGTGAAAAAGCCTACTAAGAACAAGGGGCCGTACCTGCGTAGGGATATCTAAACTGAAGGCGAAAAAGCCTACTAAGAACAAGGGGCCGTACCTGCGTAGGGATATCTAAACTAAAGGCAAAAAAGCCTACTAAGAACAAGGGGCCGTACCTGCGTAGGGATATCTAAACTGAAGGTGAATAAGCCTACTAAGAACAAGGGGCCGTACCTGCGTAGGGATATCTAAACTGATGGTGAATAAGCCTACTAAGAACAAGGGGCTGTACCTGCGTAGGGATATCTAAACTAAAGGTGAAAAAGCCTACTAAGAACAAGGGCCCGTACCTGCGTAGGGATATCTAAACTAAAGGTGAAAAAGCCTACTAAGAACAAGGGCCCGTACCTGCGTAGGGATATCTAAACTAAAGGTGAAAAAGCCTACTAAGAACAAGGGGCCGTACCTGCGTAGGGATATCTAAACTGAAGGTGAAAAAGCCTACTAAGAACAAGGGGCCGTACCTGCGTAGGGATATCTAAACTGAAGGTGAAAAAGCCTACCAAGAACAAGGGGCCGTACCTGCGTAGGGATATCTAAACTAAAGGTGAAAAAGCCTACTAAGAACAAGGGGCCGTACCTGCGTAGGGATATCTAAACTGAAGGTGAAAAAGCCTACTAAGAACAAGGGGCCGTACCTGCGTAGGGATATCTAAACTGAAGGTGAATTAGCCTACTAAGAACAAGGGGCCGTACCTGCGTAGGGATATCTAAACTGAAGGTGAAAAAGCCTACTAAGAACAAGGGGCCATACCTGCGTAGGGATATCTAAACTGAAGGTGAATAAGCCTACTAAGAACAAGGGGCCATACCTGCGTAGGGATATCTAAATTGAAGGCAAAAAAGCCTACTAAGAACAAGGGGCCGTACCTGCGTAGGGATATCTAAACTGAAGGCAAAAAAGCCTACTAAGAACAAGGGGCCATACCTGCGTAGGGATATCTAAACTGAAGGCAAAAAAGCCTACTAAGAACAAGGGGCCATACCTGCGTAGGGATATCTAAACTGAAGGCGAAAAAGCCTACTAAGAACAAGGGGCCGTACCTGCGTAGGGATATCTAAACTGAAGGCGAAAAAGCCTACTAAGAACAAGGGGCCGTACCTGCGTAGGGATATCTAAACTAAAGGTGAAAAAGCCTACTAAGAACAAGGGGCCGTACCTGCGTAGGGATATCTAAACTGAAGGTGAAAAAGCCTACTAAGAACAAGGGGCCGTACCTGCGTAGGGATATCTAAACTGAAGGCAAAAAAGCCTACTAAGAACAGAGGCCGTACCTGCGTAGGGATATCTAAACTGAAGGCGAAAAAGCCTACTAAGAACAAGGGGCCGTACCTGCGTAGGGATATCTAAACTAAAGGTGAAAAAGCCTACTAAGAACAAGGGGCCGTACCTGCGTAGGGATATCTAAACTGAAGGTGAAAAAGCCTACTAAGAACAAGGGGCCGTACCTGCGTAGGGATATCTAAACTGAAGGTGAAAAAGCCTACTAAGAACAAGGGGCCGTACCTGCGTAGGGATATCTAAACTGAAGGTGAAAAAGCCTACTAAGAACAAGGGGCCGTACCTGCGTAGGGATATCTAAACTGAAGGTTAAAAAGCCTACCAAGAACAAGGGGCCATACCTGCGTAGGGATATCTAAACTGAAGGTGAAAAAGCCTACTAAGAACAAGGGACCGTACCTGCGTAGGGATATCTAAACTGAAGGTGAATAAGCCTACTAAGAACAAGGGGCCATACCTGCGTAGGGATATCTAAACTGAAGGTGAATAAGCCTACTAAGAACAAGGGGCCGTACCTGCGTAGGGATATCTAAACTGAAGGTGAATTAGCCTACTAAGAACAAGGGGCCGTACCTGCGTAGGGATATCTAAACTGAAGGTGAATTAGCCTACTAAGAACAAGGGGCCGTACCTGCGTAGGGATATCTAAACTGAAGGTGAAATAGCCTACTAAGAACAAGGGGCCATACCTGTGTAGGGATATCTAAACTGAAGGTGAATAAGCCTACTAAGAACAAGGGGCCATACCTGTGTAAGGATATCGAAATTGAAGGCAAAAAAGCCTACTAAGAACAAGGGGCCGTACCTGCGTAGGGATATCTAAACTGAAGGCAAAAAAGCCTACTAAGAACAAGGGGCCATACCTGCATAGGGATATCTAAACTGAAGGCAAAAAAGCCTACTAAGAACAAGGGGCCATACCTGCGTAGGGATATCTAAACTGAAGGCGAAAAAGCCTACTAAGAACAAGAGGCCGTACCTGCGTAGGGATATCTAAACTGAAGGTGAAAAAGCCTACTAAGAACAAGGGGCCGTACCTGCGTAGGGATATCTAAACTGAAGGCGAAAAAGCCTACTAAGAACAAGGGGCCGTACCTGCGTATGGATATCTAAACTAAAGGTGAAAAAGCCTACTAAGAACAAGGGGCCGTACCTGCGTAGGGATATCTAAACTGATGGTGAATAAGCCTACTAAGAACAAGGGGCCGTACCTGCGTAGGGATATCTAAACTGAAGGTAAAAAAGCCTACTAAGAACAAGGGGCTGTACCTGCGTAGGGATATCTAAACTGAAGGCAAAAAAGCCTGCTGAGAACAAGGGGCCATACCTGCGTTGGGATATCTAAACTGAAGGCAAAAAAGCCTACTAAGAACAAGGGGCCATAACTGCGTAGGGATATCTAAACTGAAGGCAAAAAAGCCTACTAAGAACAAGAGGCCATACCTGCGTAGGGAGGTAAACAGAGAGGAAATGCCATGACCCATGTACGGCATTCGTACATTAGAACAAGATGGTGGTAGTAGGGCAAGATGGTTGACTTTAAGGCACAGGGTTGGTATTGGCGTGTCGGGAGGGGCCCTGGAGATTTTAAGGGGGACCCTTAAAATTGCAGGCTGGTGGAACACTGCTGCCCCAGACTGATGCTGGTAAGGCAGGGGGCTCAGTCAGGGCTCTGTGGCTAAGGTGGCAGCTTTAGGGGAACATGCCTTGGATGCCTATATAAAAAAAGAAATACTTCCATAAAAAAAATTCCTTCAATCTGTTGATGGACCCCTGCAGCTAAATCCGGGGAAAAAGAATGGTGGTCTGGATGAAGGAAGAGTCATGTGGAGGACCATGTCTTGGCAGCCATTACTGGTATGGCACAGTGGCCAGTCATCCTGTGGCTGCTTCCACAAAAGTTATTGTATATAATAAATATAGGTTGAAGCTGTATTTTTGTAAGATGGCGGATTTGCAGCTGCACAGATTTATGTGAGAAAACTTAATTCTATAATTTGGATTCTGATGCCACTTGTGCTCCGTACTTAAATCCATGCCATATAATGTGCCGCCCCATGGTGTCAGTCCCTTTGCCATTCTGCCAGTCACTAGTGGGTTTTGCACTAATATTAAATAAACAACGAGTTATTGAGCGATACCAGCCTCCATATTTTTTTCCTCTATTTTTTCTGGGGGTAAGGGAGGGGAGATGGAAGGGGCACAATGTTCTCCAGGGTGCTGTAAAGAACAAATGAGCATTTGGGGCTGTTTAAAGCAGGGGGTCATGGTGCCAGAGAACGCTGGAATTACTCCAAAAAACCTTCAGACTTCTGTCACCTCATTAACTTAAAGGTCACAAATCAATTCTTAATTATAAAAGAAAAAAAAAAACACAAGGGAGGTGAGAGTGAGGGAGGAAAGCGCTATGGAGTGGTTGCTGTGAGAATGGAGGACTTGGTGGGGGGGTTCAAGCCACTTTCTTAAAGGAAAACTAAAACGCTGGTATAAATAAAGCCTTTTTTTAAACGTATTGAGGTCTGGACTGGGATTCAAACTAGAGCCTGGTATTTCCAGTACACACAGACCCAAACAGCCCCCCATAGGCCCAATAAATAGTGACTGTCTATGGCACCTTACAGCAGCCCCTCTGGCATTTGCCCGAACCCAAAGATTGCCAGTCCGGGCCTAGGCCCTGGCATTTCCAGTACACAGAGGCCCAAACAGCCCCCCCATAGACCCAATTAATAGTGACTGTCTATGGCATCTTACAGCAGCCCCTCTGGCATTTGCTGGAACCCAAAGATTGCCAGTCTGGGCCTTAATATATTTGCTAATAGTGCGCGCCATTGGATAATCCCGCGTTGGAACATTTCCATTAAACGTACCAAAGTCTGTCCCTCAGGCTCATAGGAGGCTCTGCGCTCACACACAAACCAAAGGCACGCGTACATGCTGGGTTACATCCGCCAATGAATGGACAGAACTGTGTCTTTTACACTCGAACGTCTACAGTGAGAACCATCATGCCTTCCTGTCAGGTGTTGTGTAAGGAAGCTCACCAAAATGGTGGCTTGACGTAATGGCTATAAAAGGGCAATATTTACTGATGTGATAAGTTTATTTAATAGGCCATGTATTAGGATAAGGGATGTACCAAGGCCAATATTTTAGGATCCGGCCGAATCCTTTGCGAAACATTCAGCCTAATACCGAACTGTATCCTAATTTGTAAGGGCAGTGACACACAGGGAGATTAGTCGCCATGCGACAGATCTTCATTGTCGCGGGCGACTAATCTCCCCGCAATGCCATCCCACCGGCTAGAATGTAAATGTCGCCAGTGAGATGGCATACATGGTGCCACGAAGTCGCCTTGAGAGAAAACTTTGGGCGACTTCGGCAAATCACGGCGCCACGTATGCCGTCCCGCCGTCAATTTACATTCTAACCAGTGGGATGGCATTGCAGGGAGATTAGTCGCCCGCGGCAACGGAAATTTGTTGCGGGGTTAAAGATCCCAAACCAAATCCTGAATTCAGTACATACCTAATTAGGATATAAATTATGGGGCATATTTATTACGCTGTGTAAAACTAATTTGCCGAAAAAACGGCGTAAAAAGCTGTGTAAAATAAACGTAGAACATCGCCTTTCGAATGCCAGATTTGACACCATTATTATACATAAGTTCCGGCGGAAGAAAAAACGCATAAAACAATTACGCCGATTTTACACAGCAAAGCAGGGGCGATGTGTGGAGATTTTCTTGACGTTTTTTGCACAGTATAATAAATATGCCCCTATCTGTTGATAAAGTTTGGATTCAGAACGAGCAGTTCTCCATTAATCACCAGCCTTCCCGTTTCTCTGCACACAGGGCTTTGTGACCATTGCTGCAAAATGGACGCCTTCCTCTCAGCAGGCCTGATACTGGATCCTGATACCTTTCAACATTGGTAATTTAGCATCAATTTATTCTCTTTTTTTTTTCCTAGAAAGTGGAAATATAAAGGAAGCGGTTAGTGCTTGGGGACTTTGTGCCCTATTTGTCCTGTTTATATAACAGACTGCTCCGTGCACAGTAGTATTCCCCTGTCATGTGATATTCATCAACCAGTCAAGTTAGTAGGCATCTAGCAGAATTTTATTTTTGAAATATTATATTTTACTCTTATGCAGAGGACAAGCCGCATTCATATGAGTATATATAGAAAGTTGTGTTTACAAAATGGCAGTGAAAAACACCAATCATGGTTATGTTAATGACACAGTATGCTCTGTATTTTATACACACAAGTTTCAGAAAAACGTTTTACAGGTATGGGATCCCCTATCCGGAAACCCGTTCTCCAGAAAGTTCCAAATTACGGAAAGGGCATCTCCCTTATTGGGGGCAGAACAGCCCTATTGGGTTTATTTAATGGTTAAATGATTCCCTTTTCTCTGTAATAATAAAACAGTACCTGTACTTGATCCCAACTAAGATATAATTACCCCTTATTGGGGGCAGAACAGCCCTATTGGGTTTATTTCATGGTTAAATGATTCCCTTTTCTCTGTAATAATAAAACAGTACCTGTACTTGATCCCAACTAAGATATAATTACCCCTTATTGGGGGCAGAACAGCCCTATTGGGTTTATTTAATGGTTAAATGATTCCCTTTTCTCTGTAATAATAAAACAGTACCTGTACTTGATCCCAACTAAGATATAATTACCCCTTATTGGGGGCAGAACAATCCTATTGGGTTTATTTCATGGTTAAATGATTCCCTTTTCTCTGTAATAATAAAACAGTACCTGTACTTGATCCCAACTAAGATATAATTACCCCTTATTGGGGCAGAACAGCCCTATTGGGTTTATTTAATGGTTAAATGATTCCCTTTTCTCTGTAATAATAAAACAGTACCTGTACTTGATCCCAACTAAGATATAATTACCCCTTATTGGGGGCAGAACAGCCCTATTGGGTTTATTTCATGGTTAAATGATTCCCTTTTCTCTGTAATAATAAAACAGTACCTGTACTTGATCCCAACTAAGATATAATTACCCCTTATTGGGGGCAGAACAGCCCTATTGGGTTTATTTAATGGTTAAATGATTCCCTTTTCTGGAATCATTTAACCATGAAATTAAATGATTCTGGATAACAGGTCCCATACATGTACTGTAAATCCTTACAAAATGGCCGTCCTAACAGTTCCAGTTTCTAGGACTAATTTCTGTCACATTGTTTCACATTTTTTCTACAAAATAAAACCTGAGATTTTCCACATTTGTCATTTAACATGTTTCTTCCCTCTGTAAGAATGTGAGGAGAAATGTAATTAAACAGATGTTGCTGGGGGAATTTTTATGCCTAATTTGCCCTGTTAATATAACAAACTGCTCCTTTCACAGTAGTATTTCCTCATTCCATGTTATTTAACGTTCGGCCATCGATCAGTTTAGGAGACATCTAGCGGCACAGTTTTGGGAGGACGGGGGAGGGGGGGAGTGATTAGCTTAAGACGTTACAATTATATCATTTATATAATTCCACATAATAAGCAAAAAGCTTTGTGTGGTATCAATGGGAGGCTGATTTATCGATTTTTTAAATTGCTGGAAAAAACGTGACTAAACTCGAGCAACTTTGTAGGGTTTTTTATGCCTCCATTGCCAGCAACTTAGAAATGAATTTGTAATGAAAATTACATTGTTCCTATCCCCTGGGCTACTGGGGTATTTGGGAACAGGTGGGGCAAATGGTGCTGAATTGGGAGAGTGCAGTGGTGGTTTCAGCAGGGCCACCATCAGGGGGGCACAGTCGTTGCGGGCCCGGGCAATCTTCACTTTTAAAGGGGGCCGTGCTACAGTTTACCCCTTTAATCTATTATGGGCCCTATTATCCGTAATCCAATCTGATATGAAGTCAGTATGCGCGGGCCGCAAGCATATAAAAGGGCCTGTCTCGTGGAGGAGTCCGAAGAAGCCGCCGCTGCTGAAGAAGTCAAAGAAGAAGGCGGAGAAGAAGGCAGAGAAGACCGTCTTTGGGGGGCACTGTCTACGGGTGTAATTAGGGGCACTGTCTTCAGGGGGCACTGTGTTAGAAAATTTTGTTGTATGGAGCCCTGTGATTTCTGATGGTGGCCCTGGGTTTCAGTAGGGTGGCCCCCCCTAGCAGTCCTAACTTTTACTATATGGGTTTAGACCATTAACCTGCTTGGATGCTGAAGATACACTTGCTTTTTATTTCTGTAATTTCATCAAATAGCAGAAAAAACACATTTGAATATTAATAAATTTGCCCCACCTACTCCTACATAATGGAGCCGATTTGATTTGATGTGAAAATGTATTGCATGGGTTAATGGTGGTGAATGTTGGTGTCAACGGAAAGATATTGAATGAGGAGATTATACAGGTATGGGACCTGTTATCCAATGCTAGGGATCTTGGGTTTTCCGGATAAGGGATCTTTCTGTAATTTGGATCTCCATACCTTAAGTCTGCTAAAAATAATTTAACTATTGAATAAACCCAATAGGCATGTGTTTAATAAGGGGTAATTATATCTTAGTTGGGATCAAGTACAGGTACTGTTTTATTATTACAGAGAAAAGGGAATCATTTAACCATTAAATAAACCCAATAGGGCTGTTCTGCCCCAATAAGGGGTAATTATATCTTAGTTGGGATCAAGTACAGGTACTGTTTTATTATTACAGAGAAAAGGGAATCATTTAACCATTAAATAAACCCAATAGGGCTGTTCTGCCCCCAATAAGGGGTAATTATATCTTAGTTGGGATCAAGTACAGGTACTGTTTTATTATTACAGAGAAAAGGGAATCATTTAACCATTAAATAAACCCAATAGGGCTGTTCTGCCCCCAATAAGGGGTAATTATATCTTAGTTGGGATCAAGTACAGGTACTGTTTTATTATTACATAGAGAAAGGAACTCATTTTGGAATTAGAATTATTTGCTTATAATGGAGTCTATGGGAGATGGCCTTTCTGTAATTCGGAATTTTCTGGATAACGGATTTCCGGATAAGGGATCCCATACCTGTAGTAACATTTTTTTTCTTATATGCTTTATTTTAATCACTCATCAACTGTATTGTACAATAGGAAGACAAATTGTGTAGCTGAAAAGCATGAGAGAACTGCTGCTTTAATAGAGAAAGGAATACGTTTAAAGGAGAGCTACAACTAAAAAAAGAATAGAAATGCTGTGTTTTATATACTGAACTTACTGTACCAGCCCAGAGGTTCAGCAGCCCTGTAACAGTATTGATCAAGCCTTCAAAGATGAAGCAGCTCCGCATCTTGGATGTAGTTAGGCCATCTTTTGTGTGCCAGTGGCACTGCACGTGCTCAGTGTGCTCTGGGGCTGCTGTTGGGAAGCTAAAGCTTTAGGGGGAAATCATCAAGCACAAAATGAGCTCATAGAAGCTGATGGGACAGAACTGATTATAAATCAATCCTGATGCAGAATGCATTGGTTTTTATGCTGCCATGTTATGTGAATCTGAGTGGGTCCCTAAGCTCAGGTAAGTGACAGCAGCCCAGAGCTTGTGCTGGGAATCAGCAGAAAAGAAGATGGGGGGCTACTGGGGCATCTTTGGGGGCACAAATCTTCCCTGCTAAAGGGCTGGGCTGGTGCAGAACCCCATACATAAGGTGTAACTTTTCTGGCCTAAGACTGTTGCTGGGCTTTACTTTCCCTTTAGGTGCCTGATTACCCTTTACTAAGCAAGCACTAACATTGACTTTTTCAAGATTGTTTGGTGACACACACAAAATTATTTTCTGATGATTGTGTCCCTTTAACTAGAGCAGCGCGTTTATAATCCGATGGGAAAACATAAGTCATTGAGCAGTGAATGGGTTAAGAAGCCTTAGTAAAGGAATGATGCACCCTTCCCACACACCCCTATCCCCTCTTCTAATCTCTTTCTGGGGTCTCACCCCTGCCTACACCTCTCCATCTGGCTGGATCCTGCGGTTTAACCCCCCCTCCCACCAGGGTTTCAGCATCTGCAGCAAAAGAAATAAAACCCCTCTAGCCATTTGGAAGGAAGACCCAGTGACCTCCTGAGCCGCTTGCAGATTCCCCTGAACTCATCCTCCTGGGAGGTTACAGAGGGGAACCCACTGATATTATTGTACTCATCTCACATCTTCTCTAGTGCTGACACTGGGGGCTGTCAGGGAAACGCATTCTGACCCAACTCATTTGTGGTGTCTCCGATTGGGTTACTGAATGGCCTGCCTGAGAGACAATGACAGCTTAAATAGCCTTAATACCTATGGAACATGGGATGTATTGCCCACTGCAGGGCTCTATAGGACTCCAGTTCTTGTCAGTTGTGCTCCCCACAGCAGCTTTCTTTGTGGCTTCTCTTACAGATTTTGCAGTACCCGCCCCATTGACACAGGAAACCATGGAGCTTCTGCAATCTCCAAACCAGGTGATAGCTTCAGGGTTCCCACCAGTGATGTGCAGGTCAGGAAAAACTCAACCCGCACCTGAGCCTAAAGGTGCCCATACATGGGCCGATTCTAGCTGCCGATATGGGTCCCTTAGACCGACTCAGCAGCTAATCGGCCTACCGACGGGCCTGCTTTACTGATAGCTGACCTGAAATCGGGCAGGTTAAAAAATCTAGTCGGATCGGGGACCGGCTCGTTGATGCGGTCCCTGGACCGACTTTGCCTATACCCATCATTATAATTCGGGCCAAACAACCGAATTAGCCTGGATTCTCCCGATATCGCTCACCCATAGGTGGGGGATATCTGGAGAAGATCCGCTCGCTTGGCGACATCACCAAGCGAGCAGATCTGAAGGTGTATGGGGGACCTTTACCCTCAAAACTTAGGTTCCAAGACAGGGACATTTTGGGAGCAGAAGAAGATACTTGTCCAGTTTGACTGGCACCCAACCCTCATTATTAGCCCAAATATCAACTCTAAGCTGCCTGATCTAAGGGTAAATCCCTGGTTCCCATGGGTTGTATGTCAACCCACACATTCCTAGTTCACACAGAGCCTGCCTCAATCAACAGTTGCACAGAAGGAATAGGGAGCATAATGAACACTGGAAATGACACCAACTGGACTTTCAAATAGAAAGTAGGAAATTCCACTAAGCCCACTGCAATTGTGGTTATAAATGAATCCTATGGTCTCATTTTGGAGCACCAAGTTGTGCCCAGCACCAATTCACCTGTTCACCAAAGTACGGGACGCACAGAATAGCTCCTACCTTGAGTAGATCTTGTGTCCATGGCTCCCCCTACTTGTTGCCCTACATGCAACTGATGTACTTATTGAACTGCTGATATTGTCTCTGGTATCAGTCGCCATGGCGGGAATACACCTACTCTTTGCTCAGAAGAGAGTTTTCTATGAAATGGAAAACCATTTGACTGGATTTGGTCATGTCCTCCTCCATGCTCTTGGCCCAGTTCTCCTAGGCAATCAGCCAGAAGCGGTTGTTTTTGGAGTGGCCCCAGTGCAATAACCTACACATGAGAGAAAAACAAGGTGCCACCGACTGTACAAATGGGAACACTGCCTCGCTGACCACCCAGTTTAAGGCACGAATGCACAACCTGCATCTGGACTTGATATCGTAGAGTAATGAGGGTGTCACAAGGCCAAACCCCATGGAAGATCTTACCAGGCATGAAGCGATCAGATCAGGGGGAACCCCTTGGGTTTTTCAGACATCTGCGCTTGTAAAATGCAAGTCATAACCAGTGTGTTTATTCATCATGTTCAGCACTTTCCGGGTGGGTCTGTTATTAATGTGTGAACTGATGTTCTCGCCTTTAACCGCCGGTGGACTTGTTAATCGTCTTTAACAGAGCGGGAGCCAAACTCAGTGTGCGATGAACACATTAGCAATTTAATTTGTGTACTCATAGCCGTATCAGTTGGTCGCTCTCTTACCCTGTGTTACGAACAACATACTGTCCTTTAGCGTACAGAATAATGTAAGGTGCAAGAAAGTCCTACATAAAGTGCAACACAGAGCAGCAGGTATACAGGATAATGACACTATGGCGTATCTTGGGTAGTTGTACTACAGAGACCTTATCCGCACACCCTAGTACTCCAAAATTATATGCCCGGTGCACACTGCTGGAGGGATCGGCACCCTCCAAAACCAGTACAACCACCAAAAAAAGCAAATGGCACTCAGGGCTATAAACAAGGGAAAAACCCTTAGAATTTTATTGCGGAGGTGCAACGTTTCGGGGCGACGTGACCCCTTTATCAAGCTTGATAAAGGGGTCACGTCGCCCCGAAACGTTGCACCTCCGCAATAAAATTCTAAGGGTTTTTCCCTTGTTTATAGCCCTGAGTGCCATTTGCTTTTTTTGGTGGTATCTTGGGTAGTTCCCCTTAGTCATATCTCCTCCACCATGAGGTCAAAGTGTGGGCTAAGTCCAAAAAGAGTCTCCTTTTTGGACCTAGTACTACGATATTAATTAAGGTAATGTCAGGTAGATCATTTGAAACATTGGGGTATATCAGGGGAGGCAGCAGTAAAAATGTGGGTAAGGGTGTGGGCCTGCTGGTCATGGGTAGTGGGTCTCAAAGTTGGCTTCCCACCTTACTTGCCACCTTCTCCTGATTCATTTCCAGTCTACAATGAAGCCACTTCCAGTTTTATGGTGGCAGCAAGCGATTGCGGCCACGATACACCATGGTGGTATTATTCTGTGTATCTACTGTTCTCTGTAGCAGTTTAAGAAGGGGATACCCTGAAGGTGTTTGAGGTATTGGGTGGCCGCTGGTAGTGGGGAGTTGAAAGCTCATGTGGGTAGGATAAGCAGAGTCCTGCTGTAGCTCAGGTAGGTACCCATTGGTTCTCCACTTCTCTTGGTTTATTTTGCGGGTCGCAGGTTCTGTGTTGGGTCCCAGGTCACAGTAAATATAAGACAATTCTTTCACTCACATTTCACCCACCTTTGGATGAATCTGCTTTACTACTGCTTTACTGCTTTACTGCTTTGCTCTACCATCTGGGTTTTATGGAGGCCAGTGGCGAGCTGGTCAGGCTGAGGGTGAAATAAGTGAGAGTCGTATTGGGTGCTGGGTCCAAGCTGGTAAGAAAATGCTGCTTGTGGGTCCAGGTCAGGGGTCTGCAGAGAGGGTATGGGTCTTCTCCTTGTGTGTTGGATTGGGCCTAGTAAGTAGTTGAGCAAAATGCCCTGTTTCTTACTTCTGGTTGCTCCTTGATGAAGTCATTTCCTTGTTTATGATGACATCAATTTCCAGTAAGTGAGGGCATCAACCAGTGAGTTGGATTGGGGGTAAAGCCACTGTGGGATCACTTGCCTCTGGCTGGCTACAGGATTGGCTACCGTAGTGATGGCTCTAATTCCTGATTGGCCGGTGTTTGTTTCTAGCCTCCCTCCTCTTCAAAGTAGTTATACACGCAGTTGCAGTTGCACACACACAGTTGCTGTAGTTTTGCTATAATAATATCAGTAACGGGACCCAGATAGGTTAAATGGCCCTGAGCACTTAATTGCGTCCTGGTTGGTATTACCATTTCTTCAACTATACCACATCCAGTGCGACTGCAATGCGAGGATAAAAGTGGGGCTGTCACACCTGCTTGTGGCAGTGCAGGGAGCCCAGTGCCCCCCCCAGGGGTGGGTGAGGGGTAATAGAGTTCACATCACATCTGCGGGCGCCTGGTACTGACAGTCAATGCAACTGGCAGCCTGAGCCTGGAGCAGATGTCCCAATGGTGGATGCTCAGCAAGACACACAATAGTGATGGAGATGAGGGACTGGTGGCTGCCCCCTAATGATTTAACACCTTCCCTGCTGGCAGTAGTTTCCCAGAGGGCGGGGGGGGGGGTGTCACTGGAGCAATTAACCCTATATTCCTCTACTGTTAATATAGAAAATTAGGAAATGAACATCGGATTGCTGAGAAGAGCGAGACAATTCCCAGCAAGTTCATCCAATACTAAAATAACAGCCAATAGAAAGGCTTAGTAGGGGCCAGACACAGCTACATGCTGCACGGCTTATTTGCACTCATGCAGGCTGTCCAATAGGATAATTGAATGTAAGTGTGCAGTGCATGGCTGTACTGAAACTAGTGCAGTCTGCAGTACACATCTTTGTTTTGTTTCTCAGTTATTTAGCTTTTTGTTTAGCAGACCTCCAGTTTGGAATTTCAGCTGTAATCCGGTTGCTAGGGTCTTGTTTACCTTAGCAACTAGGCAGTGGTGTGAATGAAAGACTGGAATATGAATAGAAGAGAGACTTTATAGAAAGATAAGGAATAAAACGTAACAACAAAAGTAAAGTTGTAGCCTCAAAGAGCAAAAGTTTTTTGGCTGCCGGGGTCAGTGACCCCCATGTGAAAGCTGGAAAGATGTAGACAGCGAAAGCAAATAATTCAGTAACTATAAAGAATAAATAACGAAGACCAATTGCAAAGTTGTTAGAATTAGTACATTCTATAACATACTAAAAGTTATCTTAAACCAGCATTTTATAGGGGTTAGGTGCAACCCAAGGGGTTGTTGCTGCTGCCGCTAGTGCTCTGGTTATTACACCGGCCCATGTCGGGCACCATTTCAGTACCTTGGGCACAGGGAGTGCAGGGAAGCAAATGGCCCCCACTAGTTATCACATGCCCTATGGGGCAGGGAATGTCACGCTTTGTGTCCCTTCACGTGTGGCACTTACTATATACACATATATTTGTATTCATTTGTGGGTGTGGCCAGGCATGTTCCATCCAGCGCTGCGGAATATGTTGGCGCTTTATACATAAATGTTAATAATAATAATAATCTTAAACTGGGGCCCCTTTTCTAATTAGTTGGCAGGGCCCACTGACCATGGCTGGATCTGTATAAAGGCACCCAAGGGCCTAGGCTGGTTACTGTTACGGGGGGGATGCTGGGAATTGTAGTTTGATGGATGACTGCATTTCATTTTTTTACGCCCGCTGTGCAGGAGTGGGGGTTCTCAGGCTGAAATGAGGGCAGATTTCCTACCCCCCCCCCCCCCATCTTTAATAAATCCTCCTAACTGGGCTCCTGAGATTCAGCTCGCGAGTCGCCCCACCTGGCGCTGGCTACGAGAACGTCACCGTCACATCCATTGCATTTGTCAGCCTGTCGGTTCTGTCCGTGGCACCAATCAGTTACGTGGGTAATGCAATAACACTGGGCCAGACTGCACAGTAAATACGCCTGTCATCACCCTTTAAATATCCCGACGCTTTTATTAAGGTTAAAGACTGTAATAAATGGACCCGGGGCCGCGTTGCCAGCGGAGTGATGGATAAGTACCCGTTGCTCTTCCAACGGAGAATGGCGGGGAAAGGGTTAATTGGGAAATTCCGGGAAGAGCACTTGGATAGGGAGGAATCCCAGGCGAGCCAGGAATAACACTCACGGCGGGCATTTTATAGTGGCCTTTCCCTTTATAGCGCTTCCAAGTGTTCTGATTGGAGGCTTCTCTGCGAATAGATAGGGAAAGCAGATTAAAGGGGAAATAAACCTTCCACAATGGGGATGTGCCGCTCACACAAAAGTTGCTGGACGGTATCTGTCGCTTTCGATTCTCTTCACTGCTGGTTCCGGACTGCAGGACGTGCCGATGAAACAACGTTGCAGCAGTCCCCCCTCCCTAAGGCTCCACTCCCCCATAATGCAACATTGTTTCCGTGGGGCACTTGTAGTCAGAATCAGCAGTGCGTTGAATAGAAAGGGATATGCAAAGGCTACTTACAGGCTGCAATGCCATATACAAATGCTACTATTATATATATATATGTACATAGGCACAGGGCTGGGAGATGCCAATGCCAATGCCAATGATCAGCGCTGCTAAATTAATCATTTTTATTTAAGGGGGCTAAATATAATAAGCCCCTGCTTTACTGACATGGTCACTGTCCCTCACCCCCTGATAGCCCCCATACAGCCACCTGCGCCTCTGCTGTCCCTATAGAGTGGGGCATTGTGCCACATTGGCTAGCCCCCCTACAGCTGCAGGGCCTCCCTCTGGGCCATCAATGGGCCTCTCATTCATATTTATTGAGGCAGATGTCTGCGTATTTGTCACAAAGTAAAAGGGACCTTGTGGCCCCGTCTGATATCCTCAGCCCCAAACCGTCTCTATTAGTTTAATGGGTAACTCCCATGTACAGAGATATTCCCATGTCTCTATATGGTATGGATATACTCAGCCTGGCACCTACCCACCGGGGCTAACACACACATATATATATATATATATACATACATATACATACATACATATACACATATACATAATAACTGTAGCCAGGACATTTGCACACTTGGGGTAGTCTTATCAGTAACCAGTTTGGAACTGTGCGAGACGGGGCTCCGGCTGGAACCGTGCGAGACGGGGCCCCGGCTGGAACCGTGCGAGACGGGGCCCCGGCTGAAACCGTGCGAGGCGGCGCCCCGGCTGGAACCGTGCGAGACGGCGCCCCGGCTGGAACCGTGCGAGGCGGCGCCCCGGCTGGAACCGTGCGAGGCGGCGCCCCGGCTGGAACCGTGCGAGGCGGGGCCCCGGCTGGAACCGTGCGAGGCGGGGCCCCGGCTGAAACCGTGCGAGGCGGCGCCCCGGCTGGAACCGTGCGAGGCGGGGCCCCGGCTGAAACCGTGCGAGGCGTGGCCCCGGCTGAAACCGTGCGAGGCGGGGCCCCGGCTGGAACCGTGCGAGGCGGGGCCCCGGCTGGAACCGTGCGAGGCGGGGCCCCGGCTGGAACCGTGCGAGGCGGGGCCCCGGCTGGAACCGTGCGAGGCGGGGCCCCCGGCTGGAACCGTGCGAGGCGGGGCCCCGGCTGGAACCGTGCGAGACGGCGCCCCGGCTGGAACCGTGCGAGACGGGGCCACGGCTGGAATTGAACCAAGGCCACCAGCGCCACTGCAGTGCCAGCACCATACACTCTGTACTCACTGCACTAATACAGGGCACCTGCGCAGCCACTGATCCACCCCAAACGCATTCTCTTGCAAACGACCCCCCCACCCGCATACGGCAGCGCTGTGGCACGTGAGCTCACAATGGCAGCTGTCCCCGTCACCTGTTTCTACTCAGACACGAGCAGCTGTGCCAGCCACTGTCCCTGTGATTCCAGAGCGGCCAACGCTGGGAAAAACAAAACTTATCACATTTGTGCTTTGCGTTCCAGCTGTCCCTTTCCCTTTCCAAATAAGCCTTGATTTGGCTCCCACTGCCCAAATGTCATTCCAGCCCGGGGGTATCACACTCTATTACTGAGCTGCCCAACCTTCCCGCCCAAAGTGGGAATACGCCGGACCCTACTGGTTTCATATCGAACTCCGCTATCTACCTCTACTTTTAATATGTCATAGAATGGTTAATTATTTATTTTTCATAGTTTTTTATTTATTTGCATTCTTCTTCCAAGCCTTTCCCACTCTCAAATGGAGGTTTCTAAGGTAATTTGGACCCTAGCAACGAGATGAACGCTGCTGAAACTCCGAGCTGGAGAGCTGCTGAACAAAAATTTAAATAATTAAAAAACTACAAATAATAAGAAACTACGACCAATTGCAAATTGTCTAAGAAAATCACTCTACGTCATACTAAAAGTTACCTTAAAGGTGAAAACAGTTCACACAGTTCTCTCAGTATGTAGGATAGCAACAAAATGGCTAATCCTTATTAGGGAACATTCTCATTGGAGAATGGTATTGCATATTTAATTAGGTTTGCAGTTTCCACTTTGGAGAGCTGGGGGTAGCCCATAGACTGGGCGGAGCTTAGGGCTCTAGAGTAGAATATTTAGTGTAAGTACCTGGGGTATCGCTCTAGAGTAGAATACTCAGTGTAAGTTCCCAGTGTAGCTCTCTAGAGTAGAATACTCAGTGTAAGTGCCCAGTGTAGCTCTCTAGAGTAGAATACTCAGTGTAAGTGCCCAGTGTAGCTCTCTAGAGTAGAATACTCAGTGTAAGTGCCCAGTGTAGCTCTCTAGAGTAGAATACTCAGTGTAAGTACCCGGGGTATCGCTCTAGAGTAGAATACTCAGTGTAAGTGCCCAGTGTAGCTCTCTAGAGTAGAAAACTCAGTGTAAGTGCCCAGTGTAGCTCTCTAGAGTAGAATACTGAGTGTAAGTGCCCAGTGTAGCTCTCTAGAGTAGAATACTGAGTGTAAGTGCCCAGTGTAGCTCTCTAGAGTAGAATACTCAGTGTAAGTGCCCAGTGTAGCTCTCTAGAGTAGAATACTCAGTGTAAAAGTGCCCAGTGTAGCTCTCTAGAGTAGAATACTCAGTGTAAAAGTGCCCAGTGTAGCTCTCTAGAGTAGAATACTCAGTGTAAAAGTGCCCAGTGTAGCTCTCTAGAGTAGAATACTCAGTGTAAAAGTGCCCAGTGTAGCTCTCTAGAGTAGAATACTCAGTGTAAAAGTGCCCAGTGTAGCTCTCTAGAGTAGAATACTCAGTGTAAAAGTGCCCAGTGTAGCTCTCTAGAGTAGAATACTCAGTGTAAAAGTGCCCAGTGTAGCTCTCTAGAGTAGAATACTCAGTGTAAGTGCCCAGTGTAGCTCTCTAGAATAGAATACTCAGTGTAAGTGCCCAGTGTAGCTCCCTAGAGTAGAATACTCAGTGTAAGTGCCCAGTGTAGCTCTCTAGAATAGAATACTCAGTGTAAGTGCCCAGTGTAGCTCTCTAGAGTAGAATACTCAGTGTAAGTGCCCAGTGTAGCTCTCTAGAGTAGAATACTCAGTGTAAGTGCCCAGTGTAGCTCTCTAGAATAGAATACTCAGTGTAAGTGCCCAGTGTAGCTCTCTAGAGTAGAATACTCAGTGTAAGTGCCCAGTGTAGCTCTCTAGAGTAGAATACTCAGTGTAAGTGCCCAGTGTAGCTCTCTAGAGTAGAATACTCAGTGTAAGTGCCCAGTGTAGCTCTCTAGAGTAGAATACTCAGTGTAAGTGCCCAGTGTAGCTCTCTAGAGTAGAATACTCAGTGTAAGTGCCCAGTGTAGCTCTCTAGAGTAGAATACTCAGTGTAAGTGCCCAGTGTAGCTCTCTAGAGTAGAATACTCAGTGTAAAAGTGCCCAGTGTAGCTCTCTAGAGTAGAATACTCAGTGTAAAAGTGCCCAGTGTAGCTCTCTAGAGTAGAATACTCAGTGTAAAAGTGCCCAGTGTAGCTCTCTAGAGTAGAATACTCAGTGTAAGTGCCCAGTGTAGCTCTCTAGAATAGAATACTCAGTGTAAGTGCCCAGTGTAGCTCTCTAGAGTAGAATACTCAGTGTAAGTGCCCAGTGTAGCTCTCTAGAGTAGAATACTCAGTGTAAAAGTGCCCAGTGTAGCTCTCTAGAGTAGAATACTCAGTGTAAAAGTGCCCAGTGTAGCTCTCTAGAGTAGAATACTCAGTGTAAAAGTGCCCAGTGTAGCTCTCTAGAGTAGAATACTCAGTGTAAAAGTGCCCAGTGTAGCTCTCTAGAGTAGAATACTCAGTGTAAGTGCCCAGTGTAGCTCTCTAGAGTAGAATACTCAGTGTAAGTGCCCAGTGTAGCTCCCTAGAGTAGAATACTCAGTGTAAGTGCCCAGTGTAGCTCTCTAGAGTAGAATACTCAGTGTAAGTGCCCAGTGTAGCTCTCTAGAGTAGAATACTCAGTGTAAGTACCCGGGGTATCGCTCTAGAGTAGAATACTCAGTGTAAGTGCCCAGTGTAGCTCTCTAGAGTAGAAAACTCAGTGT
The DNA here is from genome assembly GCF_000004195.4 of Xenopus tropicalis. Lineage (NCBI taxonomy): Eukaryota > Metazoa > Chordata > Amphibia > Anura > Pipidae > Xenopus > Xenopus tropicalis. The sequence goes on along the minus strand of NC_030685.2, from coordinate 17,036,823 downwards.
AAGTGCCCAGTGTAGCTCTCTAGAGTAGAATACTGAGTGTAAGTGCCCAGTGTAGCTCTCTAGAGTAGAATACTGAGTGTAAGTGCCCAGTGTAGCTCTCTAGAGTAGAATACTCAGTGTAAGTGCCCAGTGTAGCTCTCTAGAGTAGAATACTCAGTGTAAAAGTGCCCAGTGTAGCTCTCTAGAGTAGAATACTCAGTGTAAAAGTGCCCAGTGTAGCTCTCTAGAGTAGAATACTCAGTGTAAAAGTGCCCAGTGTAGCTCTCTAGAGTAGAATACTCAGTGTAAAAGTGCCCAGTGTAGCTCTCTAGAGTAGAATACTCAGTGTAAAAGTGCCCAGTGTAGCTCTCTAGAGTAGAATACTCAGTGTAAAAGTGCCCAGTGTAGCTCTCTAGAGTAGAATACTCAGTGTAAAAGTGCCCAGTGTAGCTCTCTAGAGTAGAATACTCAGTGTAAGTGCCCAGTGTAGCTCTCTAGAATAGAATACTCAGTGTAAGTGCCCAGTGTAGCTCCCTAGAGTAGAATACTCAGTGTAAGTGCCCAGTGTAGCTCTCTAGAATAGAATACTCAGTGTAAGTGCCCAGTGTAGCTCTCTAGAGTAGAATACTCAGTGTAAGTGCCCAGTGTAGCTCTCTAGAGTAGAATACTCAGTGTAAGTGCCCAGTGTAGCTCTCTAGAATAGAATACTCAGTGTAAGTGCCCAGTGTAGCTCTCTAGAGTAGAATACTCAGTGTAAGTGCCCAGTGTAGCTCTCTAGAGTAGAATACTCAGTGTAAGTGCCCAGTGTAGCTCTCTAGAGTAGAATACTCAGTGTAAGTGCCCAGTGTAGCTCTCTAGAGTAGAATACTCAGTGTAAGTGCCCAGTGTAGCTCTCTAGAGTAGAATACTCAGTGTAAGTGCCCAGTGTAGCTCTCTAGAGTAGAATACTCAGTGTAAGTGCCCAGTGTAGCTCTCTAGAGTAGAATACTCAGTGTAAAAGTGCCCAGTGTAGCTCTCTAGAGTAGAATACTCAGTGTAAAAGTGCCCAGTGTAGCTCTCTAGAGTAGAATACTCAGTGTAAAAGTGCCCAGTGTAGCTCTCTAGAGTAGAATACTCAGTGTAAGTGCCCAGTGTAGCTCTCTAGAATAGAATACTCAGTGTAAGTGCCCAGTGTAGCTCTCTAGAGTAGAATACTCAGTGTAAGTGCCCAGTGTAGCTCTCTAGAGTAGAATACTCAGTGTAAAAGTGCCCAGTGTAGCTCTCTAGAGTAGAATACTCAGTGTAAAAGTGCCCAGTGTAGCTCTCTAGAGTAGAATACTCAGTGTAAAAGTGCCCAGTGTAGCTCTCTAGAGTAGAATACTCAGTGTAAAAGTGCCCAGTGTAGCTCTCTAGAGTAGAATACTCAGTGTAAGTGCCCAGTGTAGCTCTCTAGAGTAGAATACTCAGTGTAAGTGCCCAGTGTAGCTCCCTAGAGTAGAATACTCAGTGTAAGTGCCCAGTGTAGCTCTCTAGAATAGAATACTCAGTGTAAGTGCCCAGTGTAGCTCTCTAGAGTAGAATACTCAGTGTAAGTGCCCAGTGTAGCTCTCTAGAGTAGAATACTCAGTGTAAGTGCCCAGTGTAGCTCTCTAGAATAGAATACTCAGTGTAAGTGCCCAGTGTAGCTCTCTAGAGTAGAATACTCAGTGTAAGTGCCCAGTGTAGCTCTCTAGAGTAGAATACTCAGTGTAAAAGTGCCCAGTGTAGCTCTCTAGAGTAGAATACTCAGTGTAAAAGTGCCCAGTGTAGCTCTCTAGAGTAGAATACTCAGTGTAAAAGTGCCCAGTGTAGCTCTCTAGAGTAGAATACTCAGTGTAAAAGTGCCCAGTGTAGCTCTCTAGAGTAGAATACTCAGTGTAAAAGTGCCCAGTGTAGCTCTCTAGAGTAGAATACTCAGTGTAAGTGCCCAGTGTAGCTCTCTAGAATAGAATACTCAGTGTAAGTGCCCAGTGTAGCTCTCTAGAATAGAATACTCAGTGTAAGTGCCCAGTGTAGCTCTCTAGAATAGAATACTCAGTGTAAGTGCCCAGTGTAGCTCTCTAGAGTAGAATACTCAGGGGCTGATTTACTAACCCACGAATCCGACCCGAATTGGAAAAGTTCCGACTTGAAAACGAACATTTTGCGACTTTTTCGTATGTTTTGCGATTTTTTCGGATTCTGTACGAATTTTTCGTTACCAATACGATTTTTGCGTAAAAACGCGAGTTTTTCGTATCCATTACGAAAGTTGCGTAAAAAGTTGCGCATTTTTCGTAGCGTTAAAACTTACGCGAAAAGTTGCGCATTTTTCGTAGCGTTAAAACTTAACGCTACGAAAAATGCGCAACTTTTCGCGTAAGTTTTAACGCTACGCAAAATGCGCAACTTTTTGCGCAACTTTCGTAATGGATAGGAAAACTCGCGTTTTTACGCAAAAATCGTATTGGTAACGAAAAATTCGTAAAGAATCCGAAAAAATCGCAAAACATACGAAAAAATCGCAAAATACCGATCATTACGAAAAAAACGCAATCGGACTCCATTCGACCCGTTCGTGGATAAGTAAATCAGCCCCTCAGTGTAAGTGCCCAGTGTAAGTGCCCAGTGTAGCTCTCTAAAGTAGAATACTCAGTGTAAGTGCCCAGTGTAGCTCTCTAGAATAGAATACTCAGTGTAAGTGCCCAGTGTAGCTCTCTAGAGTAGAATACTCAGTGTAAGTGCCCAGTGTAGCTCTCTAGAGTAGAATACTCAGTGTAAGTGCCCAGTGTAGCTCTCTAGAGTAGAATACTCAGTGTAAGTGCCCAGTGTAGCTCTCTAGAGTAGAATACTCAGTGTAAGTGCCCAGTGTAGCTCCCTAGAGTAGAATACTCAGTGTAAGTGCCCAGTGTAGCTCTCTAGAATAGAATACTCAGTGTAAGTGCCCAGTGTAGCTCTCTAGAGTAGAATACTCAGTGTAAGTGCCCAGTGTAGCTCTCTAGAGTAGAATACTCAGTGTAAGTGCCCAGTGTAGCTCTCTAGAGTAGAATACTCAGTGTAAGTGCCCAGTGTAGCTCTCTAGAATAGAATACTCAGTGTAAGTGCCCAGTGTAGCTCTCTAGAGTAGAATACTCAGTGTAAGTGCCCAGTGTAGCTCTCTAGAGTAGAATACTCAGTGTAAGTGCCCAGTGTAGCTCTCTAGAGTAGAATACTCAGTGTAAGTGCCCAGTGTAGCTCTCTAGAGTAGAATACTCAGTGTAAGTGCCCAGTGTAGCTCTCTAGAGTAGAATACTCAGTGTAAGTGCCCAGTGTAGCTCTCTAGAGTAGAATACTCAGTGTAAGTGCCCAGTGTAGCTCTCTAGAGTAGAATACTCAGTGTAAGTGCCCAGTGTAGCTCTCTAGAGTAGAATACTCAGTGTAAGTGCCCAGTGTAGCTCTCTAGAGTAGAATACTCAGTGTAAGTGCCCAGTGTAGCTCTCTAGAGTAGAATACTCAGTGTAAGTGCCCAGTGTAGCTCTCTAGAGTAGAATACTCAGTGTAAGTGCCCAGTGTAGCTCTCTAGAGTAGAATACTCAGTGTAAGTGCCCAGTGTAGCTCTCTAGAGTAGAATACTCAGTGTAAGTGCCCAGTGTAGCTCTCTAGAGTAGAATACTCAGTGTAAGTGCCCAGTGTAGCTCTCTAGAGTAGAATACTCAGTGTAAGTGCCCAGTGTAGCTCTCTAGAGTAGAATACTCAGTGTAAGTGCCCAGTGTAGCTCTCTAGAGTAGAATACTCAGTGTAAGTGCCCAGTGTAGCTCTCTAGAGTAGAATACTCAGTGTAAGTGCCCAGTGTAGCTCTCTAGAGTAGAATACTCAGTGTAAGTGCCCAGTGTAGCTCTCTAGAGTAGAATACTCAGTGTAAAAGTGCCCAGTGTAGCTCTCTAGAGTAGAATACTCAGTGTAAAAGTGCCCAGTGTAGCTCTCTAGAGTAGAATACTCAGTGTAAAAGTGCCCAGTGTAGCTCTCTAGAGTAGAATACTCAGTGTAAAAGTGCCCAGTGTAGCTCTCTAGAGTAGAATACTCAGTGTAAAAGTGCCCAGTGTAGCTCCCTAGAGTAGAATACTCAGTGTAAAAGTGCCCAGTGTAGCTCTCTAGAGTAGAATACTCAGTGTAAGTGCCCAGTGTAGCTCTCTAGAATAGAATACTCAGTGTAAGTGCCCAGTGTAGCTCCCTAGAGTAGAATACTCAGTGTAAGTGCCCAGTGTAGCTCTCTAGAATAGAATACTCAGTGTAAGTGCCCAGTGTAGCTCTCTAGAGTAGAATACTCAGTGTAAGTGCCCAGTGTAGCTCTCTAGAGTAGAATACTCAGTGTAAGTGCCCAGTGTAGCTCTCTAGAGTAGAATACTCAGTGTAAGTGCCCAGTGTAGCTCTCTAGAGTAGAATACTCAGTGTAAGTGCCCAGTGTAGCTCTCTAGAGTAGAATACTCAGTGTAAGTGCCCAGTGTAGCTCTCTAGAATAGAATACTCAGTGTAAGTGCCCAGTGTAGCTCTCTAGAGTAGAATACTCAGTGTAAGTGCCCAGTGTAGCTCTCTAGAGTAGAATACTCAGTGTAAGTGCCCAGTGTAGCTCTCTAGAGTAGAATACTCAGTGTAAGTGCCCAGTGTAGCTCTCTAGAGTAGAATACTCAGTGTAAGTGCCCAGTGTAGCTCTCTAGAGTAGAATACTCAGTGTAAGTGCCCAGTGTAGCTCTCTAGAGTAGAATACTCAGTGTAAGTGCCCAGTGTAGCTCTCTAGAGTAGAATACTCAGTGTAAGTGCCCAGTGTAGCTCTCTAGAGTAGAATACTCAGTGTAAGTGCCCAGTGTAGCTCTCTAGAGTAGAATACTCAGTGTAAAAGTGCCCAGTGTAGCTCTCTAGAGTAGAATACTCAGTGTAAAAGTGCCCAGTGTAGCTCTCTAGAGTAGAATACTCAGTGTAAAAGTGCCCAGTGTAGCTCTCTAGAGTAGAATACTCAGTGTAAAAGTGCCCAGTGTAGCTCTCTAGAGTAGAATACTCAGTGTAAAAGTGCCCAGTGTAGCTCTCTAGAGTAGAATACTCAGTGTAAAAGTGCCCAGTGTAGCTCTCTAGAGTAGAATACTCAGTGTAAGTGCCCAGTGTAGCTCTCTAGAATAGAATACTCAGTGTAAGTGCCCAGTGTAGCTCCCTAGAGTAGAATACTCAGTGTAAGTGCCCAGTGTAGCTCTCTAGAATAGAATACTCAGTGTAAGTGCCCAGTGTAGCTCTCTAGAGTAGAATACTCAGTGTAAGTGCCCAGTGTAGCTCTCTAGAGTAGAATACTCAGTGTAAGTGCCCAGTGTAGCTCTCTAGAATAGAATACTCAGTGTAAGTGCCCAGTGTAGCTCTCTAGAGTAGAATACTCAGTGTAAGTGCCCAGTGTAGCTCTCTAGAGTAGAATACTCAGTGTAAGTGCCCAGTGTAGCTCTCTAGAGTAGAATACTCAGTGTAAGTGCCCAGTGTAGCTCTCTAGAATAGAATACTCAGTGTAAGTGCCCAGTGTAGCTCTCTAGAGTAGAATACTCAGTGTAAGTGCCCAGTGTAGCTCTCTAGAGTAGAATACTCAGTGTAAGTGCCCAGTGTAGCTCTCTAGAGTAGAATACTCAGTGTAAGTGCCCAGTGTAGCTCTCTAGAGTAGAATGCCCATTGACTTTAATGCATTTGGAGTAAAAAAAAAAAAAAAAGTCACGTGTAAAATTTGTTGCACATAAACATTTCCGATTTTTTTGACAGATTCAAATCACGAAAGACAGATCATACACATTTTGATCAATACTAATACTACATGATGGGTGCGTGGGACTATAACTCCACGTTTAGAGAGCGGAGCACAAAGCAAAGGCACCTGGGGTTTGGGGGAGACTGACACATTGGGGACACAGACAGTTTTGTTGAAGGTCAGCAGACGCTGGCTAATAATCCGGCAGCGCGGCCAGGGGGGGGCCGAGAGGCTTCATACAAAGAGATGCTCATTGGGAGCCAAGCACCTGATACCCAGGCAACCGGGGCTTTGTCTGCAGCGTTAGATAGAAGCACAATGAGCATTTGGCTCCACTCTATGACTCCCTTCTTACAGCCTGGCCAGCAGCCCCGGGGTTAACCGTCCGGCAGAACGGGGACCGGCGACAGCTGGGGGGGGGAACCTTTCCATGGCAGGAACTCAGGAACAACTGTTGGAAATAACTTTATTCAATCAGCTCTCCAATAAGGGATCAGTCTCGTCCTTCACCCCCCCCCCCCCCAAGGGGGGAACCAATACTTTTCTACCCCGAGGGACCTAGAATTACACAAGCAAATATGCAACGTTCAGCCCACAGGAAAAGTGCATTAGAAATACACTGCCCAGTATAAACTGGCCCCTCTAGGCAGACTCAGCAGCTGATTGGCCTGTGTAGGGGCCCATCCCAATGAGCTGCCCAACCAATATAAAGCAAGATCCCATTAAGTTGAGAATCCCATCAGCATTGTCTATAGTACTTAGGTACTTAGGTATATCCTTTCTGAACAGGCCTGTGTAGGCTTGCATTATGATCCATTCACTGGCCCAGGGGCCAAACCCCCAGATCAGACTGATGTGGCCCACCATATGGACCTTGGCTAATAAGAATTTCATTACAAATTATTTTTTTAATGAAATCATCCATACCTGTTATAAATGTATTTAAAAATCTGAGCTGTCAATCATATACTGCCTGCCTTCGGCATAGAGGCGGGGCAGGCAGTATATGATTGACAGCTCAGATTTTTAATTATAATTACTATAACTTTCCATTCAGCACTTCCTAGATATCCCCTAGATGCCAAATGTACAAGATTTTGGGGTGATACAAAGCTCTGCTCTGCCTAAATTCTATAATAAGTTCAAAAGATATACAGGTATAGGACCCTTTATCCAGAATGCTCGGGACCAAGGGTATTCCGGATAAGGGGTCTACTAAAAAATCAATAAACCATTAATCAAACCCAATAGGGCTGTTCTGCCCCCAATAAGGGGTAATTATATCTTAGTTGGGATCAGGTACAGGTACTGTTTTATTATTACAGAGAAAAGGGAATCATTTAACCATGAAATAAACCCAATAGGGCTGTTCTGCCCCAATAAGGGGTAATTATATCTTAGTTGGGATCAAGTACATGTACTGTTTTATTATTACAGAGAAAAGGGAATCATTTAACCATTAAATAAACCCAATAGGGCTGTTCTGCCCCCAATAAGGGGTAATTATATCTTAGTTGGGATCAAGTACAGGTACTGTTTTATTATTACAGAGAAAAGGGAATCATTTAACCATTAAATAAACCCAATAGGGCTGTTCTGCCCCAATAAGGGGTAATTATATCTTAGTTGGGATCAATTACAAGGTTTTGTTTTATTATTACAGAGAAAAGGGAATCAGTTTTAAAATTCTGTATTATTTGATTAAAATAGAGTCTATGGGAGATGGGCTTTCCGTAATTCGGAGCTTTCTGGATAATGGGTTTCCGGATAAGGGATTCCATACCTGTATATCTTTTGATGTTATTATAGAATTTAGGCAGAGCAGAACATTCTTCTATACATGATTATTATTATTTTTTGTTGGAAATGGGGATAAATAGAGTTGCAAGTTAATAGGGTTGTATTTACCTTTAGCACCTTTTTAATGAAACTTACAGAGACCCTTTTCTCATTTGTATTCAAAGCAGAGGGAATCCTGGGAAATTTAAAGAGAGAACCTGGGTTCCCTTCTAGGTTTGGCATTTATAGAGCCATATATATATATATATTTATATAAAGGAGGCTGATGCCTATGGGGCCGGAGGCTGCGCTTGACAGGGCTTTTGTCATAGCAGATGGGCCTGGGATAATGGGAACACTGCTCCCTTATTGGCCGTTGACTTCTCTCTGTCTCCGGGCCACGTTTTCATGACAACTCCAAGAGTCACAGAAAAACAAAGTTACAGCATCTCCCATTGTCTGCCAAGTGTCTCATTTACTGGAAAGCGTTATTATTGGCCATCGTTCCCCCCAGAGAGACCCTCAGACTCAGGCTCTGCTACTTGCTCCTCGCCGTGCAATGTCATAGACTGCAATCATTTTTGGCCCAAAAGTCTGATCTCTGTATTTCTCTTTAGTATTTACAGTTTTTGCCTAAACCTGGGGGGTTATTAAAGGATTGATGGGGCAAATTGAGAGATCTACGACAACGTCCTTGACTACATCATGTTCCAAAAGTGACCAGCAGGTGGCTCTGTTCTAAAAAATGAATTCATATAAAAAGGGATGTAAACCCTGCTGCACTGCTCAATCAAACTTTACTCAGTTGTTGCTGGACTACAAATCCCAGAATAATGTAACATATAATGAAGGTAGAGGCATGCTGGGAGCTGTAGTCCAGCAACATCAGGGTTGTATTTTTAAAGCAGTATTGCCCAATAAAACTTTTCAGGCTCTCCAATGAGAATCCCAGCTGATCTGTGTAAATCCGGCTCCCTGTTCTCTGTTCCTGCAATTGGAGTTGGGAGCATTAAGCCCAGTTTCCCAGCACTGAACAAGTCTGTCCCTTTATCCCCATGTCTGATTCCTGTGTCATATAATGAGGGGAAATAATGACATAATTATCTCTATATGTAAGGTACCAGCAAGGGGCCTGACACAGTGCTGGGAATCAGCATTCTCATTGGTCAGTTCTTTTGCATTTATAATGAGGTTTCTGCTCAATAGAATGCACATTGGTGAATCTTCATGCTTCTATAATTAAGTTTTTCAACAAATTGTATAGAAGAACTAGATGGCACAGTGGGACAGTGTTATGATTGGGTTTACAACCCCTTATATATGTTTAGGTAAATTTGCCCCCCCAGGCCAATAGGAGTCGGATATAACGTGGGATCTGTTATCCCAACACTCTGTGTTTCCAGCATGTACAGAGTTATTGCATGGAATTTGCTGTCATCCCCATTTAGCAGCATGAAATCGGGCCAGTAACGGGCAGGGACATGTGCGTGTGTCACACAGGGGCCCGAGCGCTCGCTTCACCTGCTGCTGGGAAAACTTTCCCTCCGTTTCTGAGGGCCAGATGGCCGGCCAACTCTGGGGAGGGAAAGTGAGAGACGGATACGATGAAGCTCTCATGTTCCATGTTTGCTGAGCGCTCGCAGCTTTTCATTCAGCCAATTAGTGCCCTCGTCTTCATCTTCTCTGGGATTAAAGGGATATCGGAACGTCACTGTTGGTCCCATTATTTGCACCCCAGGGCCCCCCTGCCAGGTTAGAAAATTCAGTCAGATCGGGGACCGCATCGGCTCGTTGATGCGGTCCCCGAACCGACTGCCCCATTGCCGCCCACATAATCCAATCATTTGGCCCCAGGGCCAAACGATCAAATTTTTTTTTTTTTTTACCCGTAGGTGGGGGTATCGGGTGAAGATCCGCTCACTTGGCAGCATCGCCAAGCGAGCGGATCTGCTCGTTTATGGGACCTCTAGTGTGAGACTGTGCACGGCCATCTTGCTGCCTCATAGAGCATAGTCAGGCCCAGTACTATTGCCCCCCAAGACAATAGAACTTAACAGTGGCGTAGCGTGGGCTTTCGTCGCCTGGGGCCAACCGGAAATTTGCCACCCCTCTATTTAGTTATTCTTAAAAAGTTCCCCCAATAGAAAGTGCCCCCATACACAGTGCCCCCATAAACAGTGCCCCCAATTGCCCCATACAAAGTGCCCCCAATAGGAAGTGCCCCCATACACAGTGCCCCAATTGCCCCATACACAGTGTCCCCATAGACAATACCCCCCAAAGACCTTGCCCCCCAATAGGAAGTGCCCCCATACACAATACCCCACAAAGACCTGGCCCCCCCCATGGAAAGTGCCCCAATTTCCCCATAGACAGTAGCCCCCACACAGTGCCCCCAATTTCCCCCATAGTACATACCCCCAACAGACCATCGGCGGCGGCTCCTTCTCTCTTACAGGCAACAGGCGCTTCTATAAGGTTGCGCCTCGTCGCTGACGTGTGACGTCATACGCACGGGCGCAACCTTATAAAAGCGCCTGTTGCCTGTAAGAGAGAAGGAGCCGCCGCCGATGGTCTGTTGGGGGTACGTTAAATATCATGGTGATTGCCGCCGCCCCTTCTGATACGCCCGGGGCCATGGCCCCCTCGGCACCCCCCTCGCTACGCCACTGCAACTTAAGATGGCCATACATGGGCAGATTTTGGTCCCTCAGACCAATTCGGCAGATTTTCCATCTATAGGCACCCCTAACTGGCCTACCCAACCGATATCTGGCCTAAAATTGGGCAGATCTTGGTTGGGCAGGTTTGATTTTCTGTCGGATCAGGGAACACATCAGCTCGTTGTTGCGGTCCCAGATCAGACTCCGCCTATGCCCTAGGGCCAAACAATTGAATTAGCTTGATATCACCCAGGGGTGGGCCAAGCTGACCGGACCAAGCCCTAGGCAACCCGGTCGGCCTCTTGTTCCTGCACCTTTTCCCCTATGTAATGACAACTGGAGGGGGCAATGACAAGGGAACGCGCACTAGGGGTAGGCAGGAGAGGTTCCTGCCTGGTGCCCCCCAATCGTTGCGCCCTAGGCAGCTGCCTCTTCTGCCTACCCCTAGTTTCGGCCCTGATATCACCCACCTTTAGGCCAAATAAGCGAATCTTCCTGTGTATGATCTTATAGCCTGGTACCCCAGTCCCTCACTTCCCCCTCACTGCTCAGTCTGCCCTCCAGAAACCCTACTGTTTGCCCTTTCTTTCTGCTGATCACTCCCCCTTTATTGTGCCCCCCAATTTCTTCTTCTGCCTCCCCTTAGTTCCAGCCCTGAGCAGCAGTTGTAGCCAAGAAGAAGAGAGATAGTAGGCATAGTGAGGGAACAAGATCGCGACAGTCTATCTCAGTTGCAGTTCCTAGCCCCCGCCACTAGGGGCTGAAAGTTGTAGTTCCAAAACACCAGAACGGACACAGGTTGGACAGTCCTACATTGTATAAATCACCCTGTCCACAGGTGTATTTGGTTCTCTGCAGCTGCTCTACACTTACTATTAACCCTACTGTAGGTTTTTGCAATGGAGAATCTGTGTTTCTGGGTCATATTAACATAAAAGGGGGGAAAACATGTGTTGGTTGGTGGTGTGTTACTTCCAGAGTCATGTGGTATAAAGGGAATAAAGGGTTAAATCCTATTGGGAGTTCAGTGCACCTGTTTAGCGTCTCGGTTACACAGAAGCAGGGCAGAGGGATACTTACCCTTAATCCCTGTAAAGTGAATGATTATCCCTAAGATAAAGGCTTAGCGGGTATCCCTATGCGCCCGACTCTGCCCCGTTACAATATATACAGAGAGAATTATTATTAACATTTATTTATAAAGCGCCAACATATCCCGCAGCGCTGTACAATAAGTGGGTTTCATACATTGGACATACAGACTAACATATAAAGCAATCAATAACCGATACAAGAGGTGACGAGAGCCCTGCCCAAAAGAGCTTACAATCTACAAAAAGAGCCACACATTAAAGGGGACCTAGACCTTCTCCCAGCATATTGGGTTACAAAAGCCTAATGCATGATGGGAGCTGTAGTCCAGCAGTAAAACTGTCAAGGGAAAGTTCACTCCCTCTTTAACATGTCAAAGCAAGTGACGGCGCTAACGATAATGAAAACGAATAACCGTTATTAGGCCTCGTTAGCAGACTGGATGCATCACCTTTATTTTCACATTCCGTGTTTTTGTACCAGGGCTGCGTTATTATCTGCCTTTCTGATAATTAACACGTGCTTATCCAATTAGGACAATTATAATAATCATTATGACGGGCTGTGAAGGCCTCATTGTCTTGAAAGTTCAGTCTCTCAGAAATTCCCCTTACTTGTTGGAGAGCAGCTGTCGGCCATGAGTGCCACGGCGAGTAAAGGGTGACCCCAACTGGGCGTTTGTGGGTAAAGCAGGAAAAACCACCAAGAAGCTTCAGAGATAAAGTGGCCCCAGTGGGCAGAGAGGGTGGCACAACGGACCCATAAGAATGCTGAATATAACGAGGAATAAATCCCACTGGCACATTCAACTGAAACTCAACACAAAGAAGATCCATTCAGTACCAGCTTGGACCATCCCACCTAGTGGTGCCCCTCCAGGCCTGGATTTGTGGAAAGGCTACAAAGACACGGGCCTAGGGCGGTATAATTTCAGGGGCGTCAGGCTGCCAAGCCACATCTACTGCCTCCTACCTACATACCCTGAGGACATAGGCGCTCATGTCCACCTTGTAGGACAAAACACAGCATTGACTCCCATTACTACTACAGGGGCCATCACCGACCAGCCGCCCAGAGCACCAATCACAGGGCTGCCACTTCCAGGTCAAGATCCTCCACTTGGCAGGGGAGGAGTAGGGAGATGTGGGCAGCAAATACAAATTCGGCATTGGGCCCCTCACAATATTCTGGGCCCCACCACCACCAAGTCCCCCTGGAAACAGTGATGAGTGGTGCCCATACTGTGGGGCCCCTATAAGGATGCCAAGTAGTATGTAGAGTTCCTGCCTGAGGACCACACAGGGGGAGAATGCTTATTTACTGTATGTATGTACAGGTATGAGACCCCTTATCCATAAACCCGTTATCCAGAAAGTTCCATAGACTCCATTATAAGCAAATAATCCTAAGTATTAAAAATTATTTCCTTTTCTCTGTAATAATAAAACAGTACCTGTACTTGATCCCAACTAACATATAATTACCCCTTATTGGGGGCAGAACAGCCCTATTGGGTTTATTTAATGGTTAAATGATTCCCTTTTCTCTGTAATAATAAAACAGTACCTGTACTTGATCCCAACTAAGATATAATTACCCCTTATTGGGGGCAGAACAGTCCTATTGGGTTTATTTAATGGTTAAATGATTCCCTTTTCTCTGTAATAATAAAACAGTACCTGTACTTGATCCCAACTAAGATATAATTACCCCTTATTGGGGGCAGAACAGCCCTATTGGGTTTATTTCATGGTTAAATGATTCCCTTTTCTCTGTAATAATAAAACAGTACCTGTACTTGATCCCAACTAAGATATAATTACCCCTTATTGGGGGCAGAACAGTCCTATTGGGTTTATTTAATGGTTAAATGATTCCCTTTTCTCTGTAATAATAAAACAGTACCTGTACTTGATCCCAACTAAGATATAATTACCCCTTATTGGGGCAGAACAGCCCTATTGGGTTTATTTCATGGTTAAATGATTCCCTTTTCTCTGTAATAATAAAACAGTACCTGTACTTGATCCCAACTAAGATATAATTACCCCTTATTGGGGCAGAACAGCCCTATTGGGTTTATTTAATGGTTAAATGATTCCCTTTTCTCTGTAATAATAAAACAGTACCTGTACTTGATCCCAACTAAGATATAATTACCCCTTATTGGGGGCAGAACAGCCCTATTGGGTTTATTTCATGGTTAAATGATTCCCTTTTCTCTGTAATAATAAAACAGTACCTGTACTTGATCCCAACTAAGATATAATTACCCCTTATTGGGGGCAGAACAGCCCTATTGGGTTTATTTCATGGTTAAATGATTCCCTTTTCTCTGTAATAATAAAACAGTACCTGTACTTGATCCCAACTAAGATATAATTACCCCTTATTGGGGGCAGAACAGCCCTATTGGGTTTATTTCATGGTTAAATGATTCCCTTTTCTCTGTAATAATAAAACAGTACCTGTACTTGATCCCAACTAAGATATAATTACCCCTTATTGGGGCAGAACAGCCCTATTGGGTTTATTTCATGGTTAAATGATTCCCTTTTCTCTGTAATAATAAAACAGTACCTGTATTTGATCCCAACTAAGATATAATTACCCCTTATTGGGGCAGAACAGCCCTATTGGGTTTATTTCATGGTTAAATGATTCCCTTTTCTCTGTAATAATAAAACAGTACCTGTACTTGATCCCAACTAAGATATAATTACCCCTTATTGGGGGCAGAACAGCCCTATTGGGTTTATTCAATATTTCAAGGATTTTTAGCAGACTTAAGTTATGGAGATCCAAATTACGGAAAGACCCCTTATCCGGAAAACCCCAGGTCCCGAGCATTCTGGATAACAAGTTCCATACATGTAAATCTTTATTTATAAAGCGCCACTTAGAATAGTAGAATAGATTAATACAACAGGGGGTTATTAAAATAATACTAAATACATATACCAGGTATAACGATAAATACAAATAAATACAAGATACAGCTGCAACAAGTTAAGAATCAAAGAGACAAGAGGATAGAGGTCCCTGCCCCGTAGAGCTTACAATCTCTCTAGGATATATCTAGGAGTGTGAGTTATATCTCGGACTGAGCAGAATTGCTAGGACAGCTCCTAATACTATATCTGGAAACAATCAGTAGAAGGTTATGTTAGTGAGAAAGCAGAGAAACATTAGACTCTTCCCTGCTCACTAACTATATTTTCTACCGTGTCAAGTCAGCTGAAATGAACAGCAGGGGGCCCTGTTGCTTCAAACTGATCATATTAGCAGCGTGAAACCTGTCAGTATCAAGAACACTAGAAAAAAACATACATTGCATGATGTCATGTTGGGAAAGTGACCAGCAGGTGGCGCTGTTGTAATTAAATGCATTCCTATTAACAGTACTTTTAACCCTTAATATCTTGGAATTGAAAAAATAATGAATGTCAGTTGAAAAATTGCTTAGAATAGCACGCACATCAACTTATTGTAAAGGTTTACTTATCCTTTAAAGGGCCACTGTAGCCTCACATTTGTGCTTAGGGTCATAGGAACGGAAATGCGTGTATAAATTCATTGCATCTATTGGAATAGGCTTCAAGAAAGCCCCGAGAGTTCTCCCCGGCATGAAGAGCACCCTATATGGCTCCCTTTGGTTGGCTACGCTTATAATTCCATTATGCCACACCCCCAGGACCTTAAGATTCTCATGGAAATGTTACTTGAGGGCGGAGATATGCAAATAATGCCACAGGCTAATACAGTGTGATGATGGAGCGACTGGCGTGGATTAGGATATGTGGAACCCACTGTCTTCCAATCAGGGCAGTTCACACAACTGAATATCAGGGTATGTGTATCTGCGCTATGAAGCGTAATGTTACGTTCTGCCCCAGTGGTTCCTCTCCCTCTGCCAACAGGACAGTTGCCCTGGAGGATATAAGCCTCCCTGTCAGCGGGGGCCTTCGGCACCCACGGGGGGGGGGGGGGGGTGAAGTCAGGATCAAGGAGGAAGGCCGCTTCCAGCGAGTCCGAGCGAAGTACAGATGCGGGATAATCCAATAGAAGGGTCAGGTTCAGGCAAAGGTCACTTAAGGCAGGCAGCAAGGTTCAAGGTCAGGAACAGGCAATAAAACAGCACCAGGAAAGCAGAACAGACAATTAGAGACCCAGGAACACAATAGAAATATTGAGCTATACTCGGGCATTGAACCTGGGTCTCTGGCGTCCTTTTATGTTTGAATTTGGCGCCATAGCGCGTGACATCATCGCGCCGGCTTCCTTGCGCCCACGTGGAGCCCTGGGCGCCGCCATCTTGGATTCGCCGCGCCGGGAGGGAGGACGCCGCCGCACGCCAGGAACAGGTAGGGAGCGTCGCCGAATCGTGACACTCCCATAGCAACATTGCTTAGCCAATGACAATTTGATAAACCAATCAGAGCACAACCACAGCTAGTGACCTGATGTCACCGGATGCCCTACAGAGTATGTTGCCTTAGTAAAACATGTTTGCATTTATTAAAAAAGGTTTAAGAGAGAAAAAAAATAAGCAGTGGATGTAAGTGTTCCGTATCCATGGTGATGCTACCCGGGCACCAGCTGGTGCGAAGGCACAAGAGCCCAGAGCAGTGATCCCACCGGCGCTTCGCCCCATCACTAGCACAAACCCAGCGCTCGTAACTCACAGGCGGAATAAGCCCCTTGGACAGGAGCTTTGCAGAGCGGCTTAGGGAGAGGAAATGTGTTTTCATAATGAGCCCACAGAGCTGAATCTCCGCTGACAGGGCGCTCTGATCTGCACCTGGGGCCCCCCGCTTCCCATTAGCACTTTATTGGCTTTCTTGCCCCAGAAGCTACTTGGTATCCAGGTGAAGGGGCTACACACGTGTGCGAGTGGCGAGGGAGGCGCTCACAGGCCTAATAACACAGGGGCAGATTGGGGGGATTGGAATGGGAACCATAGGCGGCTATGTGGCAAAGGGACCCTTTAAAAGGGGAGGGGGGGGGAGAAAACAGGTCCCCACAGAGCCTTACTGGTTTTCAGGACTCCTGGCTCCTTATAGTGCCACATGGGCCCTCACCCCCTGAATGTGGGGCATTTCAAGATGGTGCCGGTGTTATTGGGATCCCTGTACCCCACTGCCTGATGCCCCCTAATGTAATTACACCTACCAATGAGCCATATGATTTAAACTTTACAAAGTAATATTGGTCCTGGAATTGGACATTGTGGACCTAGAGCAGGGGTGGGCAAACCTTTAGGCTCAGGGGCCACATTGACTTTTAAAATTTGTCTGAAGGGCCGGGCCAGCGCCGTCTCTGCTCGTCAGTCCCCCAGGTTTTGCGTCGCAGCGCTGACGTGCAGTCTTGACGCCAAGTCTCGCGTGATGAGACTTGCGGAGTCGGGATTTTCTGAAAGACAGAAGATTACGGACTGTGGTCTCTGTTAGGAAAAGCGAGACACACCAATCCTCGGCGGGCCGGATTAAAAAGACCAACGGGCCGGACGTGGCCCGCGGGCTATAGTTTGCCCGCCCCTGACCTAGAGTATATACAACATTGTGGGCAAAGGGCATATATGACATTGTAGTTGTAGGGTAAATACAGTATTGTGGGCATAGGATATATACCAGGGATCCCCAACCAGTGGCTCGTGAGTAACCAGTGGCTCCCCAACCCCTTGGATGTTACTCCCAGTGGCTTATTTTTGAATTCCTGGATTGGAGGCAAGTTTTGGTTCCATAAAAAACAGTTGTACTGCCAAACAGAGCCTCCTATAGGCTGCCAGTCCATATAGGGGCTATTAAATAGCCAATCACAGCCCTTATTTGGCAACCCAGGTACATTGTTTAGGCTTGTGTTGCTCCCCAACTCTTTTTACATTTGAGTGTGGCTCACAGGTAAAAAAGGTTGGGGATCCCTGGTATATACAGTATTTTGGGTGTAGGGTATATACGACATAGTAGTTGTAGGGTATATACAGCATTGTGGGTGTAGGGTATATACGACATAGTAGTTGTAGGGTATATACAGCATTGTGGGCGTAGGGTATATACAGCATTGTGGGTGTAGGGTATATACGACATAGTAGTTGTAAGGTATATACAGCATTGTAGTTTTAGGGTATATACAGCATTGTGGGCACAGAGTATATACGACATAGTAGTTGTAAGGTATATACAACATAGTAGTTTTAGGGTATATACAGCATTGTGGGCGTAGGGTATATACGACATAGTAGTTTTAGGGTATATACAGCATTGTGGGCGTAGGGCATATACTGCATTGTGATCAGAGGGGATATACAATATTTTGGGTGTAAGGTAAATACACAGCAGTGTGGGTGTAGGGTATATACAGCATTGTGGGCGTAGGGTATATACACATAGTAGTTGTAGGGTGTATACAGCATTGTGGGTGTAAGGTATATACACAGCAGTGTGGGTGTATGGTATATACACATAGTAGTGGTAGGGTGTATACAGCATTGTGGGCGTAGGGTATATACACATAGTAGTGGTAGGGTGTATACAGCATTGTGGGCGTAGGGTATATACACATAGTAGTTGTAGGGTATATACACATAGTAGTTGTAGGGTATATACACATAGTAGTTGTAGGGTATATACACATAGTAGTTGTAGGGTATATACACATAGTAGTTGTAGGGTATATACACATAGTAGTTGTAGGGTATATACACATAGTAGTTGTAGGGTATATACACATAGTAGTTGTAGGGTATATACACATAGTAGTTGTAGGGTATATACACATAGTAGTTGTAGGGTATATACACATAGTAGTTGTAGGGTATATACACATAGTAGTTGTAGGGTGTATACAGCATTGTGGGTGTAAGGTATATACACAGCAGTGTGGGTGTAGGGTATATACACATAGTAGTTGTAGGGTATATACACATAGTAGTTGTAGGGTATATACACATAGTAGTTGTAGGGTGTATACAGCATTGTGGGCATAGGGTATATACACATAGTAGTTGTAGGGTATATACACATAGTAGTTGTAGGGTATATACACATAGTAGTTGTAGGGTATATACACATAGTAGTTGTAGGGTATATACACATAGTAGTTGTAGGGTATATACACATAGTAGTTGTAGGGTATATACACATAGTAGTTGTAGGGTGTATACAGCATTGTGGGTGTAAGGTATATACACAGCAGTGTGGGTGTAGGGTATATACACATAGTAGTTGTAGGGTATATACACATAGTAGTTGTAGGGTATATACACATAGTAGTTGTATGGTGTATACAGCATTGTGGGTGTAGGGTATATACACAGCAGTGTGGGTGTAGGGTATATACACATAGTAGTTGTAGGGTATATACACATAGTAGTTGTAGGGTGTATACAGCATTGTGGGTGTAGGGTATATACACATAGTAGTTGTAGGGTGTATACAGCATTGTGGGTGTAGGGTATATACACAGCAGTGTGGGTGTAGGGTATATACACAGCAGTGTGGGTGTAGGGTATATACACATAGTAGTTGTAGGGTGTATACAGCATTGTGGGTGTAGGGTATATACACAGCAGTGTGGGTGTAGGGTATATACACAGCAGTGTGGGTGTAGGGTATATACACAGCAGTGTGGGTGTAGGGTATATACACAGCAGTGTGGGTGTAGGGTATATACACAGCAGTGTGGGTGTAGGGTATATACACAGCAGTGTGGGTGTAGGGTATATACACAGCAGTGTGGGAATAGGGAATAAAGGACAAGTTGGATGTTTGTTTGGGTTCTCGGTGCACCTGTGACACCAGATCTCACCCCCTGGCACCCGCGGTTCTGTCCCCGACACCCAGTAAATATCAGTTATTAAAGCCCCGAGTGAGAGTTGAAGGGAAGTGGATTGGGACTGCGGGGAGCCCGGCGGCACCAGCTGATCCGGATTAGAACGTTATTAACACATGCTGTCTGCGCTGGGGATTTATACAGACTTGTTAGGCTTCCCCTGACTGTTGCACTGACAGCGCTGAACTGCCTGACTCCCATCTCTGGAGAGGAAAATGGGGGGGAAAGTAATATCCACTTATCCTGCCGGCCCCCAAGCATCTTCCAGGGATAAATCCTTTTTGCACATTTGTGCTAGGTTTGCTCCTCAGATACTTACCCCCCCCCCCCCAATTCCTTGGCTGCCAGTGATAAAATACACTATAATGGCAGATGCTGGGATTAACCCCTGCGTCACTAGGCTGGAGCAATGGCTGAATGTTGTTCTGCCCAACTCAATGGTTCTGCAGACTACAAATTTATTTTTCTGCTAAGTTCGGGTCAGACTGGCCTGGTAGGAAACCCAGCTCTGACAGACCCACATGAATGAGCAATCCCATTAGCTCTCTTATTCCTCATATATAGCTGTGTAACACAGATGACATTTAGTACATTTTATATCTAATGGGCACAGAGAGGGCCCTAGATGTTAGATTCTCTGCTGAGCCCTAGAAAGCCCAGTCTGATACTGGATCCACAGGTTATCCGGTGCTCAAGCATCCAAAATATTGACTTTACCCCTATTTACAGTTATAAAAGAAAGGAGGCCTCACCAGGGTCAGACTGGGCCACCGGGACACCGGGAAAAAACCTGGTGGGCCCCGGCCCTAGTGGGCCCCAGTGGCCCAGGCCTGCCCCTTTGCCGGTGATCCCCCTGCTGACTGTACCTCCCCTGAGTGCGCATAAGTTGAACGCTTCAGGGGAGGAACGGTCGACACATACAAGTGTGGGACATCACCTTATGGAAGATCTACCTTCCACATACAAGTGTGGGACATCAATGACCTTATGGAAGATCTACCTTCCACATACAAGTGTGGGACATCAATGACCTTATGGAAGATCTGCCTTCCACATACAAGTGTGGGACATCAATGACCTTATGGAAGATCTACCTTCCACATACAAGTGTGGGACATCAATGACCTTATGGAAGATCTACCTTCCACATACAAGTGTGGGACATCAATGACCTTATGGAAGATCTGCCTTCCACATACAAGTGTGGGACATCAATGACCTTATGGAAGATCTACCTCCCAGTGGCCAGCGTGGGACATCAATAACCTTATGGAAGATCTACCTCCCACATACAAGTGTGGGACATCAATTACCTTATGGAAGATCTACCTCCCAGTGGCCAGCATGGGACATCATGGGACATCAATAACCTTATGGAAGATCTACCTTCCACATACAAGTGTGGGACATCATTGACCTTATGGAAGACCTACTTCCCAGTGGCCAGCGTGGGACATCAATGACCTAGAGGAAGGTACCAAGGTCCACATTTCTTGACCACATGGAGTCAAAGATGACCCATGAGCCAACTGTCATTTATGGGAGTCTGCTAGTCTTTTTCTTCAGGAAGTCCACTACAATTATACTCACCATGACAATACTGAGGAAGTCAGTAATAAAAGAAGACATTTATGACAGGAGATCAGGTAGAATAAATTGGGCAGGAGATGTTCTACACAGTGATTTATATGGACAGCTGTGTCAATCTCCCACCTAAACCCTACTAGCCGTGTCCTACTGGCAAGCAGCACGCTAGGGTTACCAGCACTGATTGAAAACATTTCCTCTTCCTACAAGGCTTGGAGGCAAAGTTCACAAGCATCACCCATAAATATAATGCTCGGAGGCTCCTGACATGATTGGTCATGGGCTGTAGGAAACATTCTGCCTTCTCTATCCTTTCTACTTCTAAGCAAGTCAAGAGAAGGAAACAGATGCAGATAATTCCGTGGGATTTGCAGAAGCCTGGAGACTCGGGGGCCCAGTCGCCAACTGTTTGTTCAGGTTTAGGAGCGGATTTTTAGTTCCTTCTGTTGTCGGTAACAGTTGTAACAGTAATGTAAAAGGGCCACTAAATTTTACATGCCAGGTCACCCAATATTAAATGCATTCTGAATTAGTCATAAAGACAGATGTTCCAGTTCCCAGAAATGGCGGCATCTTCTTCAGTCTTCAGATGGGCGGATACTGTAATCAAACCTCAGATCAGTGGGTATAGTGCTGCTTGGGGGGTTGGAAACGACAAAAACAGTAAAGGGGATCTACACCCAACCATATAGCTGTCCCCTATATAATTATATATGAGAGAGAACTCATCAATGAGAATTCTACTGACCAAAAATGGTAGAGAATTGACCAATAAGAATTCTAATTCCATCTTCCTGATATCTTTATCATTTGGTTGGTCTATAAATATTGTATTTAGTTATCTTCCTGTTATCTTGCATAGAGAGATTATGGTGCCATTTTGGGATCGTTATATGGCACAGGAATCAGACATGGGGATAAAGGGACAGACTTGTTCAGTGCTGGGAAACTGTGCTTAATGCTCCCAACTCCAATTGCAGGAACAGAGAACAGGGAGCCGGATTTACACAGATCAGCTGGGATTCTCATTGGAGGATTTTTTGCATTTTAAAGCAGTCGCTGCCTGTGGAGATTTGGGGGAAAGTTTTATTGTGCAATATTGCTTTAAGAATACAACCCTGATGTTGCCGGACTACAGCTCCCAGCATGCCTCTACCTTCATTATATGTTACATTATTCTGGGATTTGTAGTTCAGCAACAACTGAGTAAAGTTTGGCTGAGCAGTGCAGCAGGGTTTACATCAAGAGTCATCACGTTCTTCTGTTTTGTGTGGGTCTCCATTATCGACCCCATCCACCACCACTCCCACTATGATTCTGCTATGGAACTTTTCCATAATAAACTGGCTCTGATTATGCACAACCCCTATATTTATTGGTATAACAATGACAATTTCACACAACAGTGTACAATCTAAGTATCTCATAACCCAGTTGTGAAAACTGTGAGAGACTTGTGAGGTTGTGAAGCTGTGAGGTGTCTGTAACATGTGATATTTTGTCATGCACTGTTTATGTTGTGTGCACATTCTATTTAGGGCCATATTTACTAAATGGGCAGTGAGGTGCCTAGTGCAGCAGCTATGGTTGCACAGTAGGAAGCGGAAGGCATGACAGTGCCAAGCACCACCGGTTATATACCATTTTATACCATTCAGGGGAGTCACTGTGCCAGCCTATACTGGGGACAATTTGCCATGAAATACTGTTATGGGAGTCCCTATTTGGCTATAACTTTCCTTGGTGCAAAATATCTTCCATTTACGCACACGGCCCCTGTATGGTCCAATCAACATTAAGCTGGTTTGTTTGATGTAGGAGAATTTACAGCCACTAGATGGAGACAAGAGCCTGTTTTTTTCTCTGTCCTCACTTTTCCTTCTAGAAACTGAATGCTGATCCTGATCCACGATGCCAAACCTCCCTGTAGCAGTGCTGCGCTTCCCGATGTCTAACAATAGCAACCAGACCTTGGCCTGAATGTCAGACAAACAGTCTGTGTCTGGTTGCTGGGGATACTGACCATAGCAACTAGATAGTAGACAACACTGCTAAAGTACAGCCCCCAACCCACTATGCTACACTTCTACCTGGTGATGAGACTGCTGGATGCACCCATGAAAAGGGGGCAGTCGGCATTTCTAATTGGCATAGATGCCCCCTAGAGTTCAGGGCAAACCAATAACAGGGAGCAATGCCCTTATAGTGCTGCTGTTTACTATGCCAGGGTCTATGCCAGGGTCTATGCCAGGGTCTATGCCAGGGTCTATGCCAGTGCTGCCTGCAGAGTAAGAGGAGTTACGGTTGCCCTTATTTAGTAAGTCACCCGAGAACAATAATCTCAGTGGCAGCTCCTCTCTCCTTTCTCCCTGCCCAGAGTATTACAGGCTGCCCAGCATAATGGCTTTAGCTGCAGAAATCCCTCTTTAGTCAGTAAATCAGGCTTAGGCATGCCGGCTTTTATATATATATCTGTACGGCGTCCAACCCGAAACCAATACGGCACCAGAAATCTGCGCTGAAAATCAAAGACCACTGGCTACACTTTTATGGCTATTGTGCCAGGCCCGGACTGGCAATCTGTGGGTTGTGGCCAGGGTCGGACTGGGGGGGTGAAGGGCCCACCAGGGCTTCCGCCCCAGGGGCCCTGCAGGTGCCCCCCGCCGGCTGTGTCCCCTAATTCCCTCCTCCCCACTGTCAATGCCCCCCTGACCCCCCTCGCAGGGCCCCTCACCCGACGTCCTCCCCCGAATGTGTGTAATTTAACGCATTGGGGCAGGAGCGGTCGGGCAGGGGGAGCACAGGTAAGGGTCGGGTCTGGGCCGCTGGGTCCCACTAGAGCCATGACCCACCGGGATTTTTCCCGGTGTCCTGGCAGCCCAGTCCGACCCTGGCTCTGGCAAATGCCAGAGGGGCTGCTGTAAGATGCCATAGACAGTCACTATTTATTGGCCATTGGGGGCTGTTTGGGCCTCTCTGTACTGGAAATGCCAGTTCAGACCCGCTATTGTATTTTTCCTAAAGGATGATGTCAGCATTTATCCATCCAAGCAGGGGACCCCAGGCATCAGGGCTGGCTCCCTAGGGGGGCAACAGAGACCTGGATGGGTTTGGCCACTTGGCAGCCCATGAACATGCGTTAATGAGGACATTGGCCAGGAAGTTGTCAGGAGAAGGAAAGAGGGCTGGTCTGATGTTCTTCTGGTTAGGGAAAATGTGAGAAAAGTTATCACATCAGCCCTTTTACTTTTATCTGACCACTTCCTCAGCAACATCCTCCACTGTTCCAAAACTGACCAGCAGGTGGCGCTGTTGTAACAAATGCATTCATATTAAACCTACACTCTCATCATTAACAAATATATTTATTTTCTCTTTAATATGTAATTTGTGCCAGAAGTGCCATTGGCCAATGGTATACAGAAAAGGCCAATGTGCCAATCACTTTCTCTCCAACAAAGAAACAGGGGCCCCCTTAGCGCTAGGGCACCGTGCTTAGAACGGCAGGGTTTGACTCTGACCAATAAAATAGATGATTAATGAGATAATGGGTGTGATGGAGTTTGTAAAAGTATCAGTGTCACTTTAAATAGTGTCTGTGTTGGCACTGGATGAAGGAGGCTAAACACAGATACACACTGGCCACACTGTCATAGGAAAAATGGCCCCATCACCCCTTTAACTGGAGACAGATCAGATTATAATATGCTTATTGCCCCTTTAACCGGGGAGACCAATCTGCTTATACTGACCGGGTTGCCCCTTTATCACTGATGTACCCAAGCTGGCCACATTGTTTCTTCAACCACAGATACTGATCCGCTTACACCAAGCACATCTCCTATTTACCCCTATAACTGGGGGCACCGATATATGTAACCTGACTGTATTGCCCCTATAACTGGGGGCACAGATATATGTAACCTGACTGTATTGCCCCTATAACTGGGGGCACCGATATATGTAACCTGACTGTATTGCCCCTATAACTGGGGGGCACAGATATATGTAACCTGACTGTATTGCCCCTATAACTGGGGGCACCGATATATGTAACCTGACTGTATTGCCCCTATAACTGGGGGGCACAGATATATGTAACCTGACTGTATTGCCCCTATAACTGGGGGGCACAGATATATGTAACCTGACTGTATTGCCCCTATAACTGGGGGCACCGATATATGTAACCTGACTGTATTGCCCCTATAACTGGGGGCACCGATATATGTAACCTGACTGTATTGCCCCTATAACTGGGGGCACCGATATATGTAACCTGACTGTATTGCCCCTATAACTGGGGGGCACCGATATATGTAACCTGACTGTATTGCCCCTATAACTGGGTGGCACAGATATATGTAACCTGACTGTATTGCCCCTATAACTGGGGGGCACAGATATATGTAACCTGACTGTATTGCCCCTATAACTGGGGGCACCGATATATGTAACCTGACTGTATTGCCCCTATAACTGGGTGGCACAGATATATGTAACCTGACTGTATTGCCCCTATAACTGGGGGGCACAGATATATGTAACCTGACTGTATTGCCCCTATAACTGGGGGCACCGATATATGTAACCTAACTGTATTGCCCCTATAACTGGGGGCACCGATACATGTAACGTGACTGTATTGCCCCTATAACTGGGGGCACCGATACATGTAACCTGACTGTATTGCCCCTATAACTGGGGGGCACAGATATATGTAACCTGACTGTATTGCCCCTATAACTGGGGGGCACAGATATATGTAACCTGACTGTATTGCCCCTATAACTGGGGGCACCGATATATATAACCTGACTGTATTGCCCCTATAACTGGGGGGCACCGATATATGTAACCTGACTGTATTGCCCCTATAACTGGGGGCACCGATATATGTAACCTGACTGTATTGCCCCTATAACTGGGGGCACCGATACATGTAACCTGACTGTATTGCCCCTATAACTGGGGGCACCGATACATGTAACCTGACTGTATTGCCCCTATAACTGGGGGCACCGATATATGTAACCTGACTGTATTGCCCCTATAACTGGGGGCACCGATACATGTAACCTGACTGTATTGCCCCTATAACTGGGGGCACCGATATATGTAACCTGACTGTATTGCCCCTATAACTGGGGGGCACCGATATATGTAACCTGACTGTATTGCCCCTATAACTGGGGGGCACAGATATATGTAACCTGACTGTATTGCCCCTATAACTGGGGGGCACAGATATATGTAACCTGACTGTATTGCCCCTATAACTGGGGGCACCGATGCATGTAACCTGACTGTATTGCCCCTATAACTGGGGGCACCGATATATGTAAGCTTACTGTATTGCCCCTATAACTGGGGGGCACCGATATATGTAACCTGACTGTATTGCCCCTATAACTGGGGGGCACAGATATATGTAACCTGACTGTATTGCCCCTATAACTGGGGGGGCACCGATATACGTAACCTGACAGTATTGCCCCTATAACTGGGGGCACCGATATATGTAACCTGACTGTATTGCCCCTATAACTGGGGGCACCGATATATGTAACCTGACTGTATTGCCCCTATAACTGGGGGCACCGATATATGTAACCTGACTGTATTGCCCCTATAACTGGGGGCACCGATATATGTAACCTGACTGTATTGCCCCTATAACTGGGGGCACCGATATATGTAACCTGACTGTATTGCCCCTATAACTGGGGGCACCGATATATGTAACCTGACTGTATTGCCCCTATAACTGGGGGCACTGATATACGTAACCTTACTGTATTGCCCCTATTACTGGGGGCACCGATATATGTAACCTGACTGTATTGCCCCTATAACTGGGGGGCACAGATATATGTAACCTGACTGTATTGCCCCTATAACTGGGGGCACCGATATATGTAACCTGACTGTATTGCCCCTATAACTGGGGGCACTGATATACGTAACCTTACTGTATTGCCCCTATAACGGGGGGGCACCGATATATGTAACCTGACTGTATTGCCCCTATAACTGGGGGCACCGATATATGTAACCTGACTGTATTGCCCCTATAACTGGGGGGCACAGATATATGTAACCTGACTGTATTGCCCCTATAACTGGGGGGGCACCGATATACGTAACCTGACTGTATTGCCCCTATAACTGGGGGCACCGATATATGTAACCTGACTGTATTGCCCCTATAACTGGGGGCACCGATATATGTAACCTGACTGTATTGCCCCTATAACTGGGGGCACCGATATATGTAACCTGACTGTATTGCCCCTATAACTGGGGGCACCGATATATGTAACCTGACTGTATTGCCCCTATAACTGGGGGCACCGATATATGTAACCTGACTGTATTGCCCCTATAACTGGGGGCACTGATATACGTAACCTTACTGTATTGCCCCTATTACTGGGGGCACCGATATATGTAACCTGACTGTATTGCCCCTATAACTGGGGGCACCGATACATGTAACCTGACTGTATTGCCCCTATAACTGGGGGCACCGATATATGTAACCTGACTGTATTGCCCCTATAACTGGGGGCACCGATATATGTAACCTGACTGTATTGCCCCTATAACTGGGGGCACAGATATATGTAACCTGACTGTATTGCCCCTATAACTGGGGGCACCGATATATGTAACCTGACTGTATTGCCCCTATAACTGGGGGCACCGATATATGTAACCTGACTGTATTGCCCCTATAACTGGGGGCACCGATATATGTAACCTGACTGTATTGCCCCTATAACTGGGGGGCACAGATATATGTAACCTGACCGTATTGCCCCTATAACTGGGGGCACAGATATATGTAACCTGACTGTATTGCCCTATAACTGGGGGCACCGATATATGTAACCTGACTGTATTGCCCCTATAACTGGGGGCACAGATATATGTAACCTGACTGTATTGCCCCTATAACTGGGGGGCACAGATATATGTAACCTGACTGTATTGCCCCTATAACTGGGGGCACCGATACATGTAACCTGACTGTATTGCCCCTATAACTGGGGGCACCGATATATGTAACCTGACTGTATTGCCCCTATAACTGGGGGCACAGATATATGTAACCTGACTGTATTGCCCCTATAACTGGGGGCACCGATATATGTAACCTGACTGTATTGCCCCTATAACTGGGGGCACAGATATATGTAACCTGACTGTATTGCCCCTATAACTGGGGGGCACCGATATATGTAACCTGACTGTATTGCCCCTATAACTGGGGATACCGATATATGTAACCTGACTGTATTGCCCCTATAACTGGGGGCACCGATACATGTAACCTGACTGTATTGCCCCTATAACTGGGGGGCACAGATATATGTAACCTGACTGTATTGCCCCTATAACTGGGGGCACAGATACATGTAACCTGACTGTATTGCCCCTATAACTGGGGGCACCGATATATGTAACCTGACTGTATTGCCCCTATAACTGGGGGCACCGATACATGTAACCTGACTGTATTGCCCCTATAACTGGGGGGCACAGATATATGTAACCTGACTGTATTGCCCCTATAACTGGGGGCACAGATATATGTAACCTGACTGTATTGCCCCTATAACTGGGGGCACCGATATATGTAACCTGACTGTATTGCCCCTATAACTGGGGGCACAGATATATGTAACCTGACTGTATTGCCCCTATAACTGGGGGCACCGATATATGTAACCTGACTGTATTGCCCCTATAACTGGGGGCACCGATATATGTAACCTGACTGTATTGCCCCTATAACTGGGGGGCACAGATATATGTAACCTGACTGTATTGCCCCTATAACTGGGGGCACCGATATATGTAACCTGACTGTATTGCCCCTATAACTGGGGGGCACAGATATATGTAACCTGACTGTATTGCCCCTATAACTGGGGGGGCACCGATATACGTAACCTGACTGTATTGCCCCTATAACTGGGGGCACCGATATATGTAACCTGACTGTATTGCCCCTATAACTGGGGGCACCGATATATGTAACCTGACTGTATTGCCCCTATAACTGGGGGCACCGATATATGTAACCTGATTGTATTGCCCCTATAACTGGGGGCACCGATATATGTAACCTGACTGTATTGCCCCTATAACTGGGGGCACCGATATATGTAACCTGACTGTATTGCCCCTATAACTGGGGGCACCGATATATGTAACCTGACTGTATTGCCCCTATAACTGGGGGCACTGATATACGTAACCTTACTGTATTGCCCCTATTACTGGGGGCACCGATATATGTAACCTGACTGTATTGCCCCTATAACTGGGGGCACCGATATATGTAACCTGACTGTATTGCCCCTATAACTGGGGGCACAGATATATGTAACCTGACTGTATTGCCCCTATTACTGGGGGCACCGATATATGTAACCTGACTGTATTGCCCCTATAACTGGGGGCACCGATATACGTAACCTGACTGTATTGCCCCTATAACTGGGGGGCACAGATATATGTAACCTGACTGTATTGCCCCTATAACTGGGGGCACCGATACATGTAACCTGACTGTATTGCCCCTATAACTGGGGGGCACAGATATATGTAACCTGACTGTATTGCCCCTATAACTGGGGGGGCACCGATATACGTAACCTGACTGTATTGCCCCTATAACTGGGGGCACCGATATATGTAACCTGACTGTATTGCCCCTATAACTGGGGGCACCGATATATGTAACCTGACTGTATTGCCCCTATAACTGGGGGCACCGATATATGTAACCTGACTGTATTGCCCCTATAACTGGGGGCACTGATATACGTAACCTTACTGTATTGCCCCTATTACTGGGGGCACCGATATATGTAACCTGACTGTATTGCCCCTATAACTGGGGGCACCGATATATGTAACCTGACTGTATTGCCCCTATAACTGGGGGCACAGATATATGTAACCTGACTGTATTGCCCCTATAACTGGGGGCACCGATATATGTAACCTGACTGTATTGCCCCTATAACTGGGGGCACCGATATACGTAACCTGACTGTATTGCCCCTATAACTGGGGGGCACAGATATATGTAACCTGACTGTATTGCCCCTATAACTGGGGGCACCGATACATGTAACCTGACTGTATTGCCCCTATAACTGGGGGGCACAGATATATGTAACCTGACTGTATTGCCCCTATAACTGGGGGGCACAGATATATGTAACCTGACTGTATTGCCCCTATAACTGGGGGGCACAGATATATGTAACCTGACTGTATTGCCCCTATAACTGGGGCACCGATATATGTAACCTGACTGTATTGCCCCTATAACTGGGGGCACAGATATATGTAACCTGACTGTATTGCCCCTATAACTGGGGGCACCGATATATGTAACCTGACTGTATTGCCCCTATAACTGGGGGGCACAGATATATGTAACCTGACTGTATTGCCCCTATAACTGGGGGCACAGATATATGTAACCTGACTGTATTGCCCTATAACTGGGGGCACCGATATATGTAACCTGACTGTATTGCCCCTATAACTGGGGGCACAGATATATGTAACCTGACTGTATTGCCCCTATAACTGGGGGGCACAGATATATGTAACCTGACTGTATTGCCCCTATAACTGGGGGCACCGATACATGTAACCTGACTGTATTGCCCCTATAACTGGGGGCACCGATATATGTAACCTGACTGTATTGCCCCTATAACTGGGGGCACAGATATATGTAACCTGACTGTATTGCCCCTATAACTGGGGGCACAGATATATGTAACCTGACTGTATTGCCCCTATAACTGGGGGCACCGATATATGTAACCTGACTGTATTGCCCCTATAACTGGGGATACCGATATATGTAACCTGACTGTATTGCCCCTATAACTGGGGGCACCGATACATGTAACCTGACTGTATTGCCCCTATAACTGGGGGCACCGATATATGTAACCTGACTGTATTGCCCCTATAACTGGGGGCACCGATACATGTAACCTGACTGTATTGCCCCTATAACTGGGGGGCACCGATATATGTAACCTGACTGTATTGCCCTTATAACTGGGGGCACCGATATATGTAACCTGACTGTATTGCCCCTATAACTGGGGGCACCGATATATGTAACCTGACTGTATTGCCCTATAACTGGGGGCACCGATATATGTAACCTGACTGTATTGCCCCTATAACTGGGGGCACCGATATATGTAACCTGACTGTATTGCCCCTATAACTGGGGGGCACCGATATATGTAACCTGACTGTATTGCCCCTATAACTGGGGGCACCGATACATGTAACCTGACTGTATTGCCCCTATAACTGGGGGCACCGATATATGTAACCTGACTGTATTGCCCCTATAACTGGGGGCACAGATATATGTAACCTGACTGTATTGCCCCTATAACTGGGGGCACCGATATATGTAACCTGACTGTATTGCCCCTATAACTGGGGGCACCGATATATGTAACCTGACTGTATTGCCCTATAACTGGGGGCACCGATATATGTAACCTGACTGTATTGCCCCTATAACTGGGGGCACCGATGCATGTAACCTGACTGTATTGCCCCTATAACTGGGGGCACCGATATATGTAAGCTTACTGTATTGCCCCTATAACTGGGGGGCACAGATATATGTAACCTGACTGTATTGCCCCTATAACTGGGGGGCACCGATATATGTAACCTGACTGTATTGCCCCTATAACTGGGGGGCACCGATATATGTAACCTGACTGTATTGCCCCTATAACTGGGGGGCACCGATATACGTAACCTGACTGTATTGCCCCTATAACTGGGGGCACCGATATATGAAACCTGACTGTATTGCCCCTATAACTGGGGGCACCGATATATGTAACCTGACTGTATTGCCCCTATAACTGGGGGCACCGATATATGTAACCTGACTGTATTGCCCCTATAACTGGGGGCACTGATATACGTAACCTTACTGTATTGCCCCTATTACTGGGGGCACCGATATATGTAACCTGACTGTATTGCCCCTATAACTGGGGGCACCGATATATGTAACCTGACTGTATTGCCCCTATTACTGGGGGCACCGATATATGTAACCTGACTGTATTGCCCCTATAACTGGGGGCACCGATATATGTAACCTGACTGTATTGCCCCTATAACTGGGGGCACCGATATATGTAACCTGACTGTATTGCCCCTATAACTGGGGGCACCGATATATGTAACCTGACTGTATTGCCCCTATAACTGGGGATACCGATATATGTAACCTGACTGTATTGCCCCTATAACTGGGGGGCACAGATATATGTAACCTGACTGTATTGCCCCTATAACTGGGGGCACCGATATATGTAACCTGACTGTATTGCCCCTATAACTGGGGGCACCGATATATGTAACCTGACTGTATTGCCCCTATAACTGGGGATACCGATATATGTAACCTGACTGTATTGCCCCTATAACTGGGGGGCACAGATATATGTAACCTGACTGTATTGCCCCTATAACTGGGGGCACCGATATATGTAACCTGCCTGTATTGCCCCTATAACTGGGGGCACCGATATATGTAACCTGACTGTATTGCCCCTATAACTGGGGGCACCGATACATGTAACCTGACTGTATTGCCCCTATAACTGGGGGGCACCGATATATGTAACCTGACTGTATTGCCCCTATAACTGGGGGCACCGATACATGTAACCTGACTGTATTGCCCCTATAACTGGGGGCACCGATACATGTAACCTGACTGTATTGCCCCTATAACTGGGGGGCACAGATACATGTAACCTGACTGTATTGCCCCTATAACTGGGGGCACCGATACATGTAACCTGACTGTATTGCCCCTATAACTGGGGGCACCGATATATGTAACCTGACTGTATTGCCCCTATAACTGGGGGGCACAGATATATGTAACCTGACTGTATTGCCCCTATAACTGGGGGGCACCGATATATGTAACCTGACTGTATTGCCCCTATAACTGGGGGCACCGATACATGTAACCTGACTGTATTGCCCCTATAACTGGGGGGCACAGATACATGTAACCTGACTGTATTGCCCCTATAACTGGGGGCACCGATATATGTAACCTGACTGTATTGCCCCTATAACTGGGGGCACAGATATATGTAACCTGACTGTATTGCCCCTATAACTGGGGGCACCGATATATGTAACCTGACTGTATTGCCCCTATAACTGGGGGCACAGATATATGTAACCTGACTGTATTGCCCCTATAACTGGGGGGCACCGATATATGTAACCTGACTGTATTGCCCCTATAACTGGGGGGCACAGATATATGTAACCTGACTGTATTGCCCCTATAACTGGGGGCACCGATATATGTAACCTGACTGTATTGCCCCTATAACTGGGGGGCACAGATATATGTAACCTGACTGTATTGCCCCTAAAACTGGGGGCACCGATATATGTAACCTGACTGTATTGCCCCTATAACTGGGGGGCACAGATATATGTAACCTGACTGTATTGCCCCTAAAACTGGGGGCACCGATATATGTAACCTGACTGTATTGCCCCTATAACTGGGGGCACCGATATATGTAACCTGACTGTATTGCCCCTATAACTGGGGGCACCGATATATGTAACCTGACTGTATTGCCCCTATAACTGGGGGCACCGATATATGTAACCTGACTGTATTGCCCCTATAACTGGGGGCACCGATATATGTAACCTGACTGTATTGCCCCTATAACTGGGGGGCACCGATATATGTAACCTGACTGTATTGCCCCTATAACTGGGGGCACCGATATATGTAACCTGACTGTATTGCCCCTATAACTGGGGGCACCGATACATGTAACCTGACTGTATTGCCCCTATAACTGGGGGCACCGATATATGTAACCTGACTGTATTGCCCTATAACTGGGGGCACCGATATATGTAACCTGACTGTATTGCCCCTATAACTGGGGGGCACCGATATATGTAACCTGACTGTATTGCCCTATAACTGGGGGCACCGATATATGTAACCTGACTGTATTGCCCCTATAACTGGGGGGCACAGATATATGTAACCTGACTGTATTGCCCCTATAACTGGGGGCACCGATGCATGTAACCTGACTGTATTGCCCCTATAACTGGGGGCACCGATATATGTAAGCTTACTGTATTGCCCCTATAACTGGGGGGCACAGATATATGTAACCTGACTCTATTGCCCCTATAACTGGGGGGCACCGATATACGTAACCTGACTGTATTGCCCCTATAACTGGGGGGCACAGATATATGTAACCTGACTGTATTGCCCCTATAACTGGGGGGGCACCGATATACGTAACCTGACTGTATTGCCCCTATAACTGGGGGCACAGATATATGTAACCTGACTGTATTGCCCCTATAACTGGGGGGCACAGATATATGTAACCTGACTGTATTGCCCCTATAACTGGGGGCACCGATGCATGTAACCTGACTGTATTGCCCCTATAACTGGGGGCACCGATATATGTAAGCTTACTGTATTGCCCCTATAACTGGGGGGCACAGATATATGTAACCTGACTGTATTGCCCCTATAACTGGGGGCACCGATATATGTAAGCTTACTGTATTGCCCCTATAACTGGGGGCACCGATATATGTAACCTGACTCTATTGCCCCTATAACTGGGGGGCACCGATATATGTAACCTGACTGTATTGCCCCTATAACTGGGGGGCACAGATATATGTAACCTGACTGTATTGCCCCTATAACTGGGGGGGCACCGATATACGTAACCTGACTGTATTGCCCCTATAACTGGGGGCACCGATATATGAAACCTGACTGTATTGCCCCTATAACTGGGGGCACCGATATATGTAACCTGACTGTATTGCCCCTATAACTGGGGGCACCGATATATGTAACCTGACTGTATTGCCCCTATAACTGGGGGCACTGATATACGTAACCTTACTGTATTGCCCCTATTACTGGGGGCACCGATATATGTAACCTGACTGTATTGCCCCTATAACTGGGGGCACAGATATATGTAACCTGACTGTATTGCCCTATAACTGGGGGCACCGATATATGTAACCTGACTGTATTGCCCCTATAACTGGGGGGCACCGATATATGTAACCTGACTGTATTGCCCTATAACTGGGGGCACCGATATATGTAACCTGACTGTATTGCCCCTATAACTGGGGGGCACAGATATATGTAACCTGACTGTATTGCCCCTATAACTGGGGGCACCGATGCATGTAACCTGACTGTATTGCCCCTATAACTGGGGGCACCGATATATGTAAGCTTACTGTATTGCCCCTATAACTGGGGGGCACAGATATATGTAACCTGACTCTATTGCCCCTATAACTGGGGGGCACCGATATATGTAACCTGACTGTATTGCCCCTATAACTGGGGGCACAGATATATGTAACCTGACTGTATTGCCCCTATAACTGGGGGGGCACCGATATACGTAACCTGACTGTATTGCCCCTATAACTGGGGGCACCGATATATGAAACCTGACTGTATTGCCCCTATAACTGGGGGCACCGATATATGTAACCTGACTGTATTGCCCCTATAACTGGGGGCACCGATATATGTAACCTGACTGTATTGCCCCTATAACTGGGGGCACTGATATACGTAACCTTACTGTATTGCCCCTATTACTGGGGGCACCGATATATGTAACCTGACTGTATTGCCCCTATAACTGGGGGCACCGATATACGTAACCTGACTGTATTGCCCCTATAACTGGGGGCACCGATATATGTAACCTGACTGTATTGCCCCTATAACTGGGGGCACCGATATATGTAACCTGACTGTATTGCCCCTATAACTGGGGGCACCGATATATGTAACCTGACTGTATTGCCCCTATAACTGGGGGCACCGATATATGTAACCTGACTGTATTGCCCCTATAACTGGGGGCACCGATATATGTAACCTGACTGTATTGCCCCTATAACTGGGGGCACCGATATATGTAACCTGACTGTATTGCCCCTATAACTGGGGGCACCGATATATGTAACCTGACTGTATTGCCCCTATAACTGGGGGCACCGATATATGTAACCTGACTGTATTGCCCCTATAACTGGGGGCACCGATATATGTAACCTGACTGTATTGCCCCTATAACTGGGGATACCGATATATGTAACCTGACTGTATTGCCCCTATAACTGGGGGCACAGATATATGTAACCTGACTGTATTGCCCCTATAACTGGGGGCACAGATATATGTAACCTGACTGTATTGCCCCTATAACTGGGGGCACAGATATATGTAACCTGACTGTATTGCCCCTATAACTGGGGGCACAGATATATGTAACCTGACTGTATTGCCCCTATAACTGGGGGGCACCGATATATGTAACCTGACTGTATTGCCCCTATAACTGGGGGGCCCCGATATATGTAACCTGACTGTATTGCCCCTATAACTGGGGGCACCGATACATGTAACCTGACTGTATTGCCCCTATAACTGGGGGCACCGATATATGTAACCTGACTGTATTGCCCCTATAACTGGGGGCACCGATACATGTAACCTGACTGTATTGCCCCTATAACTGGGGGCACCGATATATGTAACCTGCCTGTATTGCCCCTATAACTGGGGGCACAGATATATGTAACCTGACTGTATTGCCCCTATAACTGGGGGCACCGATACATGTAACCTGACTGTATTGCCCCTATAACTGGGGGGCACAGATATATGTAACCTGACTGTATTGCCCCTATAACTGGGGGGCACAGATATATGTAACCTGACTGTATTGCCCGTATAACTGGGGGCACAGATATATGTAACCTGACTGTATTGCCCGTATAACTGGGGGCACAGATATATGTAACCTGACTGTATTGCCCCTATAACTGGGGGCACAGATATATGTAACCTGACTGTATTGCCCCTATAACTGGGGGGCACAGATATATGTAACCTGACTGTATTGCC
The DNA here is from genome assembly GCF_000004195.4 of Xenopus tropicalis. Lineage (NCBI taxonomy): Eukaryota > Metazoa > Chordata > Amphibia > Anura > Pipidae > Xenopus > Xenopus tropicalis. Next base: position 17,000,075 of record NC_030685.2, on the reverse strand, counting down.
CCTATAACTGGGGGCACAGATATATGTAACCTGACTGTATTGCCCCTATAACTGGGGGCACAGATATATGTAACCTGACTGTATTGCCCCTATAACTGGGGGGCACAGATATATGTAACCTGACTGTATTGCCCCTATAACTGGGGGCACCGAAATATGTAACCTGACTGTATTGCCCCTATAACTGGGGGCACAGATATATGTAACCTGACTGTATTGCCCCTATAACTGGGGGCACAGATATATGTAACCTGACTGTATTGCCCCTATAACTGGGGGCACCGATATATGTAACCTGACTGTATTGCCCCTATAACTGGGGGCACCGATACATGTAACCTGACTGTATTGCCCCTATAACTGGGGGCACCGATATATGTAACCTGACTGTATTGCCCCTATAACTGGGGGGCACCAATATATGTAACCTGACTGTATTGCCCCTATAACTGGGGGCACTGATATATGTAACCTGACTGTATTGCCCCTATAACTGGGGGGCACAGATATATGTAACCTGACTGTATTGCCCCTATTACTGGGGGCACCGATATATGTAACCTGACTGTATTGCCCCTATAACTGGGGGCACAGATATATGTAACCTGACTGTATTGCCCCTATAACTGGGGGCACCGATACATGTAACCTGACTGTATTGCCCCTATAACTGGGGGCACCGATATATGTAACCTGACTGTATTGCCCCTATAACTGGGGGCACCGATATATGTAACCTGACTGTATTGCCCCTATAACTGGGGGGCACCGATATATGTAACCTGACTGTATTGCCCCTATAACTGGGGGCACCGATATATGTAACCTGACTGTATTGCCCCTATAACTGGGGATACTGAGCATTTAACCGGGGCCACCAGTTTGCTTATAGTAGCCATAGCAACTCTTGACCCCATCCACCTTTATACAGGGGCACAGTCCGCTTATACCGACCATGTTACCCCTGTAACCGGGGACACTGATCATTAGTAACGTCTGATTGCTCAGCAGACAATATTTATTATTGTGTTAGTGTTGCCTTTAATCCTGCCCCCAGCCCATTACTGAGCAGAGTATATGTATATATATGTGTATATAACCCAGCAAAGCTGCACCTACATTATTCCAGGTTGTCCCCAGAGGGGCTATGAGACTGCAGCCAAACCTGTAACCTTGGATCTGCCCGGCATTTATTATTATTATTCCTATTTATTTATATCTTTTGCTCCCTTTGTGGTGCCAGGGTGAGGTGCCAGGGTGCGGTGCCAGGGTGCGGGTAGCAGAATGGAGCAATTTATTCCAGCCTGACACATGTCACACTGACAATCCCACTCTAATGAAAGCTGAAAGCCGGTCCCCCCCTCCCCTCCCACAACATCAGCTGCTCCTGCCCCCTGCTGGCAGTTGTAAATGACAGCTAGAAGCTTAATGAGGCACTTGCTTTGGAGTTAGGTCTGTGTGCAGCGGAATGCGGCACTAAGCAGGGCACAGGGGGGCACGGGCAGCGACTCTGTCTCCCTATGCACAATGGAAGCAGCTACAGACTGGGGGTAAATGCAGAGCGTGGGGAATCTCTGCAGTAGAAAACTGTCAGTCATTTCTTCCTATCATCCAATGGGATTGTGCCTGGGGCTCTGAAAGAGTTGTGAGTACACATGGACAGCCTGAGGATGCTGTAGTATGGAGATCCCTGCAGTGCCGGGCTTGGGCTGACTGGCTGCTGCTGCTGCCGGGGAAGGGAAGATGCAGAGCGATGCTACACGTCCCCAACACTTACTGATCCAACCTGGGCTGCGCTGCTGAGACAGCAGAGGGACCTCACAACTGGGGGCCAGGACTGCAGTGTCCCCTCTCTGGGCTCATTGGTTCCAGGTAGGTTCTGGGGTCGGTGGAAGGGAACACACAGGGCAGCGCAGACTCCCAGACGCTGCATTGCAGAGCAGCATTTAGGCACAGAGCAGGTAAAGCGGAACTGCTGCTGCTGAGTTGCAGCTTCTAATGCAGGGACTGTAATATTCCAGGGGGTACTGAGTGCCCAAACTGGGCAAAGGCTGCCAGGGGTTGCTGGGAGTTGTAGGCGCCCCAAAGGGGCAAAGCTTAGGTTATCTATCTATATGTGCAAGCCATGCTAGGGGGTATATACCTGTACTAGTGTAAGGGTAGAGAGGGTCAGAGCCCTTTTTGGGGTATGTCTGGCTTCAGCCCCCTCCACTCTAACAGCACCGGCACACTCAGAGCCCATCTCCCAGACTGACACCAGAGCGCCTAGCCACACTGCTGCAAAGCATACAGACACATCTCTCTGCCCCTTCTGAAGTGGCAGAGATTTATACAGAGGGGGGCTGCGTAGTACTGACAGCTGCATTGAGCATTCTGGGAGCACCCCAGTAACTGGGTTTAACATTGTCCAACTGCCCCCATTGACTCCTGTTAATCACCCCCCCCCCCCCCCCCCCCCATTACCTAAAGTTCTGTAATGGAAGGATAAGTTTGCAGACCGGTGTCTGAGTTATAATGAGTTGTAATATATTGTATTATATGAACTGCATGTTCCATTATTAACAATTAATGGTGACCATAGATTAAATAGCTACCTACCTACCCTACCCTACATACATACATAGAATCCCCCCCACCCTACATACCAACCTACTTACCTACCCCCATACCCTTCATACATACATACATATCTACCCTACATACCTACTAACCCTCATATATACATACCCCCTACACTACATACCTACCTACCCCTATACCCTACATACATTCAAACCCCCCACCACCCTACATACCTACCTACCCCTATACATTACATATATACATACCCCCCTACATATCTACCTACCCCCATACCCTACATACATACAAACCCCCCACCCTACATACCTACCTACCCCCATACCCTACATACATACAAACCCCCTACCCTACATACCTACCTACCCCCATACATTACATATATACATACCCCCCTACATACCTACCTACCCCCATACCCTACATACAAACCCCCCACCCTACATACCTACCTACCCCCATACCCTACATACATACAAACCCCCTACCCTACATACATACCTACCCCCATACATTACATATATACATACCCCCCTACATATCTACCTACCCCCATACCCTTCATACATACCTATCTACCCTACATACCTACTAACCTTTATACCCTACATACATACATACCTACCTACCCTACATACATACATACCTATCTATCTACCCTACATACCTACTAACCTTTATACCCTACATACATACCTCCCTACCCTACATACCTACCCAAGCCCCACAGAGCTTATAATCTAATGGCAGTTTTCTGGTTTCTGGGGGAAACCTCAGAAACTCAGAACCTTATTCCTGAACATAAAAAAGGGTCACATTTAAAACAAGATCTAGTGACCCAACTAGGATTATCCCCTTACAGTCCCATACCCTAACCCAGCTGAATCAGCTATAATATATATACATATACTGTATGTGATGGGAAGGGAAGCACATAATATATTAGATGAGGTTCTACTGTGTGAGTTTTGGTACAGGGTTATATTGCTGGGGGCCCTGATATCTCCTGGGCCACAAGGAGTAGGTGTGGGGCGACAGGCCGAGTGCTCTCAGTGAGGATACAGTGGGGCACTGACTTCCAGCTCTGCGTCCGGCTTTAGTTTGGCTCCAGCTGCTTTTACCCAATTACCAAGACTAAAAACATCAAGTTCCAATCCCAGTGCCCTGCGCCAGATTTAGTCTCAGTATGGCAGCGCCAACAAGCTGCTCAGCTCCCGGCGTGGGGCCGATACTTGGGGCAGCACCCAGCCCTTGCTACTAGTATGGATCCCATATTAGATCTATAGGCTCCCCTGTTATAGGGACAGACTATTCCTGTTTGTGCACAGAGCAAATGTGATTGGGGACAAGACAGGCGCTTGGAGCTTTGACCTTACAACTGGCAGTGCCACCATACCCTGCCCCACTAATGCAGATACCCTTACGCCAATAGCTGTGCCCCATTCCTGAAGGGCAAACGCCGCAGGTGGCTACACACAAGTTGCACAAATTGCCATGTAATAAGTTTCATTCCAAGCAGAGACAGCTGGGGGTGTATGGGGAGCCCCATAATGACTCCCTGCCCCATCCTTGTGCCCCAGGCCCACCCCAGATTCACTAACAAAGGGTAAGCAAAACTGGGTACCCATAGTGCCCCAGCAACCCCACTAATAATTCATATTATAATAATTAATATTTAGAATGTTCTGCCAATAATGAGCATCACATGTATGTCTAAAGGACATTTTAGGTAACTACAATACTGCATTCATTAAAGGCAGATAATAGATGAAAGATAGATAGATAATAGATAGATGATAGATGGATAGAAAGATAGATAGATAGACAGATGATAGATGATAGATGATAGATAATAGATAGATAGATAGATAGATAGATAGATAGATAGAAAATAGATAGATAGATAGAAAATAGATAGATATAGAAAGAGAAAGAAGCGATAGATATTGATACATAGAAAAATAGATAGATAGATGATAGATAGATAGATATAAACAGAAACATATTTGACAGATTAGATAGATAGATATACAGACAGACAGACAGACATAGATCGATATATATAAGCAGAAACATATTTGATAGATATAGATAGATAGATAGATAGATAGATAGATAGATAGATAGATAGATAGATAGATAGATGATAGATAGATAGATAATAGATAGATAATAGATAGATAGATAGATAGACAGATAGATAGATAATAAATAGATAGATAGATAGATAGATAGACAGACAGACAGATAGATAGATAGATAGATCATAGATAGATAGATAGATAATAGATAGACAGATAGATAGATAGATCATAGATAGATAGATAGATAATAGATAGATAATAGATAGATAGATAGATAGATAGACAGATAGATAGATAATAGATAGATAGATAGATAGATAGATAGATAGATAGATAGACAGACAGACAGACAGACAGACAGATAGATAGATAGATAGATAGATAATAGATAGACAGACAGATAGATAGATAGATAGATCATAGATAGATATATAGATAGATAATAGATAGACAGATAGATAGATAATAGATAGATAGATGAATAGATAGATAGATAGATAATAGATAGATAGATGATAGATAGATAGATAGATAGATAGAGCGCTGAATGTACAGAAACTTCTGCTATAGATATAATGTAAGCCCATGTCTGAGCACCTAACTAAGTCCTGACAGGCTTTTCTACTCTCTGATGCTGTCATTATAAATTAGGTCATCTATTTATCTTCAGATCCTCTACAAACCTAGATATGCTCTCCCCCAGCAGCCACAATACAGCAGGGAGCTTAGAGCAGGGTTAGTGTGGCCTTTAGAGTTGTGTATGAAAATTATTGGCTCATTTAGAAGATGCATTGTGGGGCGGCCCACTGATCCCTGCTCTGTAGGGGAGAAGATGCATTGTGGGGCGGCCCACTGATCCCTGCTCTGTAGGGGAGAAGATGCATTGTGGGGCGGCCCACTGATCCCTGCTCTGTAGGGGAGAAGATGCATTGTGGGGCGGCCCACTGATCCCTGCTCTGTAGGGGAGAAGATGCATTGTGGGGCGGCCCACTGATCCCTGCTCTGTAGGGGAGAAGATGCATTGTGGGGCGGCCCACTGATCCCTGCTCTGTAGGGGAGAAGATGCATTGTGGGGCGGCCCACTGATCCCTGCTCTGTAGGGGAGAAGATGCATTGTGGGGCGGCCCACTGATCCCTGCTCTGTAGGGGAGAAGATGCATTGTGGGGCGGCCCACTGATCCCTGCTCTGTAGGGGAGAAGATGCATTGTGGGGCGGCCCACTGATCCCCGCTCTGTAGGGGAGAAGATGCATTGTGGGGCGGCCCACTGATCCCTGCTCTGTAGGGGAGAAGATGCATTGTGGCTGGGGTACTTTGACAGCCACCAGGGTTTTCCACCATGGGCCTATCCAAGGTCACTATAAAGATTGTGGAGATGTTACCACTTCTACCAAGGAGGCTTAGAAGTTTCTACAGATAATACTATACACATTGTTGCATTGCCTCCAAATAATCAGAACTGGAACAACTGAAATGGAATGTTCTGGTCCTGTACTAGAACTACATCTCAGGAGGCATCGCAGTGAAGTAGAGGAGGACACTGGTACTTTAGATGAAAGACAAAAAGTGAGGAGCCATCTGACTGTCCTAACCATTGTAACCGGTGCATTTAACTTTGGCATCGGCAATGCCCAAAAGGAGAAACATGAGTATCTTACCAGTCAATCCCAACAGGCCATGCTCCTCAGTTAGCTCCATAGATCTAGACTGAAGTTCTTCTTTTCATTTATTGCTCCATTTTATTCACAACTATGTCCTTGTATTAATCCTCCATATTGTTACATTTTATTTTACAGAAGGACCATGCTGTGAAGAATGTCTCACTTGTCCAAAATCAGACCTGCCCCAGCAGGTTCTCCCGGCCCCAAGGCCACTAAAATGCCTCAAGGGATAACTATCCAGCTCACTAAAGTACAAAGTGAAGACAATTGGGAAGATCTGGATGAGAGTGAGCTTATCTTTACTTTGGATCAAGATGACAGTGAGGATGTTGAGGCGGCACCAAAAACAGAAAGAACCCTGAATTCTACGCGTTTGCCCTTTACATGCAACCCAGGAGATGTGGTCAATGAGCTTGCACTTGCGGCGTATGAGTGCGCCGGGGATGTGTTGTTGGCTAATGATATCCAAAGGAATAGCTCCCCCATGTTGCCAAGTTCCCCCACCTCTAAACCCGCTGTCAACTTAGTGAAGTCTCACTCCAGCGAAATTGATTCCAAGGAGGCTTCACCACACAAGCCGCACCCTCTGGTCAACTTAGTCAAGTCCATCTCTACAGAAATCTCCAGACTTGAGCCTGAGGTTTCCCAGTCAAAGTCGGACTCCAAACTAAATGTTCATCTCTGGAGACAAATAACCCAGCCCAAGGGCAAAAATGGGGATTCCAGGACCGCTCCGTCCTCCCCTAGCATGTCACCCTCTGAGAGCAAAGGACTCTTTTTCAATGTGCAGGAAGTAGAGGCCAAGCTGGAAGACACCAAGAGGAGGCTTTCGGAAGCCATGCAAGAACCCTTGAGTATGCTGAGTAAGATCATAGGAGAAGAGGCAAGCCCTAACTTGAAATGTAGAACTGCTTTGTTCCCACAGGAATCCCCCACCACCCAGGCAAGAGACCAAGGTCTATTTGACTTTAAAGACGACATGCCCGAAGAGGGCGATTGCTTAGACTTTGCAGAAAGCATGGGGAATCCTGCCAATAAAAACCCGCCTGGGGACTATTGCAAGTATAAAATATGCTCCTATGGAGATGTCATCCAAGTAGTAGAACTGGCATCCGGTGATGCACCCGAAGAGCAAGATGTAGGACCTACACGGGACAGACGCAATGTGCCTAATCCTCACAGTGATGTGCCATATAGCGTCCTCATTTGTGCGGCTATCCTGGCTTATAACTTTCTCATTTGGCCTCTCCCGGCTTACATTTCAGGGCTTTTTGTGGGTTTGGCCAGTGGGTTCTTGTTGGGCTTTTTCATCATTTTACTGATTGTGCCCAGACCAGCATATGATTCTAGACTCAGACCTTCTCTAAAAGAGAATGTGAAAACCCCTCTGTCGGCACCTGGGGCACAGGAACCTGATGTGCTTAGGGTAAGGCAAGTCTGTGTAATGTACTATCACCTAAACCTGGCTTATATAGGGTGCTTAAATCATGCAAACCCCCAGCCTTATATAGAGAGCATCACTGATCTTGCCAGGAGTCTAACCATCTGTCCAGAGGCATTAGGGACCAGTCCTGGATTAATTACCCTTTATGTTTTGTACCAAACCCAAGGCCACCACAGCCCTTTAGCAGTAAAGATCTGCACCTCCAAGACACCCCCAGTAGCTCCCTTCTTCTTACTTCTGATCAGGCTGGGCTGGCAGGACACCAGGAAAAAACCCAGTGGGTCCTACAGACCCAGACCCGATTCCTGTCCTCCCTCCCCAATCGCAACAAAAGTGGCCATAAGCGTTAAGATCTGCCCATTTGGCAAGGTCCCTAAATGAGAGGATCTTCTCCCAGTGTGCCCACCTATAGTGGACAATATCGGGCTAATTCTATTGTTTGGCCCTTGAGCGAAACTATCGAATTACAACTACGGGCATAGGAGCCGTCGGACCGAGGACCACATCAATGAGTCAATATGGTCCCCAATGAGACGGAAAACTCAAACCTGCTTGATCGAAACCCGACATAATTTGCCAGATATTGATCTGGTAGGCCCATTGGGGGACGCATACACGGGCAGATAAGCTGCCAAATCAGTCTAAAGGACTTTAATCAGCAGTTTAAATCTGTCTCTGTATGGGTATAATGTGCAAGTGGTGGGGGTGGAAGGGGCTGCCGCTGGGTGAGTGGGAGCCCCAGCTCAGAAAACCAGCTCTGGAGCATCAGCTTCTATAACAGACAAACTTTATATTCTAACAACCCCCCTATAGCAGCCCCAGAGCACACTGAGCATGTGCAGTGCCATTGACACACAAAAGATGGCCGAACAACATCTAATATGGGGAGCTGCTGGGGGCCTGATGAGAGCTGGGCTGGCACAGTTCCGTATATAAAATACAGCATTTTTAGCCATAGTTATTAGGCTTTAGTTCTCCTTTAAAACCTAATTACTCCAATAATCACATGAAATAAGGTCCCATAAATGCCTGGAGTGGATCATTATTACACTAAGGACGTGGGATTAGTTGTCGCCTCCGTGCTGGCTACGTGCATCGCATACAGGTCCCTAAAATTCCTCTCCCCGTGTTCTTCACGGTCCATGAACTTTAAATTAAAGTCAACGTCGGTTCCCTGAGCAGTGCGCTGCTTATCTTTATTTTCTTCCACTAATATCTATGGGGGGGGGTCTGCAGCGCTCTGTAAAGATGAAGAGAGAAGGGCCGGCAATCATGGCTAATAATAGCTGCCATTAACCAGACTGGAGTTTAACTGCCTTAGGAAACCATCCAGAGAGCCGGGTGTAGCACTGCAGGGGGAGCGTTTTACCGCATTGTGCTGAATCCCTTCCCTGCCAATAAATAATGCCTCGGTATAAAGTGATACTAAGCGCGGCTGCACAATTTCCATCAGGCCGTACAGCCATTGTCAGAGCAGCTCCGTCCAAAAATAGGTAATTGCTCTTTGGCAGGGGGATGATATATAAAAGCTGGGGTGGGTGTGCTCCATCGAGCCCCTCCTCCACCCACTCGATTTCCCTTTTTAATCTCTTTGCAAGATGCTTCCAACCACTGCTTTGGTTTAATTCATTAGGTAAATAGCCTCCAGTCTCTGCTGAAATGCCAAAAACCCCATCATTGGAAGAAGCAAAAGTCAGTCCATCCATCAGGGGCGTCGGAATCAGACTAGAAAAGCTTTACGTGGGTTTGGAAATGCCATTAAAAGTGGTTTTGGTGAAAAAGTTAGAAATAGTTACTTTCTAGCAGGGGCCGGGTCGGTGGGGGGCAGGGAAAATACCTGGTAGGCCCAGGCCCTCGTGAATGTTAATTTGCTCAAGGCGCACTTTTCAGCACTTTTGCAATTTACATTTTTTTTTAGTTTTCAAGATATTAGCTGTTTTTACACTGCTTATATTATGACTTTGAAACAAAAGCGCCTTGCATTAAAAATTGGCTGCTTCTGCACCTACTGACGCAGGGGAACCGTGTAGCCGCCGCCGCCTCCTGAGCAGCCTGTAGCGCCGGGGTTCCCCCAGCTCCCTGCATCCATAGGCGCCACACTTGCGCCAAAAAAAGGCTTAGAAAAGGATGGTTTTTGGTGAATTGGACACAACTGCGGTAGATACAGCTCAAGTGCATCAAGAAAATTGGCCATTTGCGTCTGGAATGACACCAGGATTATGGGAAAAAAACAGTGTATTGTGGGAAAAAATAATGGAGATTGCGTTCAGAGTGTGTGCGAGGAATTAAGTTAGTGAGAAAAGGAAAGACTTGGGAATTTTTCTCTGTATATTCCCTGTATCTATCTTCTCTTTCTCTCTCTATCATCTATCTATCTATCATCTATCTATCTATCTATCATCTATCTATCTATCATCTATCTATCTATCTATCTATCTATCATCTATCTATCTATCATCTATCTATCTATCATCTATCTATCTATCTATCTATCATCTATCTATCTATCTATCATCTATCTATCTATCTATTATCTATATCTATTTATCTATTTATCTATCATCTATCTATCATCTATCTATCTATTATCTATATCTATTTATCTATCATCTATCTATCTATCTCTCTGTCTATCTATTATCTATATCTATTTATCTATCTATTTATCTATCATCTATCTATCTATCTATCTATCTATCTATCTATCTATTATCTATATCTATTTATCTATCATCTATCTATCTATCTATCTATCTATCTATCTCTCTGTCTATCTATTATCTATATCTATTTATCTATCTATTTATCTATCATCTATCTATCTATCTATCTATGTATCTATCTATCTATCTATCTATCTATCTATCATCAATCAATCTATCTATCTATCTATCTATCTATCTATCTATCTATCTATCATCTATCTATCTATCTATCATCTATCTATCTATCTATGTATCTATCTATCTATCTATCATCTATCTATCATCTATCTATCTATCTACCATCTATCTATCATCTATCTATCTATCTATCTATCTATCTATCTGTCTATCTATTATCTATATCTATTTATCTATCTATTTATCTATCATCTATCTATCTATCTATCTATGTATCTATCTATCTATCTATCTATCTATCATCAATCAATCTATCTATCTATCTATCTATCTATCTATCTATCTATCTATCATCTATCTATCTATCATCTATCTATCTATCTATGTATCTATCTATCTATCTATCATCTATCTATCATCTATCTATCTATCTACCATCTATCTATCATCTATCTATCTATCTATCTATCTATCTATCTATCTCTCTGTCTATCTATTATCTATATCTATTTATCTATCTATTTATCTATCATCTATCTATCTATCTATCTATGTATCTATCTATCTATCTATCTATCATCAATCAATCTATCTATCTATCTATCTATCTATCTATCTATCTATCTATCTATCTATCATCTATCTATCTATCTATCTATCATCTATCTATCTATCTATGTATCTATCTATCTATCTATCATCTATCTATCATCTATCTATCTATCTACCATCTATCTATCATCTATCTATCTATCTATCTATCTGTCCATTTGTCTCTCTGGTCAGTTCTAAGCATCCATTTGTTCTAAAGGTTACCATTTTATTTAATGGTGGTCTCCATGTGAGAGGAAATATGAGATTATTATATATATAATTCCTATAAAAATTGGGGAAATATAATAAAAGTCTAAAAAACCATAGCAACCAATAAGCAAGTAGCAATTACTGGTAACCTGGTTAAAAGCAAGCACCTGATTGGTTACTACGTGTAACCTGGAATAACTGCACCTTTTATTACATAACCCTTTAAGCTGTAGCGGCAGTAGCGCTCCCATGATAAATAAATCCCCTGCGCCTGAATGGGATCAGGGAATGTTGATATCCCGTCTCCCCCCTGTATCTATGAATAACACTCCGGCTGAACACAGAGGAGATCTGAATAATCCCCCGCATCTTTAGCTTCAGTATAAGAGAGTCACATGTGTCAGAGAGACAGACCAATTCAGTAGCAATATGTGCAGCAGAGAGCTTACTCTCATTACTGGTGGCTCTAAGGCTAAAGGGCCACTATCCAATGAAAAACCACTCCTTCTTGACTGCTAGGCCACGCCCCTTCTTTGCTTCCATTAAAGGACCATTAACACATTGGCCATTGCTTTCCAGGGCTGGATGAATGAGATTTCTTCCTACGACCCAGAGACCTACCACCCGGCATTTACCAACTCTGTGTTTGTGACCCTGGAAGGGACAACGCTGAAACGCTCCTACCCAAAATGCAACCTGCCCCGAAGGTCCATCTTTGGTGAGGAGATACCTGAGGTTGTGTTTGTCGCCCATCAAACCAATGACCTGACCGATGCTCAGGTAACACAGAGTATTTTATTTTATATATATTTTTTGTTTTGAATTCCAAATAAACACACCCAGACATTTGGCCTTGGGAGGAGCTTAGGGATGGGAGAGGTTGGAGCTGAGAAAGAGAGAGCAGTAGGGAAAAAGAGAGGCCTGTCAGAGCTGTCCCAATCAGCAAATGGTGACTGAGCATGTGCAGCGTTTTCCTGATCCTTATCACTTACAGTAGGGGGTACATTATCCCTTGTAATACATGAGTAATACTCAGAGTTCCCTGTATAACTCAGCCTGCAGCCTTGTGCCTTTATATGGGCACAGAACCCCTCAGTGACTTCTAATATCCTTATCATTTACAGTAGGGGGTACATTATCCCTTGTAATACATGAGTAATACTCAGAGTTCCCTGTATAACTCAGCCTGCAGCCTTGTGCCTTTATATGGGCACAGAACCCCTCAGTGACTTCTAATATCCTTATCATTTACAGTAGGGGGTACATTATCCCTTATAATACATGAGTGATACTCAGAGTTCCCTGTATAACTCAGCCTGCAGCCTTGTGCCTTTATATGGGCACAGAACCCCTCAGTGACTGCTAATATCCTTATCATTTACAGTAGGGGGTACATTATCCCTTATAATACATGAGTGATACTCAGAGTTCCCTGTATAACTCAGCCTGCAGCCTTGTGCCTTTATATGGGCACAGAACCCCTCAGTGACTGCTAATATCCTTATCATTTACAGTAGGGGGTACATTATCCCTTATAATACATGAGTGATACTCAGAGTTCCCTGTATAACTCAGCCTGCAGCCTTGTGCCTTTATATGGGCACAGAACCCCTCAGTGACTTCTAATATCCTTATCATTAACAGTAGGGGGTACATTATTTCAATAATATTAATACTGTCGCTGCTGCAGGTATTTCTGTACCCACATGGCCTGGCCAGGAAGAGACTATGGAATAAGAAGTATCCAATCTGCATCCAGCTCTGTGACATGGAAGAGCTGAGCGCGACAAACACACAACCAGATGAGACAGAAGCGACCAACAGGGAGGCCCCGAAACTCAAAGCAGAGAACCCAGAGAAGCTACCGGAACATCCAACACCAGGAACCTTGTATTTGTTTGGCAGAACGGGAAGGGAGAAAGAGGAGTGGTACCAACAACTGGCGAGAGCTTGCCGAGGGGTAGCGAGCACAAAGCAAAGTGCAAGTAAATGTGATAAAATAGGTAAGTGGCTTTTCTTATACTACTGAAGCCTCTGGGGGGGGGGGGGGGTAGGACAGGCTGGTATCTAACTATGGACTTGTAAAACTAACATCCAAAAATGATCCCTCTGTATAGAAGCATGCCCCAAATCCAGGATTTTTGGATTCCTCCATATCCTCCATATTCCTCCATATACAAACCCTGTGTTATTTCGGAAAAACTGCATGATGGGTAAACAACAATGTCACGTTTACTTGTCCTGACTTCGACATCATGAGACTCACAGGGGTTTGGATTAATTTTAGTTGAACCCTTGGGATTTGGGCAATTGTGAATCCCTTAGATGGAACCCCAAACTGAATCCTGGATTTGGTACATCTCTCTCTCTAAAGTTATTGTCCCTAATTATAAAGGGCTTATTTAAAAAGCAAAGCTCAACACCTTGCACCATAAGCATAGATCGTACGCGTTAATATGGAGCACCTATTGTTCCCCGGCGGTATGAATAACATTTAAGCCAGGGGTGGCCAAACCGTTGATCATGGTCCACCAGTCGATCCCCCCTGGATTTCTGGTGGACCGCGTTGAAGCCGGGAAGTGCAGCGGGGATGCGGAAGTGCGCGTACGTACACGGGGAGGAGTCAAAAGTCGATCGCAAGGGGAAAAAGTCTGGACACCCCTGTTTTAGCTAAGGATTGTTCCTACAGACCCCCATATGTCATCCCCCCCACCATATGCAGCGCTGCTGGACACACATTCAGAGTGAGGCACAACTCATTGGTGGCCCTTCCTTGATCCACCAGCTTTGTAGCTGCAGCCAATATTGCAAGGCAAGGAAGCAATGGTTTACTCCTATTTATGTTCTTTCTCCTTTACTCCATGTAGGACTGGTCCCAAGTACTACATCAAGCCCATGCAGCTTGGCTGGACCAAGTAACAGCAGTGGTGGGAGCTCTGAAGACATCCCCTGCCTGACCAGGCCAAAAGAACTAACTGGCAATGTCAAGCAGAAAATCCTTCTGGATTACGGAGCCTACATGTCACGTCTTATGCTCCCTGAGCAGGCCAGTCCCCTACTGAGTCCTTGTCAAAGTGCAGCGAGCAGCCCCACACTGAGAAAACAGGTAATGGACTCTCATTGTATCTCTAAGGCCATTTAATAGTAATGGTCCTAAAACAACCTACTTATATAGGCCCCAAATTGAAAATGGATGGCAACCCTGTCCATGAACATTACACTGGGGGCTTTCCATGGTACAAGAATAAATAGCAAAGATTTTCAGTGGAATAAAAACAACAACATTTATTGGCTCAAATTAACAATAACATAAATTATATGAAAAGCATACTATACCAAACAATGACCAGGTGCATCCTAATCTCCTAACGCGTTTCGCACCATGTGGCGCTTCATCAGAGGAGGTGTGGTTTACTTGTGTCACTTCCTTTATATACCCTTGATTTATTAAATACACAGTGTGCAGGGCTACCCAAACACCCCATACCAAGCAAATAGCATATCAAATTTATAAGACATACATAGCCATGGGATTTCAGGTCGCCCTGTATATAGCACATATTATATCATTATATTAGAAACACACCAAAAAATTTTTTCAAAAACAACACAAAAAAACCCACAAAACAAAAACAAAATTATAATCACATAATTAGTTAAATAAATAAATCAATAAATCTACGGCTCAAAGAGCCTATAAAGACAAATATCTTAATTGATCCCACATATTAAAGTGCATAATTGTGCATAGTTGTGCATAGGATTCTATTCCTATAATACTTAGAAAACACTTAATGTTGTTGCATCCTGGAGATTCCCTAAATGCCAAAGGCTAATATTATAGCCATATGGCCATAACAGTATTTAATCACTTTTACTACATATCATATACCTTTATTATAGATGTTAAATATTAACATAAAAACCTTGAAGCCTCCAAGATGCATCAACATCCCAAGTGTACACTAGTGCTCTATACAGATAATAAAACCAATAAATATTACAAAATATTGATATAAATTTTTTTCAATTATGATTTTTTCTTAATCATGATTTTTTCTTTCATGACTATGGTGACCCAGACCAGTTGATTTAATATTATTTTTTCAGTTTAACATAATAACAATTCATACAATGTATACAATTTCTTTAAACAGTTTTTTCAGTTTTGTTCGGTTCAACATTATAACATCTCCTATTTATCTTAATTCCAAGGTGATATAAGGAAAGGTTTTAGCTCAAACTTTGTATTCATTCCTTTTGGTATCACGGTGTCCAGCGTGAATATCCATTTAGATTCTAGTCGTAAAAGTTTGGTTACCAAATTCCCTTCACTCTTTTCATCTATTTTATCTATGCCAAACATGTTAAATTTCATTTGTTTTCCTTTATGCACATAATCAAAATGTTTATATAACGGATTATCACTATCTTTATTTTTTAAACCTCTCAGATGTTCTCCTAATCTTGTTCTCAGCTGTCTTATAGTACGTCCTATATAGAGGGAACCACATTCACATTGTAGACAATAAATTACGTATTGTGTTTGACATGAAATATAAGTATCTATTTTATATTCTTTATCAGTATTTTTGCTTGAAAAAGTTTTTTTATTACTACTATATTTACATGACTTGCAATGCTTACAGGGGAAGAAACCTTTTGGATCACCTAACCATGTTGTTCCTTTGGTCGATTTTCCTTTTGACCTTAATTTATTAGGGGCTACAATACCCGCTAGGGATTTAGCTTTTCTACTAACTACCCCCGGTTGGATATTTAACTGTTTCAATATTGGATCTGCCTGTAATATATTCCAATTTCTTTTAATTACTTTTCCGATTTTTTTATATTGAACACCAAAATCTAAAATACATCTTATTTCTTCTCTCTTTTCAGCATTCGTAATTTTAACTTTTTCACCTTTTTTATCACTTTTGTTGTTATTTCCATGGTACAGCCTGCACGGGGATGGGGGTGGTTTAGGGAGGTCAGAAATTGAAGATTTTTCATTGGAGAATAAATACAGTATAGAGCAACTGGCCTCTTTGAGGAAAGGCTAAAGGTAGTCATACACGTTATGATGCGCTCATTTGGCGAGGTCACCAAACAAGCAGATCTTTCCCCGATCTTCTCCTGAGATGCCCACCTAAGGCTCTAGGGCCAAATGATCAAATTAAAACAGTGGATATATGGGCTGTCGGACCAAGAACCACATCAACGAGCCGATGCAGTCCCTGATCTGATGGGAAAATCAAACCTGCCCACTGGTGATCTGGCCAATTTTAGGCCAGATATTGGTCAGGAAGGCCCCTCAGGTGTGTCCAAACATGGCAGGTAAGCTGCCGAATCGGTCTGAAGGGCCCAAATCGGCAGCTAAAATTTGCCCATCTATAAATCTACTGAGGTAGAGAAGCTTGGAAGTCAGAGGCACAGAATTAAGTTTTCCTCTATATGTTAATTGCATCCCACCGAGGCCTTGAGAACAATATGTTCCTCAGCACATGACAGTAGGTACGGGATAATTATCTACAGTGACTCACTCTATTCTCATCATTGAAGCTGTCACAACACTGTCTTCTACAATAGCAGCTCCCAATGACGTATGTTCTACTGTTTCTCACCTACGGCTGTTTCTCCCCTGTGTTTGCTCTTCTAATCCAGCACCTGGTGGAACGGACCCTCTGCAACAACCCCGACGTGTGCTGGATAAACGCCTTCATTGGAAGGATCTTGTGGGACTTCCTGAGAGAGAAATACTGGGAGGATATGGTGGCCGACAAGATCCAGAAGAAGCTGACCAAAATCAAGGTGAGAGCGAATGGGAACAAGGTTTAAGCGAAACTGGGGGCAAAGTTAGGGTTCTTGCCCTCTAGACAGCCCACCAATAACGTTATCTCATTAGAGAACAGAATAGTTTAATACATAGTGCCAGTTCCATTAACTGGCACGACGTTAATGCTATCCCACCATGTCCCAATGCAGCCCATTGGCTACTGGTTTAAACTCTCCTGCTTTTTTTGTCATAACCAGACAAAAATATTTCAGTTCAGCTGTGTTCATTCCCTATAAATAAGCAATTGCTGTTAGTCTGAATCTCACCCATGAGAGGAGGCCATAAGCCCAGCTGAGCCTATCAGAATGAGTGAACGCTCCAAGTGAGCCACCTGTGCTCCTGGCACACAAACTGCATTATCTCTGGGATATGAAACCTCTTGGGGTCGGCCTAATTTGCTGACCAATATGGAGAGTGTTGTCGTGCAGAACTAAAACCTAGAAATAGTCTAGAAATGTTGTACTTTATGTTTTGGGTCTGAATTAGCCCAAGGCAACCACAGCCCAAAGATGCCCCCAGTAGCTCCACGTGTTCTTTTCTGCTGATCCAAATGCTCTGGGGCTGTAGTCGCTTACCTGAGCCTAGGGGCCGACGCACAATATAATGTGATAATTGTCACAGTATAAGGCTGATTAGTAATTAATACAGATAATTACTACACGGCTGCTCAGAAACCAGAGCAACTAGTATCAGAGTTATCAGCCCAGTTGCATCTTCTTATATGATAGGCGTACCTCATTATCTGCGATGGGGGCTCCTGTGATCATTGCTTCTGGATCATTGCTGCTATTGAGATGCTGAAACTGTAGGCTGGAGCAATAATTACAGTATATAAAATATGGCATTTTTAGGGTTTAGTTCTCCTTTAATGTCTTATGCTCTTTCTCTTTTAGCTGCCCCACTTCATGAACGAGCTGACCCTTACGGGCTTGGATATGGGCACCTCCCTGCCCCAGATTAACTCCATCTCAAACCCCACCATGAACGAAAGAGGTAAGCTTCAATATACTCCCTATCTGCTGCCCTTCTGCCTCCTTTCCTGGCCAGTAAGTCCTTCCCAGACCTTAGTCATTCTTCTCTTTCATTTTATTTTTATATCTACTAGGGTTTAACTATTACGTTTGGGTCCAAAAGAACCCGTTCTGATTTGCTATGTGGGTAGAACTCAAGGAATGTACAGGTTGGAAATTCTCCAACCCTCACCCACCCTTACCAGTACCTTCTTATCCCCTGCCCAACCTGGCCAAAGTTTAAAGGGGACCTTTCACCCTAAGAAATAATTCCAAATGTTCTATTATGTTAGCCAAGCAATATAAGCTTTACTTACACTATATAAACCATTACATTTTCAATTACAATTCACAATCACATCAAGCAGGCAGCAGCCTGTGTGCACTGTTATTACAAGAAGCTGTATCCCAATATCTTGTTTATGAATCAGAATGGGGGATCTAATGCCCATGCACTGGCTACACAATTATAGCCAGTGACATCTAGGGAATGCTGAATGGAAAGTGAAAGTAATTGCCTGCCCCGTCTCTATGCTTCAGGCATAGAGGCAGGGCAGGCGATATATGATTGACAGATGCAATTTTTTAAATACCATTATAACAGGTATTACTGGGTTTCATGTTTAATTTGGAAAGGACTTTTAAGAAGGGACCTTAAGACTCGAGACCAACCTGCCCACTGCGTACATAAGTAGCGCTTTATAAATAAAGATATACATACATATATACATTAGCTGATGTCAGAGATGATATCAAAAGGTGTGCTGGGTAAATGCTATACCACCAATAAAGGGGCAAGCTGAGGGCCCAACCCATTGTTGAAGTGGTGGCCAATTTCTGAGGTTACGGGCCAGCCCACTCATCACTAATACACTCCATAAGATCCCACCGTTGCACAATGCAACCTCTAGCAGATAATTTCTCCAAAACATCTGCTGGATAGGATGGTATGTCAGTCTTGCCGCAATGACATAATCATCAGCGATTAGGCGACGAGGCAATATCCCATTCTATAAAGAGAAGCATCAAATTCATTAATAATGATCTTTACATGCTAATCCCTAAGCCGGATCCTCATTTCCCTGCCTGTGGCATCACAAAGCCCCAGAATAGCATGATGGGACGGCCGCCGAGCCGCCATTGGTGGAGGCTTCTCGTTACTATGGCAAAATGTATAAGGGTATCACTCAGAGCAGTGCTGTCCAACTGGCGGCCCGCGGGCCGCATGCGGCCCGCGACCCCCCTCTGTGTGGCCCCCCACCTGTCTGGCTGCTTTGATGGCTTACTCTTGTGTTAGCTTTAAAAGGTAACAGTACTGTGATTAACTGCCCCCCTTGCATGGTTGGTTCTCACCTCAGATTCAGGCTGTATTGTTTAAATATGTGTTGTTCACACCTTTTAATCTCTGCATTGTTCACCCCCTGCAGTGTTCACACCTCAGGCTCAGGCTGTAATCACCCCCATTGTTCCCCTGTTCACACCTCAGGAGCAGTAGAAACCCACAACTAATCCCTGCACACTACAAAAAGAACATATACTGAGGTGGTACTGCAATTAAAAAGTTTTTTTAATATATAGTTATTGTGCAGACTGTAGGAGCAGTGCCAGCATTGTGTCACTGTAGGCTGCCTGTGTGTGCCATACACACAGGCAGCATAGGGCAAGCAAAGTATGGCACACACAGGCAGGGTAGGGAAGGCAGAGTATGACACACACAGGCCAAGTTTGGCACAAACCAGCCAAGAATGGCACACACAGTGAAAGTATGGCACATGCAGGCAGGGTAGGGCAGGCAGAGTATGGTACACACAGGCAGGGTAGGGCAGGCAGAGTATGGCACACACACAGGCAGGGTAGGGCGGCAGAGTATGGCAGGTTTTTGCTGTACTACAACCATTAATATGGGTATGGTGATGTGATAACATGGGTGCGGTTTTAAGTGGGTGCGGTTTCAAAAAGGGGAGTGGTCAAAACTGGCTTCCATTATCGGCCCTCCACCACGTAGGTCGGAAAAGTTCCGGCCCTCGGTACAACAGAAGTTGGACAGCACTGACTCAGAGTATAAGGAAGTTGAATAGAACTTGCGCTGTGAAATGTATAAATTATGCCCTAAATCATTGAGATTTTGTTTTCTCCATGAAATTGTAAGCTTGCCTGGCAAGTACAGCCTCCTGCCAATCCGCTGGCGGTTCTTTTGTCCCTTTAATTACAGACTTCGCTTACCCTTCCCTATAATTTGCTGTTGAATCTTCACGCTGCGGCGCAGAGTCCTATAACACAACCCAAGTGGCGGCGTTGCGCAGATGGCTCATCTCACACTTTCCCAATGTTATTCTCTCGCTGCTCGGTAGCTGTTAATTGTAGCACAGGCAGGGAAATAAGTGACAAGTAGTGACAAACCGGCGCCAACACGGGCGATCTGGGGACAATGGGAGAGCTTAGTAATTGGTATGTGGAAAAGGCAATGTGAAATCTCTTCAGAAAGGAAGGAGATATATGGATACAATGGGGGATACTCAATGTGTGCCAGTTATAGGGTGCATTATTGTCACTATTAACCATATTAAAGGAGAACTAAACTAAACCCTAATAAACTAATCTGGCTAGAAATGCTGTATTTTATATAGTGAACTTACTGGGCCTATAACAGTAATGATTCAAGCCCACACAGGGTCACACTGGGCCAACGGGGCACCTGGAAAATCCTGGTAGGCCCCACCAGCCCAGAACTGATCCCTGCTGGGTGCTCCTGGGGCCTCAGGTCCCCTTTTATGCGAGCATGGGTTAGGGGGTTGGATGGATGGCAGCCCCGGTGGACCCTGCACCCCCCAGACCGACTCTGGGCCCACGGCACCTTCCCCATCTTGGATCTTGTTGGGCCACCAGCTGAGTGGCACTGCCCATTGTGCTCTGGGTGCTTGAAAAGGTAAGCTTAGGGATCATCCAGAATCATTATATATATATATATATATAAATATACCAAAATGTGCTTTGCTTTATTAGATGAGACTTTCACACCTTGAATGTGCCGATAACAAGAGACCAATAGAATGAGTGTTTGGCGCATTTGTGTAACAACAGGGGAGAGTTGGGTCCCTCTGCATTATAGACAGCCCAGAAGGCATTTTTACTATATGTTTGCACAGAACAGAAGGTCATATTCATTTTTTTATTTTTGTTGTGGACACTTTTAATGTCTTTGACCCCTTGGGGAGAGGATACTGGTCAATTTGTACCCCAGTCCCAAACACAGTACTTGTGCCTGACGCGGCCTTGTAGCCCCTGCTAGGAATGTACCACACACACAGGAGGGTCCATCTTTGTCAAACAGTTCCCTATGTTGGACTCCTTAAGAAAACCCTCTTTAAACTGAAGAAGGAATCCCTGAAATCCACAACCTGCTGAACCTTGCCTGACCATGGTTATAGTTACAAACATTAACTTTACAGGCGCCTACCTTCTTCTTCTGCCACCACCAGCGCCATGATACAAATCAAAGCAGCATTGTATCTAACTGCACTTGCAGAGAAATGGCAGTTTCCTTGTAATATGTTTGTCCCCGTGCTTGTGTATAAAAACTCTGGGCCATATTTCCCAATACGTTGGTTACAATGGCCAAAATAATGGATAATGGTGACAGTTTTGGACATGTTAGGCAGGAGATGTAGGAATAAAGATTAATGCTTCCCATAGATCAGCTGCTATGGCATGCACGATGGGTGAGTGTGGATAAAGGGGGATACTAATTTATTATGATATAAGTCAAAATAGACAGTAACTGGTTATATAAATATAATGTAGGAACAGGCAGTGTCATCAAGCAAAGTCCATCAAGAACTTTAGAGAGAAGGATGCTATGAATGGGATACAGTGTTGTTGTAGCCAAAACTAGCAATAAGTGCCTTAACACAGCACAGAGATCAGACAAGAAGAAGATTTGAGATGGGAAGAGAAAGCTTTTAGAAAGGTATTGACCCCACCCTGTTGTACTTACAGTGCCAAGATGGTGGTGGTGATGTATATATATATATAATATATATTGTGGTAGAATGGCCCAACAAATGAGATAAAGGGTGAGTTTTCCCTTCAAGTTCTCCATAGTGGGAGATGTAACCTTTAGGGGAGAGGTTGATAAACAGAGAAGGTTTGCTCTGTTTAAAAGGTTGTGCTGTCTGGCCCTGGAAGCTATAGGAACAAGCGGATCAGGCGATCCATTCCAGAAGTCCAGCTCACCTATTGGAGCATACTTTCCACAGGAAGGCTGTCCTGTGTGGAAAAGGTATTTAATGGTATAGAAAGGTGTGAGACAGTCTCTCAGAGCAGGGCACCGAGCAGGAAGGATACCTCTCTGTGTTAGGACTCCCAGAGGGGCTGGGGTTGCACGGAGCAAAGGGAGCCCAGACTGGAAAAGCTGCCAAGAGACTGAGGATCTAAGGAGCTGAAAGGAAAGCCAGGAGGCTGAGCTAATCCCCCAGAAGTGTTGTGAGTACAGGGGTGACCCCAACATTTGTGTTTTCCCACTGGTAGTCCACAAGGGGCCCAGGTTAGTGAGGGAACTAATCTAATGTGTGAAGGTAGCGCCCAGAGGGCAGGATTTATTTTTATGATTTGTTTTGTATGCTGAAATGGGCACCCCTGTGTAAATAAACTGCCTTAAAGCCAAGAAAGTGTCTGTCCTGGATCCCACTAGTTTACAATATATATATATATATACTGTATATATATATATATATGTATGCAACAGGCTTATTTAAGCTTCAATGGAAATGAGACTGGAATGACTGGCTCCCAAGAACATTTTAGAGTTCAGTGTCCAGTCTTTGTGTAAGTTGAATAGCCTTGAGCAAGGCAATGGAACCAATGTCCTCTACAGGCCCGGACTGGCAATCTGTAGATTACTGCAAATGCCAGAGGGGCTGCTGCAAGATGCCATAGGGAGTCACTATTTATTGGGTCTGTTGGGGGCTGTTTGGGCCTCTGTGTACCTGAAATACCAGGGCCTAGTCTGAATCTCAGTCCTGGTCCTCCTTTAGCAGGGGAATTTGCTTTCTGTGCCAGCTCCTTGTGGCCTTGGGCAGGTGTATTTATAGCCCTGTTCTCTTACAAAACCATCAGAGTTACATAAAGAGAGAATTATTATAGATTATATTGTGACCACAGACCCATTAGAATCCAGCCGAGACAGCTATCTCCAACGCTTCCACCCACTCCGTCATCTCGCGGCTTCAATGGAAGCAGCTGCTCTCGCTGGCAGGGGCAGAACCCTGTGCTTGGGATTAACAAGAACCATTAGAAATCACTATTCACAAGCAAATCAAATTATCGGGCTGAGCAGTAAAACTGCAAACCGGCCATAATCTGAGGATTAAATGGCAGCTGGAGTAGATTGCCATTAACCCTAGAGGGCTGTGTTTTGTATTTTCTATTATAGAATTACTTGTTATTTGCGGTATAATCAATAAAGCAGAGACAGCAACCTCCATGGACCTGAATCCAGGTGATCTTGGTTCTACCCAGTCTACCCAGAAGTAGTCATGTTCTGTCCCACCGACCTATTAACAGTCCCACAGAGCTCATTCACCAATCTCTGTGCCATCCCATTAACATCCAGTAACCCAACCACACACCCCCTACCTCCCTAGTCTCCATGAGGTCCCCCTCTTATCCTACGTTTCTTTCCAAGGAAGAGGTAAATGTTGCTGGTCTTCAATATAAACTAACATTTGGCCACTCTATCAATGAGTTAAATGCTTGGTTGTACAGAAATGAATTATGTTCCCTGGCTTCCAAAAAAAAAAAAAGAATATAATTGAGTAATGAAAGAGGTTGGCGTTCCGTAATTAAATTAAATTGAGTTGGGTGCTTACCAATTCTGATTATCTCAGCACCCTATACCAGCCAAAAAATAACAACTGCTCATAATAAAGCAGCCCAGAAATATGCCTGCCATCTTAGAATGGAGAACCTAGAACCTAGAGCAGCACCTATACAGTACTTGAGCACATTGGAACTGGTATTTAAGCCTAATGAGAATGATTTCCAAGTATCTGCAATTTCCTTATGGTTGACAGTAATATATAGTCATAAATTGGCCCTGGTTGATCCTGATTACCCAGAAGAAGTCATAAGAAATGTAAAAAAGAATGAAATGAATACCTGTATCATAGGGTTCATGTTATGGTATGGTAGGGTGTGTGGATATACCCAAATCAGTAGCATTACAAGAGACCTGCACGTGTCTTGTTGGGAAAATCCATACCCAACCCAGACTTGCTGACCTGGACCGGACCTGCCAACCCACAGTGGGTCTCATTTGGACCTGCTAGCTAATATGCTGATGGTGTTTAAGTTCTATATTTTACAGTTTATATGGTCCCATCTTACTCGAGTAACCATGCAGTTTGTCAGTAGACTCTATCACAAGGCACATCCCTGAGCATTTCTTTATGTCATGAGGTATAAACATGATATCTTTGTACATGAACATTTTCCTGTTCAAGTAGTAGTCAAGTCCTGGCCAAGTAGTGTAAGTAGGAACAAATATTTTGGGACAATTGTATGACCTTCCTGAGGATCTGACCAGCCCAGCCAGTAAGAACAATACTTGATGCCCATGCCAATGACTCTGCTGAATGTATTTCTGTGTCCATCTCCTCACAGGGCTTTGGATGGACCTGGATGTTTCCTACAGTGGATTCCTACAGGTCACATTAGAGACAAAGATGAATTTATCTAGGCTGGGCAAGGAAGAGGAGAGGGGGCACACAGACGTCAGGAGAGACAGGTAAAACCATGTCTACCCAAATAGTAGGCTCTCCTCAGCCAGAAGCACAGATAAATAGTCCTTGATGTTGATATGTGTCTTGTTCTAAATGTTCTTGGTGTTCTAGATATGTATATCTAGAACCCTTAAGTCATACATTCATCACACTTCATCATGGTGGGCACACTGGCCTGGGATTTTCCTCCTTCAGCACAAACTTGTAGCACTGTATGGACTTTGACACACATAAAGGGGACATGTGAGGCTAGTTTCCCCTTTACATTGTCCCTTTATACTCTAGAGCAGTTAATATTCCTACCACTGCATGGCAGAACTGAACCGCATATAGAAGACTGGATGGTGCAAGTTTTAATTTTCTGGAATTAATTAGATGCTTCTTGTTGGCTTAATTAGACCTTCTGCTCCGTCGCTTTATTAATTAGGACATGCTAGAGGCACAGATGTGCTGGGGATTATGGCTCTGCTAACCATTGTCAGGGTCTGTCTGTGCATGGAGATTAGCATTGCAGTGTATTGTGCCGTCCAGCTCAAATGCTGTCTTGAAGATTTTTCTGAACATCTAAAGATACATATAAATGGAGGTATATGTTCATTTTTTTTAACTTTATCCCTAGAGTCCTTACACCAAGAGCAAGAATATTTGTTGACAGCGATGAAGAATCTTCAAGTGCCGGTTCCTCGGAAGACGAGGAGATCCCCATCACAGAAATGCCAGGAGCTTTGGGAGACAGGTTGAACCCAACAAACTCAGAAGGGTAATGTGGCACTTTTGGGAGCACTGTTATAGTGAATATAGGGCATTTGCCATTGGACACTAGAATCAGGGAGTCCAATGGAGGTGAAAATGTTGAGCTTTGGCTTTGTCAGTGTCATTACTGGGGGGGAAGGTCTTGCCTTCAAGGTTGTACCTTGTGTGCTCTATTGTTGCCATTGGACACTAGATTCAGGGAGTCCAATGGAGGTGAAAATGTTGAGCTTTGGCTTTGCCAGTGTCATTACTGGGGGGGAAGGTCATGCCTTCAGGTTCTGCCATGTGTGCTCTATTATGGCCAAGTATTATTATTATTATTATAGCGCCATCAATTTACGCAGCACTTTACAGAATAGAGGGGTACAAAAGACAGAATAGTTAACATGTACATATAAACAATTCACAAAAATGGTTTGCAGTTACATTGGATGAGGATCGGAGACACTAGGGGGCGGGCCCTGCTCGCAAGAGCTTACATTCTAAAAGGGAGGGCTGAGACATAAGGTCAGGGTAACTAGCATGGCGTTGGAGTTCATGTAGGTGTGTAAAGTGAGAGTAAGTGCAGAGTGAGAGGTGAAAACCAGTGGCTAGTGTGTGTTTGGGCTTGAGTGAAAAGGTGAGTTTTAAGAGACCGTTTAAAGGCTTGGAGAGTCTGGCAGTGCCTAATGGGACAGGGAAGAGCGTTCCAGGGGATGGGTGCAGCACGTGAGAAGTCCTGGATGCGAGAGTGTGAGGAGGTGATGAGGGAGGAGGAGAAAAGGAGGTCATGTGTAGAGCGATGGTTAGGTCTGGGGGGGTACCTGGGGATTAGGGGGGTTATATAGAGTGGTGCGGCACCAGTGAGTGCTATGTAGGTGAGTATAAGGATCTTGAACTGAATCCTGTACGTGACAGGCGCCAGTGCAAGGATTGGCAGAGAGGGGCGGCACTTGTAAAGCGGGAGGAGAGGTGTATGAGTCTGGCAAGTATGGGATCACTGCATTTTGGTAAAAAAAAAAAAAAAGCATTCTCCAATCAACTCCAAAGCTCTGTTAACTAGACGATCATCGTGATAGGTTACAGATTAAGATCCCTGCCATCAGTGGGCATTATCTGCAGCATCCTTTGGTCAAAAACTACTTTTCAATAAATGGCCAAAAAGGTGGATTTGCTCAGAGCCCACCAGTTCGGAAAGCCCATGATCTGTCCTTTCATCTACAATGACTTTTTCAACTGGGTTTACTGACCTGCATTGAGGCCAAGACCCAATAACCTGCATACGGGCCCCAAGCACTTGCTACCTGAGTCGGTCAACCATGTTTTACCCCATGAGTATTTTTCCTTTGCCCGCAGATTCACCGGTGGCAACAGTACAGGGCGCAGGATACTCCGATTTGTCGATAAAATTACCAAATCCCGCTACTTCCAGAAAGCCACGGAGAATGAGTACATCAAGAGGAAGATCGAAGAGGTGTCCAACACGCCACTGTTGCTGACAGTGGAACTACAAGAGTTGGAGGGGACTCTGACGGTTAATATTCCCCCTCCACCCACAGACAGGATATGGTAAGAAATGTGCTGTTGACTTTAGGGACTCAAGCTATTTTGACCAATTAGATATTTAAGGATGGTCGAAAAGGGGCTAAGTAGAAATTCACTGGAGATGGTGATTTTTCAGGTACAGTTTCCAGACTCCACCACGCCTTGAGATGAGGGTGCGCCCCAAACTTGGCGAAAGAGAGGTGACCTTTATCCATGTGACAGAATGGATAGAGAAGAAGCTACAAGATGAGTTTCAGGTACTTCAACGATACATTTACCATCAAAGAGAAGCTCTACACATTTACAGACAATGTACTGTAGGTGCACCATACGGCAACCTCAGGACATCCATATCTGCAAGTTCTTGTAGACGTTAGCTAGCTAAATATAACAACCATATCATTATACATTCACTGCTTGAGGCTTGTAGGCCTACAGAGCACAAGGCCTTGTAAATAATGCCTGTAGATGGGCAAGTATTGGTCATAAATGGCTTCCCACTGACAGCACTAACAAACATTTTGAGAAGTCCTATAGTTGTTGCACGGTCTGAAATGATAGGCCTCAGCTCCGACTCTTTCCAGCAATGGTAACTGACCTATGATGGTCACCAGTAGGACTTTGGGACAACCAACACATCCATTGATCTGAGTGTAGAGCATCTACTTCATGTTAGATCCATCTAAACATCAATAAGGAAGTCTATAAAATCTATTTACTGTGTCAAGTAATCACATGGGTTGATTTTATATATATTTCTCTGTTGCAGAAAATATTAGTAATGCCAAACATGGATGACCTGTATTTCCCAGTCATGCAGTCTGGTGTTGAAGGTACCAAGTCAACGCAGCCTGAGCCAGTAAACCCACCTGTCCTTTGAGCTCTATATAACAAAGAGTAATGAAGAAAGAATGCTGTCATTGGACCTTGCTGAGTACCACTTTGACATGATATTTGGGCTTGTTGTATTGTGGATCTAAGCCTGACCAAGAAGGACACCAACCTTGTCTGCAAGCAGGACAGCAGAAGCTAAAAAACAAAATGGTTGCTAGATTGGTCTTCATGTATTTCTTTTAAAAGATAAGTATGATAGGTGGCCAAGGGGCTGTCTCACAGGAACTTGTCTTCTCCTGACTGACAAGGGCTTAGATAGTTCTCATTTATACCATATTTCTGTGTAATATAATGTAAATTGTTGTTGGACACCCAAACCCAGTGGTCTATTTGTTAATTCCCAGTCATTGGAGATTTAAAGCAATAATTCATAATTCCATGTTCTTATTCCCATATGTCTTGCTGATCCGAAATCGAATTGTTCCGATGATGTTCTATGGAGTGTTAGACCAGGCGCTGTGCTAGATGTATTTTTGAATTAGCATCACAGGCCGGAAGATGTTGTGCGTATAAACATGGTGTACATTCTGCAAAGTGATTGGTTAATCTGGAATAGAGGAGGTAACACACCATATCTAAACACTGCAGTTGTCCATAAGCCATTGAGAATCAACATCTGTTGTAGTTGAGTTTTTGAAGTTCTTGGCAAGTTCTGTCATTGCAAGATCCAAAGCGGAAAAATATCTTACAAAATAAAGTGTCAAACCAGTTGACCTGTAGTCTATGGTTTCTCTAATGAACAAGCACATCCCAGACTGCTTTTACTAGATCAGGCTGGAAATGTTAATTACTATCATTATACCTATCTCTCAGGCTTAACGATGATCTGTCAGTTACTGTACCAACAGTCCATGTACTAAATGGTTCTGTTCCGTTTGCCCGAACAAGGGGATTTAAGGGACAGTAAGAAGGAACTTTGGTTCTACACCTGCCACTGCAATACTTTTTGGACAAGGTGGGGATCAGGCACTATGGCAGGGGTAGGGAACCTATGGCTCGCAAGCCAGATGTGGCTCTTTTGATGGCTGCATGTCTTCTATCCACCGAGCGCAGGCCACACCCTCCTCTGCATCGCATCCGCATCCAGCATCCTTGGCACCCACCCTACCTTGCCCCTGTACTCGGAGGATAGAAGACGTGTTCTAAGCCTTAGAACATGTCTTCTATCTACCGAGCACAGGCCACGCCCTCCTCTGCATTGCATCCGGCATCCTTGGGACCCACCCTACCTTGCCCCACAGCATCTGCAGGGCACGGAATTACATTTTAAAATATATGGGGTTTATGGCTCACTCAGCCAAAAAGGTTCCCCGCCCCTTCACTATGGTCTAATCTGGCCAGATTTGGCCATGTAGGGCAACCTTTAAAGAGAAAAGGTTGAAGGTTGAAGATCCAACTTTTGGCCAAGGCCCTCCTTGGCCCAAAAAAATGTACAAATACATACAAAATCTGAGCGTATCAGACATTCAAAATATATATGACAGCAAATACATATTCAGTCCAAATCTCATCCTAACTGCCTTCAAGCTGAGATTTCAGTTTTATCTAGGAAAGTAAATGGCCATTCTCCCCAAATCTCACCCTAACTGCCTTCAAGCTGGGCTTTCAGGTGTATCTAGTAGAGAAAATAGACACTCTCCCCCAATCTCACCCTAACTAACCTTCAAGCTGGGCTTTCAGGTGTATCTAGTAGGGCAAATAGACACTCTCCCCAAATCTCACCCTAAGTGCCTTCAAGCTGGGCTTTCAGGTGTATCTAGTAGGGCAAATAGACACTCTCCCCAAATCTCACCCAAACTGGCCTTCAAGCTGGGCTTTCAGGTGTACCTAGTAGAGCAAATAGACACTCTCCCCAACTCTCACCCTAACTGCCTTCAAGCTGGGCTTTCAGGTGTATCTAGTAGAGCAAATAGACATTCTCCCCAACTCTCACCCTAACTGCCTTCAAGCTGGGCTTTCAAGAATATCTAGATCCCTATGGTGATTCTCCGCTATTCTCACCTTAACTGGCCTTAAGGCTGAACCCATCTGCCACTGCTTCAAGCCAACCAGGGGGGCCAGACCCACAGTTAGGGGACTACTGGGCTATACTGTGCGGATCTTGAGAGAGTTAGATCTATCGGTTATGGGCTGGCAGTATATTCCTATAGACTGGAGTATGACTTCCATTTGCACTTAAGCCCATAGAAGGACTGAACCAGTCACTGCCCATTTACCTGTCCATCTAAATTGCTTAATGATCAACATGTGGCACAAAGAATTGGCTCCAAGGTCTAAAGGCGGCCATACACCTTAAGATCCGCTTGCTTGGCGATGTCTCCAAGCGAGTGGAACTTCTCCTGATATCCCCCACCTACGGGTGGGCGATATTGGGAGAATCCAGGCTAATTTGGCCAAATGATCGAATTATAATGACGGGTAAAGGCAAAGTCGGTTCGGGGACCGCGTCAACGAGCTAATGCGGTCCCTGATCCGACTAGATTTTTAAACCTGCCCAATTGATATCTGGCTGATTTCAGGCCAGATATCAGTCGTGCAGGCCCGTCGGTAAAGCCCATACACGGCCTGATTAGCTGCCGAATCGGTCTAAGGGACCAATATCGGCAGCTAGAATCGGCCCGTGTATGGAGACCTTTAGTCTAAACAACATGCCGAAGTTCTTAAGGAAACAAAACCACAAAAGTCAATATTTAAAGTTTAATATGGAAGCTGAGAAATGGCGACCAGGTTTGGCTTCTACAGCTCAGTCTCCGGCTCAGGTTTGTCTTTGACCATGTGCTTCTTTTGAGGGCCCTGTAATGACAAAGCAAGACCCTTTTACTCACACCCAATGAATAGGTCTCATAAATCCACTGCCAGAAAAAAAATGAAGGACTCGTTGTGTAAATATATGGTGCTCCTGTGTGAAAAAGGTGAACAAAAAAGAAGAATTTTCCTTCTCCATGGTCAGTATTGAGAGCTCTATCAGACTGGTCATCGTGATTCCACAATGTCAGCTGGACAGACTTCTAACTCCAACTGGCCAACTATTGGCCAGGATCAACTGCTGATATAAAATGAGCTTATCACCTTTGGCATAGGCGATTTCACATATAGAAAGTTGCTGAGAAACAACTTACCATAAAGGCTCTCTTCTCTTGGTCTGTTTGGAAGCATCCATGGCCGAACTTGGAGGTAGTGTCTATGAACTTCAGCTCAATAGGCTCAAGGGCACGGCGGCTAGTGTGGACCAACAAGGACTGTAGGAAAGGGGCTATAGTTATACATCTAACCCTGATATTGATTTATGGAAGACTATATTATAGCTAGAATTATTACAAAATGTGCAATCATTATTGTGCAAAATGGTGGAAGGAAAGGGAAAAAACAGCTAAATCCAACCTTACCTTCCTCAGAGTTAGGACCCGTTTTTTTGTTCCCACGACGCACCCTTTAAGCATGAGAAAGTCATTGTTGACTTGCCCATAATGAGGGAACCCACCCTATGTAGGAGGAGATCAGGAGAGGACATTAAGCGAAGGGAAAGTGAGAGTGAGAAGAGAAGAGAAGGAAAGAAGAGGAGTATGTGGAGGACAATGTAAAGGACATGCCATCGAGAAAGAAGATAAAATATAAAGGAAGGAAATTGAAAATATCATGGGGGGGTATTGGAGGGATATTGAGAGGACGTTGCCTTACTAGTGGCGTGATGGATTTGTCCGTAATATCGTACTGAGTTGCTGCATTGTTCTTAACAACTTTACCGTCTTCCATGTGAACTCCTTTGCCGATGCGATAAATCTGTAACAGATACACCAGGCATCAGTTTAAGGTTTGGGATATTCCCAAGGAAAGGAGGCAATGTTCTGATATTAATTCCTCCCAAAGCTCCCTGCTTGTACAGCAGGGATCCCCAACCTTTCTTACTCGTGAGCCACAGTCAAATGTAAAAAGACTTGGAGAGCAACACAAGCACCATAAAAGTTCATGGAGGTGCCAAATAAGGGCTGTGATTGGTTATTAGGGGCCTCTATGCACACTATCAGCTTACAGGGGCTTTATTTGGTAGGAAATCTTGTTTTTATTCAACCAAAACTTGCCCCCAAGTCAGGAATTCAAAAATAACTCCCTGGTTTGGGGGCACTGAGAGCAACATCCAAGGGGTTGGGGAGCAACATGTTGCCCTGAGCCACTAGTTGGGGATCACTGCTGTACAGGATATAGTCTACTAGTGATGTGAAGAACCAAATGGCCCCATAAGTGGGTCACGGGTGGATGGTGGCTGTATGCACTGCCAGACACTCCTTGAACTTTTTGCCCTGTCCCAGCCCCACAACCGATGTTGCAAATGAGTTACTTATATACTTGCTCTCAACCTACCCCCTCCAGTAATGTCCTGCACATCACTATTGTCTACATTTAATTGTCGTGACAGAAGGTCTTTGATATCAGGTTCTCTGGTGATGTCTAAAAGGCCTAGTGCAACACTTGAGGCCACGCGTGACAATATTGTTCAAACATTGCCAAAAAATCTGCCCTGCATTGGACCCTTTTACAATGGAATGAATTGGGGGAGGCAATCACCGAGCGGGATTATGTATGCTCTCATAGGAATTCTATCTACATCAGAACCTAGATATTTCTTTTAAATACCTTCTTGTTGATCTCTGTACGATGGTGATAGCCCTTCTGCCCAGCTCGGGCAATGGTGTACGCCACTCGGGCCGGATGCCACGCTCCAATGCAGGCCACTTTGCGCAAACCCTTGTGCGTTTTACGAGGCAACTTTTTGGTATGCCAACGAGAGGTCACACCTTCAAGAGTAAGACAATATCTAAAGTCCAGGAAGCATAGACATACCTAAAACAGTGAGCTCCAGACCAGGATAAATGGAAATTTAGTGGGAGAGATGCTAGACCCCAATGGTGTGCACAATTACATTACCTCTCACCCCTTTGCCTTTGGTGACACCAATGACATCAATCATCTCATCCTGGCCGAAGACAGAGTTTACAGGGACCTGTTTCTCCAGCTTCTCATGGGCCCAGTCCACCTTGTCAGCTACAGTGCCACCATTCAGCTGGATCTCCATAACATGAGCTTTCTTCTGACGCAAGGGCAGGAGTTTCATCTACATGGGGCAGATGGCCAGAGTGCTAACTTTACCCAGAAAGCGAGGCAATGTACTGCAATGAGAAGGCCATACACAAGCCAAGGTCCCTTGTCCTCCATCCATCAACTCCTCTTACCTGAGTGTGCACGATGACCCGGATAACCTTACAGTATTTCTTCATTGCCGAGAAGTCTTTTTCCAGCTGTTTCTTGCCCTCTTCATCTTGCCATTTCTTGCTGTACTTTGTAAAAGACTTTTTCTTGCTCTTGTACCTGGAGGATAAAAGGCAGTGATGGCCTCCATGATCGATGATGTATATGTATTTGATTATAAATTGGTTTCTCTTACCAGTTTCTATAGAAACGCCTCTTGCACTCATCGCTGATGTGCTCTGCAAATATGGTTTTCAAACTCCGCAATCCACGCGGTGTCTCCACATATCCCACTATTCCCACCACTACTAGTGGCGGTGTCTCTATGATGGTCACTGCTTCTACCTCCTCCCGTTTTGAAATCTCTGCGAGAGAAGAAAATAATAGACAGCAATAGTGATGAGCGAATTCTTTCGGCAGGCATGGATTCGCAGCGAATTTCCGCATTTCGCCATTGGCAAATTGTTTTTGCGAAACTTCAGTGAAAATTCGCAGCGGGAAAATGTTTTTTTTTGCTCACGTCAAAAAAAGGTTGCGGTCACGTCAAATTCGGCACAGTCGTGGTAAAAAAGCGCGATCGTGTCAAAAAGCACGGGCGACAAAAAAAAGACGCGGGCGACCAAAACAAAATTGTGCAACAAATTGGGTGTGGTAGTGTAAAAAAAAGGTGCGGTTGTGTCAAAAAAGGGCGTGGCTGTGTAAAAAAAAAGGGCGCGGTCGCGTCAAATTGGGCGCAGTCGGGTTAAAAAAAGTGCGGCCGACAAAAAAATAGACGTGGGCCAAAAAAAATAAACGTAGGCGACAATAAAAATCGCGCCACATATGTGTTTTGCAATTTTTCGCCGTTTCGCGAATTTTCTTGGGTATTTTATAGCAATATAGAAACAATGTATGTGTATTGAAACCAAGCCCATTCATAGATTGATAGGAATGTGAAATGGTTCTTATCAGCCAACCCATGGCTAATATGATTGGCTGAATATTAGTGAGGTCTAACCTTTTAAAATTATTAGGCCAATAGGATGGAAATGTGTTCTGGACACCTTTATAGGTTCTTCAGTGGACAAGGACTTCTCTGCTGCCATGATTGGTCACTTACTGAGTCCTGTTCGATGGACCTCTCTAAGCGTATGGGTCATCCCAGCCTTGTAACCCAGAAAAGCCGTGAGATGGACTGGTTTACTGGGGTCATCCTTGGGCCAGGTCTTGACTTTCC
This sequence comes from Xenopus tropicalis, assembly GCF_000004195.4. NCBI lineage: Eukaryota > Metazoa > Chordata > Amphibia > Anura > Pipidae > Xenopus > Xenopus tropicalis. The sequence continues at coordinate 16,965,404 of NC_030685.2, read as the reverse complement.
CTCGGTGGCGCCGGCTACGCTTATGCGGCAGGAACCCAAGGTGGCCATGCCGGGGAGCTGAGAACTTTCGGTGAGACTGAAAGGTCGGAGAAACTTAAATAAAGACCACGCTATACGTCAAAGCCAGTGCTTTTCAATAAAAGGTTTAAACTGCAAATTATGTTACTGATTCTGCTGGCAGCTTCAGTCTTCCATAAATTGCCATTGTCTTTTTTGCATCACCTACCACAGACCTCATATTATAAATATATGTGACATGTGTTCACTGACAGTGTGGTCAAGGACTTCTACAGTAGAGCTTGTATTAAAGGGGATGTATACCTGCCATAAAAGTCAGGGGCAAACTGCGGGGCCCAATTGGCACCAGTTTGGCCCCCCTACACAAGGTGTTGCAGCTGGCACAGGGTTCCAGGGCTGGGTGGGCAAATAGTCCCTCGCTCTGTGCCTGATGCTATAACCCTGCCTTTCCCCTCTCTTTCTCTCGTTCCATTGGCCCCCAACATTTCATGGCACAATGTGGCCCCCAGGCACTGGGCACTGACACACTGACTATATAGAGTCTGATTATTGGCCCCTCAGGCACACTATACACAGCGAGACCCTGGGGTAGCAGTATGAATGCAGTGCCCATTTTGTGTTTAATTTCCCAGAACCCATAGTAGCATTATTGGCCAATTGTTGTTGGGGGTGGGCTAGACAGCTTTATGTGCTTATTCCCCCTGGCCCAGGCCCCTATGAGTGTGGGGCTCATTGGGTGTTGTGGGATTGGTGAGGGTGTGGGGAGGGGAGGCGGTCAATATGGACAAAGGGGTGGACTTTGATAGCTGGCCATCATGTGGGCGGAATGGGGAGGGAGTCACAAGTGAACTGTTCATGGTTAATTCAATAAAACCATTAGTTTTGTTTTGTTAGTATAAGAATTGTATTATGTTTTGTTTCTTTATTGTAAGCAATTTTATTTTTAATAAAAATCCCTATGGATGCGGGGCCCCATTAGACCAAGTAGATCCAACTGGGCTAAGGCCGGCCCTGATAAAAGTGGTGCTCCATATCAAATGTTTCTAAACTACAACTCCAGGATATTCCAATTGGATTTATCATTTTATGATCTCTGTATGGATTTACCAAGAGTTACTCCAGGTTTGTGGCGCAAGGAGCCCATTGGAACTGCCCTGACTTTGCAAACCACTAAGGCCATTTGGCATCATCTCTGCACTGAAAAGTCTAAGAAATATTGTGTTTATCCAAGAGGAAGCGCTATTGTGAAATGGGTGAGCCGCACCAGTACTCGGAATGTGTTCTCTGTAGCAGTGTGTGTGTGCCGAGGGGGCTGAACAAGTTATCTAAGGTTGCGGCCAACAGCCTGAAAACTGATCCACGTTCTGCTGAGGTCACCATCTGTTAATATCACTCTGTCATGGCTGATATTTATATGGACAAAACACCTGTAGGTAACATTTCAAAATCCAAAGGGACCAGCAATGTTCCTACTAAGCAGCACGGGGCACACAAAGTACTGTATTTTGATTGAGAATACAATTTAGAACTTTACAAGAACATTATACTTGAAAGAACCTTGGCCAACGTCAACTTGGTGGCCACCCTGACGACTGCTTGGGGCATGTGTATATATATATATATATGTAGTGCTTTCCAAATGCCATCCCTCCTGTTTCTGTTGAACCAAATCCCCCCACAATCCTACAGAAACCCCATAAGTTATATTAACACAGGCAGATTCTGGGTCAATTAACTATAGAGGAGCAGTTTGAGTACCTCTCCTTAATAACTTTCTGGCACTTGATTAGGGATTGTGAAGGCTTGCATGGCACCCACCGCTAGCCCCAAACACACTCTAGCTGAATGGGAAGCAATCTGGGGGCCAGTAGTGTCATTCAAAGCGATGAATGTAACACAGCCATGACAGATCATGTGACTGCTGTCATCAGTGAGGAAGGATTGATAGCTCCACCCTACACTTCCCACCCATGTGCTGGGCACAGGAAGTTGGCAGCAAGTCAGTATATATATATATATATACAACAAATTGCTTGAATAATGTATATAATAGACCAATTGCAAAATAGCATTAGTATATCAAAGTTACATTTATATGGAACCATCTGCCCATACTGCCTATTTATCCCATCTCAGCAAAGCATAATACCAGCCTAAGTCTTGGCTCTAGCAAAGGGCAGTAAATCCACAGTAGTGGCCCTTTGCCTTGCCCTTCTGGCCCTGTGTTTTCTGGTATATTATGGAGAAAGGGGTCCCTATACATAGTGCTGCTCATGGGCCCCTCTTGTTGTGCTTCTAGTCCCGCAAGGCTCAATAAAATCCACACAAGCAGACTATAATAATAACAAACCGTATCCCCTTGCACTGCCTTCCCATAAAACTACAAATACAGGCAAATAAGCTGGAAAGAGAGGGACATACAGACCATAGGACTTGTCCGGCCGCCGGCCGCCGATAGAAAGAGGGCTCTGCCAAGCGCTGAATCTCTCTGATACTTAAGATGCAAGGGGCACAAATTTAGCTTCTGCTTTCATTTGCTTCTATATTCATTGCTATCACCGGGCCGGGCTGGGAATGTGATATTAATCAGAACCTCCCATGGGGGGGTCAGGCCACTTGTCACAGCCTTGATTTACTGCCCCTGTGACATTCACCTAAACAAGTGGCATCACAACAGCCATCGGGCCGACGGTGCCAATGCCAGTCCCGCATCCCTGCAGCTGCTCTGAATATGGGACGACACAATATCTGGCTTTACAGAGACCGGCCTAGCGCTGGTGGAATTATGCAGTCATCTAATTGGTTGCTATCGGTTACTGGACCAGGACAAATTTGTAATTCCCAAAATCCTCAACCTGTTAAGAGGTTGTGACTGGTGCAAACTGGGAAAGGGGGAATTAATTGGAACAAGGGGCCCAGAGGAAAAAGGGGGCAAGGACTGCCAAGAAAGGGGAGGGGTTTATAACAAATGGGCAGGTTTGAGGTGGATCTGTGACAAGGATTGGTCAGGCTGGATGTGTTGGAACATGCCAGGCAGGTGTATAGAGTTCTATTGATCCATATGGCCACCTTGCTCTGTATTCAACTTCTACACCCAGAGCGATGCAGCTCTTCACCCATGTGGTCTGGGTGCTTATGTCCCACACCCAGCACTAAACTAACCCTAGAGTTGTACAACTAAACAGATCCCCCTATTCCTCCCCCCAGGTTATTCAGCTCTTATTATAACAGACTTTATTTTACATTTCCCTTGCCTCCCAAGAAACTTACAGCGCCACCTACTGCTACAGTTGCTACATTGGTCAAAACTAAAAGGAATAGTTGCAGGTTTTCCTAAAACTCAACCCAAACCTGCACTGGTTGCCCAAAACTCAACCCAAACCTGCACTGGTTGCCCAAAACTCAACCCAAACCTGCAATGGTTGCCCAAAACTCAACCCAAACCTGCACTGGTTGCCCAAAACTCAACCCAAACCTGCACTGGTTGCCCAAAACTCAACCCAAACCTGCAATGGTTGCCCAAAACTCAACCCAAACCTGCAATGGTTGCCCAAAACTCAACCCAAACCTGCACTGGTTGCCCAAAACTCAACCCAAACCTGCAATGGTCGCCCAACTCCTTACCCAACAGACCTAAAGTTGAAACGCACATGCCCTACCCTAGTAAGACTGGTTAAATAGGTTTCAGCTGCACTCCCTATCCCAACACCTGGGGGTCCCAGTCACTGGTAACAGCCGAGACATGCCAACTAGAGTGGTCCCCCTTATGGAGTGTAAGTGGTAGAATGTATTAACTCTTAAACTGCACAGAAAAAAATTAGAAAACACCTTTTTTTTTTATATAAAGTTCCCAGTGTACCCCTTTTAAATTTTACAATACAGCCCCTTTTAAAGGTAATGAAAAACTTTGAAATGTTAAGTTGATCAGACTGCCCTTCTGAGCAATATATATTTTGTTCTACTTACATCCACACTACTAGTGCTGTACAACTTAGAAACGGTGCCACCTGCTGGCCATTTCAGCACCAGATCACATAGCTCATTTCCTACTGGCAACAGACATAGGATCAGCAACAGGCCCTATCATTGGATTCATTATATTAGTGTAAAAAGGGTGACAGGTGTTCAGCGCCAGCGTGCCAGGAGGTCTCTAATGTGCCAAGAGCCATATTTAACTGAAGTTATTAGATTGAGGGGAAAAAAAAAAGTTTACTTTTACCAAGATGCATGATTAGTAAGGTAACTTTCCCTTTAAAGGGGATGCTCACTTTGAGTTAACTTATGATGTAGAGTAATGTGTTGAGACAATCTGCATTTTTTTTTTTTTTTTTAAAGCAGCCTCAATGCTGTCCCACTGCACCCCCTAGTTTTGCTATGGAAGCTGCCAACTATAGATGCAAAAAATTTCAAAAGAACTGACCAATGAGAATGCTGATTCCCAGCACTGTGTCAGGCATCTTGCTGGTACCTTACATATAGAGATAATTATGTCATTATTTCCCCTCATTATATGGCACAGGAATCAGACATGGGGATAAAGGGACAGACTTGTTCAGTGCTGGGAAACTGGGCTTAATGCTCCCAACTCCAATTGCAGGAACAGAGAACAGGGAGCCGGATTTACCCAGATCAGCTGGGATTCTCATTGGGGGATTTTTTTCCACAGCCACTGACTGGAGATTTGGTGAAAAAGTTCTATTGTGCAATATTGCTTTAAAGGAACAGTAACATCAAAAAATGAAAGTGTATAAAAGTAACTAAAATATAATGTGCTGCTGCCCTGCACTGGTAAAAGTTGTGTGTTTACTTCAGAAAATCTACTATAAAATGTATATAAATAAGCTGCTATGTAGCCATGGGGGCAGCCATTCAAAGGAGAAAAGGCACAGGTTACATAGCAGATAACAGATAAAACACTATTGTATTCTACAGAGCTTATCTGTTATCTGCTATGTAACCTGTGCCTTTTCTCCTTTTTTCCAGCTTGAATGGCTGCCCCCGTGGTTACACAGCAGCTTATTATATAAATTATAGTAGTGTTACTGTAGCAAACACACCAGTTTTACCAGTGCAGGGCAACAGTGCATTATATTTTTATTACTTTAAAAGCTTTTATTTTTTGGTGTCACTGTTCCTTTAAGAATACAACCCTGATGTCTCTGGACTACAGCTCCCACCATGCCTCTACCTTCCCTATGTGTTACATTCTCGGATTCACAGTCCAGCAACAACTAATTAAAGATTGGTTAAGCAGCGCTGCAGGATTCACATCCCCTTTCATTTCACTTTTATTAGCAACTCTCCAGTTTGGAATTTCTGGTTGCTAGGGTTCAATTTTCCTTCGCAACTATGTAGTGGTTTGAATGTGAGACTGGTACTCAAATGAGAGGACTTGAATAGAAGTAGGAAGATTAAAGCCTCACAGAGCAATAGTTTGTGACTGCTGGAATCAGTGAACCCCATTTGAAGGCTAGAAATAGACTGCAAAATGTTCAAAATCTATACAAAATAATGAAGACCAATTGAAAAAATTGCTTACAACTGGCTGTTCTATGACAGAGCAGCAGGAGTGCTGAATGAAGTACAAGTGAAACTAGTTGGAACAAGGTTTTACTTTTTATTTTTCTTTAACAGAAAAAAAATTAGGAGGTGGCAGGAACAGCAGCAGCCTGGGTCCTCTGCACGGACACCCGGGTGTGAGTCTTGGCCAGATGGTCAGTGTACTCCTGGAGTGGCAGACAAAGGCAAAGTTAGAGGTTGAACTAAGCATACACACCCCTAGGAACCATACATTCCAAATTTATGTCTCAATTCCCACTGCCATGCCATCTAAACAGGAGTCAGGCAAAGCCTAGCCAACTAAATGGGGCAGAAATTGTGTTTACTTGGAGACCCACTATAAATGCAGCACCTATGAGTGAGCTCCATTAATATACAGTATCCCTCCCTTATTCTTAAGGACTCTCAATTTAAAGTGATAGGGTGCTGGCTGAGAGCTGAAGTGACTATGCTCAGTAATGTAGAACACTATGTGGAATTACAGCCATTGCCACTAGGGGGCAGAAGCACATAGGGCTGCTTTTCCCATACACACCCGCACCAACTTGTGCATTCTGTCGCTAATGGCCCCCAGCACCTACCTGGTATGGAGATTTGGTGAACACAGTCTCCTTCCAGAGGTCAGGAGTCAGATAGCTGTAAGTCTTTGAGATGGCATCAAAGGTGGCTTTAGCTGCAGGGAAAAGAGAAGGCAGTCATTTCCTGAAGTCTGGTTTCAGGCATCAGACACATTGCATTGTGGGTGGCTGGGGGTGGTACAGACTACTTACCGAAGTTACCCAAGGTGGCAGTGCAGCCCCTGGCTGATGTGTAGCAGTCATCAATACCAGCCATCATCAGCAGCTTCTTGGGGACAGGAGCAGACACAATACCGGTACCTCTGGGGGCAGGGATCAGACGCACCAGCACAGAACCACAGCGACCAGTCACCTAGAACACAGGCCAAACACCGTTATACACAAACATATGCAGAAAGGCTTGCCCAATGGCCACGTACCATGCTAAGGGTTAAACGCACTAGAACTGGAAACCACAAATCATCAATTAAAGTGAACCCATTTCCCCCACATTCAGGTTACAGAAACCCAGTAGCCAACAAGCCATATGATGAGACCAGGGCAGAACTGTAACCCCCCCCCCCTTTGCCAAAGCTACCAGCAGCACAGGCATATAGCCAACATACCCTAACCAAGCAGCATGTAGATCCTTATAAAGGAACAGGAAGACCACGTTAGGAGGCCCCCCTGCCGTGCATAAAGAACAAGTCACTTTCTCTCTCTCGTGTGAAGCCAATTACACTACCGGCACAAGCGCAACTGAGCAGAGCTGAGAGAACCCCGTACAGGAAGCACAGAAGGGCTGAGACCCACTGGGGCACAATCTCACCTTGCAGGGCACAGTGTGGGGCTTGCCGATCTTGTTACCCCAGTAACCTCTACGAACAGGAACGATGGACAGTTTGGCCAGGATGATTGCTCCACGGATGGCGGTGGCCACTTCTTTGGAGCATTTCACACCGAGACCAACGTGACCGTTGTAGTCACCGATAGCCACAAAAGCCTTAAATACAAGAGGGGATACTTTCAGCGCAACAGGTCGAGACCACGACATGACCAAGAGCGGCCAATGCATGGGAGACACTCACCTTGAACCTAGTTCGCTGCCCGGCACGGGTCTGTTTCTGCACAGGCATGATCTTCAGCACCTCGTCCTTCAGAGAGGAGCCCAGGAAGAAGTCAATGATTTCAGACTCCTGCAGAGGGAGGGACAATGGTTACTAATGAGATTAATTATGAGAGCAATTAGCAACATACACGTACTGAAGGGGACACCTGTCTACAAGAGGGTGACAACACTTGAGACACACCCCTTACCATATCCCCAGTTAAGGGATCTGGCACACGGGGAGATTAGTCGCCCGTGACAAATCTCCCTGTTCGCGGGCGACTAATCTCCCCGAATTGCCATCCCACCATAAAAAATGTAAGTCGCCGGTGGGATGGCACACGCGGCGGCACGATTTCGGCAAATCGCCGAAAACGCCTCGCAAGGCAACTTCAGCGATTTGCCAAAATTGCCTGCGCAGCGTGCCATCCCACCGGCGACTTACATTTTCGCTGGTGGTATGGCAATTCGGGGAGATTAGTCGCCCGCGAACAGGGAGATTTGTCGCGGGCGACTAATCTCCCCGTGTGCCAGAGCCCTAATAAGGAAGTCTACTACATTAAAATCTTATTACTTAATAGGGAATAACAACCTAATTAAGATTTGATTTTAGTGATGGCAGGGCAGTCATTGTGGGGTACAGGCCAGTTCCTAGGACAGCAGCTTTGGTACAGAGGAGGGCCTGCCCCCACATACACTAGCGGGGATTCTGGCAGAAAAGCCTAGGAGACTGAGATATGCACAAACTGTTGCATTTAAGCCAATCATGTAGAGGAGGGGGTGTGCCTAGGGAAGCACTGGGCATACTGCTGAGTATATAATAGGGTACCCAATATGCCCTCTATGGGGCCCCCCCAAGAGGAGAAAGCTGATTTTGTGCATGTTTGCCCCCCACAAGCCTAACCTCACTATATCAGAGGGAAAGAAAGTGGTACCTTGATGGGCAGGGAGAAGAGATAGATTTCCTCCAAGGACTTGATCTTCATGTCCTTGACCAGACGTCCAAGCTTGGTGACTGGCACCCACTGCAACACAAGAAAAGGATTAACCCCTGGAACACAGATGACCACTGCCCACCCATAAAGTTAATGGAATGATCCCCCATTCCCCCACCCCTGGCAGGTTACTCCAGTGGCACAATGACATCTTGGCAATACAAGGGGAGCAGGGAGAGACTATGGCTCACACCGTGCATCCCATATATACTCACTTCCTTGTCGTCTGCTTTCCCGCCACGGGCCCCACGTCCTCTGCCGCGTCCCCTGCCTCTTCCACGACCGCGGCCTCGGCCACCACTGCCGAAGCCCCCGCGGAAACCTCCCCTGTTACCACCGGCGTCGTCCGCCATTTGCTGCAAGAACCAACCATCAGATTAAGAAACAAATTCACAGTAGTTTTTATACCACCCAAGATATGATTAAACCTACCCCCCAAAATCAAGCATTTCGTTATGCTGTAGTGGTCCAGCCCTGTATAACCAACACCTACCCCGGTGTAATAATGCTCACTTTTACTTTATTTGCCCCCTGTAGCCCGACAGAAGTTTATGAACTTAACCTCCAACCAGGAAAGAGCCTGTAGGATTTGTCACCCAAGTCATAAGATACCAGGGGGCCCAAAAGGGAGATTGTGCTCTTTCAGGGGATTGTGAGCTGGTAAACACTACAGCAGCCTAGCATGGTAAATATACTATACTAAAGTGTGACAGAAGGGGTGGAGCCTAGAGTTCAACTGGGGTGAACAGCGCCAGCCAGTGCCCACCCACCTCAAACATCAGGTTAGTTACTAGAGGGCAGGGGGGGGGGGGGAGGCCTGGCCTAGGAGTGGGCAGACAAATGCACACCTAGGGGGGTTCTGCCAACCACTAGCTTCAGCCTTGAGGGTTAGACTTGGGGACAATGCAGATCTGCCCTCCCAGATACAACTGAAGCCCAGTTTTAGGGCCACTAAGGGTGACACTTGGCAGCTCATTTGTTGCCCCTAGAAACTATGGCTAAAGGACTAGGGTACCATGGACCCCACTCTAAAGCGGACATTTCCTCCCACAGCAGTGAATTTTTAAAGGGGAACTTGACAAATAAACAGCACTCAGCATAACCAGACTGAATTCTTTTCACTACAGATTCACTTTGACATGGCGCTGGTTGTACAGCAATGTGTGAGTGTAAATGCTATGGAAACGTATATCCTGCCTCTCTCTGCACTGCTGCTTCTGTCTAAAGAAACAATATAGATACAGAAGGTTCGCATGTAGGTTCTGCTACATTATTTCAGGAGTCAGAAGCACCAGGACAGTCATTTTCTGCTTTCAACTACAGTCACATTCGCTTCCCCCACCCCACATCACTGCCCCATGAACCCCACATCTCGGGCAGCAGTGGCCTATAGGGAATATATCCGCAGTAAGTACGCACTACCACCCCGCTGCCGGATAGGCCTCAGCCTTACACAGCCGCCCCAATAACCTCTCCACGCCCCCAATATCCCACTACGGAGGGCCACAAGGGCCTCTAAATCCCTACGCCGCCTTTAGGCCTACTTATAAACACCGTGGGGCAACGGATGGCCATGGATTCCACAGCTCCCCATCCCTCTACCCAAGCGCCGCCATTATCACTTACGTGATTTCGATAGATCAGAAGGCCGAGCCCCGCCGGCAGCGCGTATTTATACCCCGCTAATCTCGCGAGATTTGGCAGGATCCCGGAAGTGAGTGGAAGCCGGGGTTTAGGGTGTAAATAGAGCGGCGCTTGGAATAGCAAAGCGTGTGGGGAGAGCAGGGGGAGTCTCTTGGGGACAGTTAACTCGTATATTGGCTGTCTGACCAATAGCTGCCATCTCTGTGTGAATCCTTGTTTGTTATCATGGGGATATGAAACATTTGGGTCCCTGTAGCCGGAACATTTTCCATGTTATATCCAGAAATAAGTCAAACTAACTAGATTTAATGTATTTGTCTTGAAGAAAAACACAGCAAGTCCAGTTACTCTGACTTATTACTACAGATATACCCTGACCTGGGTAAATGATAATCTTCACAAACAATTTCCATGTTATTTTAGTGAGCTCTGTTATTCCTCGACTATTATGATCCTGGATAGTCAGTGAAAACATCTTCTTGAAATGGCATGACATGTATCTAAAGGTGCCCATACACGGGCCGATCCTAGCTTCCAATATCAGTCCCTTAAGGTCCCATACACGGGCCGATAGAAGCTGCCGATATGGGTCCCTTGGACCGACTCGGCAGCTTATCGGCCCGTGTAGGGGCAGAAACGATCGGACTGGCCGACCGATATCTGGCCTGAAATCGGCCAGATATTGATCGGCCAGGTTAGAAAATCCCGTCGGATCGGGGACCGCATCGGCTCGTTGATGTGGTCCCCGAACCGACTGCCCCATTGCCACATGCAGAATTCGATCGTTTGGCCCCAGGGCCAGATATCGGTCGGCCAGGTTAGAAAATCCTGTCGGATCGGGGACTGCATCGGCTCGTTGATGTGGTCCCCGAACCGACTGCCCCATTGCCGCGTGCAGAATTCGATCGTTTGGCCCCAGGGCCAAACGATCGAATTCACTGACATGCCTCCCCGATATCGCTACTCGTAGGTGGGGATATCGGGTGAAGATCCGCTCGCTTGGCGACATCACCAAGCGAGCGGATCTGCCCATGAATGGCCACCTTTAGACCGATTTGGCAGCTAATCGGCCCATGTATGGGCACTACCGACAGGCCTGCCTGGCCGATATCTGTCCTGAATCGGCCAGATATCGATCGGGCAGGTTAAAAAATCTAGTTGAATCGGGGACTGCATCGGCTCGTTGATGCGGTCCCCGGACCGACTTTTCCTATACCCGTCGTTATAATTCAATCATTTGGCCCCAGGGCCAAACAATTGAATTAGCCTGGATTCTCCCGATATCACCCACCTGTAGGTGGGGATATTGGGTGAAGATCCGCTCGCTTGGCGACATCATTAAGTGAGCAGATCTGAAGGTATATGGGCACCTTAACTGTCCATAAAACTATAAGAGATGCGTACCTCCCAACTGTCCCGATTTTTGGCGGGACAGTCCCTCTTTCGAAAGCTCAACCCGCAGTCCTGGATTCTTACTGAAAAGTCCCTCATTTCCCTTTGATCTCCTGCACTGAAGCTAAAAAAGATATAAATTTGATTAAAAGTAGCTTTGGCAGAGAGCCCAGAAATCTTAAGAAGCGTCACCTGCACTTAGATACATTGTTTTTCGCTTATAATTAAATAAGTAGGCTTTTGGCAGAGAGCACGAAAAGTTCCACCAGCACACCCTTACCTCCTCCAACAACTATTACTCGGTGCACAGCCCACAGAGTTGGCACTCCCAGCACAGTCCAGCAGAAAATTGACCGGCACAACGAGTGTAATGCAAGTGGGGCCTAGCCCCTGTGTGTTTATTCAAAGTATAGCAGCAACATTTCGGGGATGTACCCCTTCGTCAGGCATGCAGTTATGGGAGGAGAAGGCAGGGTTGGACTGGGGGGTGAAGGGCCCACCGGGGCTTCTGCCCCAGGGGCCCTGCAGGTGGCCGTGCCCCCCAAGCGGTGGTTGGGAAGGGGGAACGGCGGCAAGGGTAGGGTCTGGGCCACCGGGATTTCTCCCTGTGTCCTGTCGGCCCAGTCCAACCCTGGGAGAAGGCAGGTAGCCACACTAGCCTTCCCACAGGCCAGAGATACAAACTTGTCTGACAGACATCACACGTTGTTATGGTGCCACTGTATTAAACGTAACTTTAACTGAAAGGATCCACTGACATAGGGTTAACTGGTGATGGTGCGGATAGAAATTAGTTTATTCCATCTCTCTATAACATTTACACATGAGAGAGAGCTGCCATACTGGCTGATGCATTTCTGAACCTACAAAACAGAACCTGAAAGCTCTGCTTGGGAAAAAAAACCTTACCAGAACATTATTAAAATCCCTAAATAGCAATAGTTAGACACAACATTTGCAGTTTTGCAAACAGGCATAGGCAAAGAAACAACATGTGTAGTTTTAGTCTAAATATGATTGTTCTCTGCATTTTACCCAAGCACCCCTGCGCCAACCAACCCTAGTAATCCCTTTAGTGGCCGCTCTAGCACACTGCGAAGTCTCGCGAGATTTCCCTCCAGTTTCTGCGGGGAAATATCGCGATATCTTGTAACCCGGAATCGCGCATAGATCATGTTCTCCTCAACAGCGGATGGGTGGTGTATAAGCCACGCTGGTTCCGGGGTCCCCCTATATATACCTTGGTACCGCCTTGTTTTAATTCTCTCAGCTCAGGCGCCGCATGGAGTAGGCAAGGGTAAGTTACATGGGGGAATGTAATATTGCGGGGGGTATTTTATATACATGGTATAGACGATATACAATAGATACAGCCCTGTTTCCTAACCTTGGGTTGCTGGGATACAATTCCTAGAATAGGGTAAACGCAGAGGGAGCTGTAGTTCAGCAGCACATTAATAAGACATAATAAAGAAAAGGTGCCTATAAAGGGGTTACTATTAGTATGACACAAAGTACTATTCTGAGACAACTTGCAATTGGTCTTCATGATTTTATTTGCCGTTTTTGAATTATTTAGCTCTTTTTTTACCCCAGCAGCTCCAGTTTGGAATATCAGAAACTATATGGTTGCTAGAATTAAATTTAACCTAGCAACCAGGCAGTGGGTTTTAAAGAAAGACAGGAATGTGACTGGAGGAGGGCCTAAACCGCAAGATAGGTAATAAATAGTAACAAGCCTCAAGGAGGAATAGATTTTTGGGTGTTTATTGGCTGTTGGGTCAATGACTGCCATTTGAAAGAGTGAACAGAGGAAGGTGAATCAAAATCTATAACAAAAATGAAGACCAATTGAAAAGTTGCTAAGAATGTGTTATTCTATAACAAACCTGAAGGTTTAACGCCCCCTGCAATATTTTTCTGTGGTTTGCGCAGAGCTAATGTGTTGTACCTGGTTAATAGATGACTATTCTTATATAAATCCCATTACCAGTGTAATCATCAGCTTTACATTATTATTATTATTTATATAGCGCCATTAGTTTACGCAGCGCTTTACAGAATAGAGGGGTGCAAAAGACAGAATAGTTAACGTGTACATATAAACAATTTACAAAAATGGGCTACAGTAACATTTGGATGAGGATTGGAGATGCTGGCGGGAGGGCCCTGCTCGCAAGAGCTTACATTCTAGGGCTGCTATAGGGCCAGTCCCTTCTCTTGCTCCTAATCCTTGTGTATTGGGTGGATGTTTATACTTTGATCCGGTCCAGTTGGGATTTATAATAGACCCTGGCATTCCAAGTACACAGAGGCCCAAACAGCCCCCACAGGCCCAATAAATAGTGAGTGTCTATGGCATCTTACAGCAGCCCCTCTGGCATTTGCCAGAATCTCTATGGCCAATCCAGGCCTGACCTTGAGCCTTGCAGTAAGAGCCAGGTTGCTGGCAAACTCTAAAGACTGTTGATTGGATTCCCTGGGGTTGGATGTCGGCACAGACTGAAAATTGCCGCTGGCGTTCTGGTAGCCTTTGGTGAGATACCTGTGCCTAAATAATAATGGAGCATTAAGCTTATTACCCATAATCTCGTGTGTGCGTAATGAGACCCGTGCTCCTACATTGCAGAAGTGGGATTGGGTACAGAACTCCCCCCTGCACCTTAACTGCACCCCCAGGGGACTACAACCCCCCGAGTGTTTTAATCCTTGATTATATGTTGAAGAATGGAATTTTAGTCCAGCAGTATTTGGGGACCCAGGGGTAAGAGACAGGGCCTTAATATGATTGGAGTAGAACAGGCTGCCATTGGCCAATATATTAACACAAATATCTTTTGTTTCCTTGCAGTGATCCCTGCTGCCTGGGAGATGTATGGGGCACCCTGCACCACGTGGCTGAATCTCCAGCTCAAGATTGGATTGCTTTACTTAATCCCCTAATGAAGTTCTATAGTAGGAATCTTTTATATTTAAGTAATAATTATAATCTTTAATAGATAATGTTATGTTATGTGACTGATAATGTTATGGTAAGTCTTGAAATAACCCCCTCCCCTGCCGCTTTGGTGCTGTGCACGTGGGAATAGTTTAGCACACATGGGCCAGGTAGTTGCCCTGAAGCTGCCATTTTGCTTCTTAGTTCAGCCATTCTCCCCAGAAAACATAAATAGTGGACAAACCCTCTGCATAATGAGCTGCCCCTTGTAACAAAGGCTCCACCCGGGGTCATTTATACAGGGGTCGTTGTCTACATTTCAACAAATTAAAGTTTATAGGGGGACATTCAGTGATTCATATGAGCAATAAAATAGCTGATGTCACTTATTAGAATACAGTTTGGACATAGGTCCTATTTATAGTCCTTACATTGAGCAAAGGTATATATACTGTGCATGTAGTATGGCATACCTTATTTGTACCCAGCAGTGCGGAGTCTGACTATAGTGACAGTTTAATAAATTCTCTGTAGACAGAATGATTTCACTACTAAGTTATTCTATGGATTGTATTTGAACCAGCCGACAGTGGTCTGTGCTTTGTTTTAAATAAAGATCCATTTCATTAACTGCTGTTTTTGTCTGTATTTTTTTTCTCCACTGGTTATTGGTTCATAGTGACCAACAGCAGGAAAATAACTGCAGGGCTGTTAGGAGAGGCGTTTGGGGGATTAAACCGGAATAGGAATAACAAGATAAAGATCACAAAAGCCTTAATCCTTTCTGTGAAAACTACGTTTATGTAGACTTGTTGTTCCAAAATGCCACTTTATTGAATCTGAGGTACCAAATTATTCCAGACCAATCCATCAGAAATGCATTTTAACGTTTTTCTGGCACAAACCAACATTTTGTGACAATAACCACCAAATTATTGAGAGTGGTGCTTTGGTGAACTCCCCATGCAAAGCTTATAGACGGATCAAAGGGTAAGTGTTCCTCAATCTAAACAAAAGCTGTGCCTTTGCTGGCACTGGGTCCAGTTACTGGGCACCATGGTGTTAAACCATTGGCAGGAAGGTCCCTGAAGTGAAATAAGGGAGGAAGCAAGCGGGGGCGAGTAAATTTTTTTTATCTATTTGCATGGTGTAGAACTCATGGTGCTGACTTGGAACAACCAAACGTCTGGGTTATTAGGTAACTCTAGGGGAAAATATTCATGTAAGCTCTACAGGGCAGGGACCTCCTTCCTACTGTGTCTCATACCACATGGCACTTGTATATATTTATTGTATTTATTTATTATATCACTTGTCCTCCCTGTGTGTCATTTTGTATACTGTAAGATTGTACAGCGCTGCGTACCCTTGTGGCGCTTTATAAATAAAGTTATACATACAATCATACATTGCCTGTTGCTAGGCGAAGCCAGCCCTTGTTAGCGTATCCAGCATGCAAAGGGTTAATGTCGAATGGCAACCTTGTATCCACAGACCCAGATTTATCATCTTGCTGTAACTCTTTAGGAGACCTGATCATTAACCCATGGCAGCACCCTTTTCTGGAATGGCTGCTGGTACTGTCCATTGGGGTCTGTGTGTGCCCTGGGCTGTAAATGCCATAATAGCTTTAGTCCCTGTGTGTGTCAGCTGGGGTTACTAGTAAGTTCCTGCTCTAGGGGGTAAGAAAAGAAAGGGTCTCCCTGACACAGCAGCTAACCCTGCATCACCTGTGCGCCCTTTGTTCTGCCCGTGTCACAGTCTGTGTGGCCCCAGAGCTGCTGATCTGCTGGAAACACACGGAACAGCTCACTTTATAGGTTAGAACTCTGTGGATCCCGCCGTCCCATGACCTGGACAGTGACTATGCTGGGGATCAGGGGCAGTTTAGCAGTGGATCCCAAAGAAAGAAGATATGGTAAGTCTCCTGTGTGCTCCTTCTCTATAATGTACTGAGATCCATAGAGCAGCTGGGAAGGTTCTTCCTTCTGGTACCAGATTATGGGATAGGGATTTTTACAGTGTGAGTAGGTGCCTTGTGAGTGTACAAACTATTTATTTTGTCCTTATTAAGTGCCATGTTTGCTTCCAGGGTGTATTGCCAATGCATTACCCCTGTGGTGCTTGGATTGTGTTGTGTTATATATATATATATATATATAACTATATATAATTATTTTTTAAACAAATATCCCTTTTTAAACAAATATCCCTTTTAAAACATTTTTTACATACAGCAGTAATTTAAACCTTACCATAAATTGCAGCCATCAAGATGCCACCTGTGCCATGGTCCTTAGGCTTAAGGCACAAGTAGAAGTAAGTTGGCACTGACACAGGATCATCTGACAAAGTAGCCTGAGTAGCCCAGGACCTGTAGTCTTTGCCCAGGAGAGCAAATTAATACATTAACTGCATTATGGGAACTGCCGGAACTTCTTGTAATATTTGAAGGGTTCAAAGGTTCCCTACACTGTTTTTGGGTACTTAGATGGTCTATGGCATCCTGACATCTAAAGTGCAGGGCTGCATTTGCCCCCGGGTCTCATTGTTCAACATCACAGTCCCCAAATCTGGAGGACCTCTTTGTTTCTTAGGGGTATATTTATCATGCTGTCAAAAGTGGATTGAAGCATTACCGGTAATGGTACCCAGGGCAACCAATCAGCAATTAGATTTCAACAGTTAGAAAACCAAAGCTAATTATCTGATTGGCTGCTATGAGCAACATCACTGGTAATGTTTTACTCCACTTTTTACACAGCATGATAAATATACCCCATAATGTTAGACTGTGACTGGGGCCAAGTATATTCTGTAAAGTTATTTGAGACATCACACACTGTTCTATGATCAGGCTGTAGGGCAAATATTTGTAAGAATTTTAGGTTAAAAACTGCCTAAAAGTTATTGTGTATTGATAAGGAGCAATCCTATTTCACAGCACTGTACAACAGAAGAGTGTATACATCAAGCATACATTTGTATGAGCAATACAGGAGGTAAAGCGGGGCTTGTCCATTAGAGCTTACAATCTAAAAATAGGAGGTACTAAAATGACAAGGTGAATTAGCATTCACCCTGATGCCGAGGCTGGTTTGTGAGCCTCCACTACAGATCAGAAGCTATAACTACAACTCCCTTACTGCCTCACATTAATCCATTGCTCACGGCTGCCTCTGATCTCCCACATGAGGAAGAAATTCCCTCCAGGGGCCCCAGAAATGATTTCCCCATATTTATTGCTCGTTTTCATAGGTTGGTTTGAAAACAGATGCTTCAGATCTGGATAACAGAGCAGTATTTTTATGAAAGAACCGCTGACATGGACGTCACATGACATCCCTTTACCCAGATGTACACATACTGGAACGGACTAAAATACACCGACATGTGACTAATGTCTAAACAGTAAACAAAACATGGCACCCTTTCCCTGGATACCCAACTTCAATGCACGATTCCCATGGAATCTGGAACCATAACATTTTTGGCTCCAGTCAGCTCAATTGGCACAGGGTTGGTTCACCTTCAGGGTAACTTTTAGTATATAGTAGAATGGCCTATTCTTAGCAGCTTTTTAATTAGTCTTCATTTTAAATTTTTCATAGTTTTTTTCATTTTCTTTCCTATTCTGACTCTTTCCAATTTCAAAATGGGGGACACTGACCCCAGCAGCCAAAAGACTATTGCTCTGTGAGGCTACAATGTTATCATTATTGTTACTTTTTTATTACTTGTCTTTCTGTTTAGGCCCTCTTCTATTCATATTCCTGTCTCTCATTCAAACCACAGCTTAGTTGCTAGGGTAAATTGTGCCCTAGCAACCGGAGGGCTGCTGAACTAAAAGCTAAATAATTAAAAAAAACTGCAAATAATAAAAAAATGAAGACCAATTGTAAACTGTCTCCGAACAGCATTCTCCATATCACAGTAGAAGTTAATTTAATATCTAATGGACATAAATTCCAAAACCTTGCTGTACCTGAAGGAGACTGAGGAACTTGAGTTATTATATATGTTCTAGTCTGTCTGCCTATTATTTATAGCGGCTGTTTTACTATTGCTCGTCTCTTTGCTTCTCAGGGGGGTGGTTATGACATTGAGCTGTTCACTAAGACTCCTGACTACGACCTCCTTTGCTCCATCTGCCATGGGGTGATGCGGTGTCCTGTCATGATCTCCTGCGGCCACATCTTTTGCCGGAACTGTATAATGCAGTGGTTGAAGAGGTAGGTCAGTTATAACACTGTGACCCTCCACTAAATACTGAGCGACATAAAGCTTGTCCAACACTCTTGTTGGTATTTAAAGTAAGTGCATTACCTTGAATCTTAAAGTAATTAATTCCTGGGGGAATTAGAGATATATTTTATGTTAGTGAAAACCCTATTTTTGTCTGTTGCCAGGCAACGCACCTGCCCCTGCTGCAGGACTGAGGTGAGGGGCAAACTCTATGTCCTGATGCACAAGTTGAAGAGGAAGATCAACCGCCTGGATGTAAAGGTAATAAAGGGGCAGAGAGGCAGTGAACAGGGGAAGGAAATATAATGTCCAGGGTCAGAATGGGGGGTGTAGGGCTCCCGCCCCAGGGTCCCTGCAGGTGCCCCTGTCAGCCACGTCCCCTAACCCCCGCCCTGCAGGGCCCCCCTAACCCCCCGCAAGGTCCTCAACTCGTTGTCCTCCCCTGAGCGCACGTAAGTTAAACGCGCCAGGGGAGAAACGGTCGGACAGGGCCACAACATAAATAATGTGGAGGGGTCAAGTATCGACAGGGCTGGCAGTGAATCCAAGCCAATCAGTGACCCGCCTCTGGGGGATATTGATTGGCCCAACCCACGCATTTCTAGAAATGTAAACTCCTGAAACAAATTCATGTAATATTTCTCAGAGAGCTCTTCTAAGCACTTTCACAACTTAAAAGATTAATTTAGTTAGGATTAAGTACAGGTACTGTTTTATTATTACAGAGAAAAGGGAATCATTTAACCATGAAATAAACCCAATAGGGCTGTTCTGCCCCAATAAGGGGTAATTATATCTTAGTTGGGATCAAGTACAGCTACTGTTTTATTATTACAGAGAAAAGGGAATCATTTAACCATGAAATAAACCCAATAGGGCTGTTCTGCCCCAATAAGGGGTAATTATATCTTAGTTGGGATCAAGTACAGGTACTGTTTTATTATTACAGAGAAAAGGGAATCATTTAACCATGAAATAAACCCAATAGGGCTGTTCTGCCCCAATAAGGGGTAATTATATCTTAGTTGGGATCAAGTACAGGTACTGTTTTATTATTACAGAGAAAAGGGAATCATTTAACCATGAAATAAACCCAATAGGGCTGTTCTGCCCCAATAAGGGGTAATTATATCTTAGTTGGGATCAAGTACAGGTACTGTTTTATTATTACAGAGAAAAGGGAATCATTTAACCATTAAATAAACCCAATAGGGCTGTTCTGCCCCCAATAAGGGGTAATTATATCTTAGTTGGGATCAAGTACAGGTACTGTTGTATTATTACAGAGAAAAGGGAATCATTTAACCATTAAATAAACCCAATAGGGCTGTTCTGCCCCCAATAAGGGGTAATTATATCTTAGTTGGGATCAAGTACAGGTACTGTTTTATTATTACAGAGAAAAGGGAATCATTTAACCATTAAATTAACCCAATAGGGCTGTTCTGCCCCAATAAGGGGTAATTATATCTTAGTTGGGATTAAGTACAGGTACTGTTTTATTATTACAGAGAAAAGGGAATCATTTAACCATGAAATAAACCCAATAGGGCTGTTCTGCCCCCAATAAGGGGTAATTATATCTTAGTTGGGATCAAGTACAGGTACTGTTTTATTATTACAGAGAAAAGGGAATCATTTAACCATGAAATAAACCCAATAGGGCTGTTCTGCCCCCAATAAGGGGTAATTATATCTTAGTTGGGATTAAGTACAAGGTACTGTTTTATTATTACAGAGAAAAAGGAAATTATTTTTGAAAATTAGAAATATTTGCTTATAATATACAGTTTGGTCATTCCCCTATGGGACCAAACTGTAAATGATATCCTTATAAATGGTGCTTAGTGATGTCATCAGTTGTAATCGGAGCTTAGTGATGTAATATCTGTTACATGACCCACTAAAACTTGTATATTATAATAAATAAAGTGTTCCCCCTGTTGTAAAATATGAGGATATTAGAAGTCACCTTGTGCTTTTATATGATGATGGAACTCCTTGGTGACTTATAACATTCACTATATAATGAAGTCTATGAAAGAGGGCTTTTCCATAACTTGTGGATAATGGGTTTCCAGATAACAGATCCCATACCTATACTAACATCTTAAAGCTAGAAAAAAAATTAATGGGAAATGTGTCTTTATCTTTCCATAGTGTCCAAATGAGCAAAATGGCTGCCCTGCACATTTTGCCCTTGTTCATAGCCAGGAGCATGCAGAATACTGTGCCTATGGGGCAGTACCTTGCTCTAATGAAGGCTGCCCTGCTGAGGTGTTACGGAAGGACATGTGCGACCACATCCATAACTGCCGGTACTGGAGGCAGCACTGCCACATGGGCTGCGGAACCCTGCTCCACCCGGAGAACCGAGAGACCCACAACTGCTATCAGGAACTGAAGGAAGACTACGCCAAGCAACTTTACAAGCTAAAGCAAAAGGCCAATCGCATGGAGACCATCTGCTGCCAGATCAGCCGGCAGTTACAGATGATGAATGACAGTATGGAAACTGCACAACCAGCTGCTGACACTGGTGAAACAGAGTGAAATACAGACAAGGGGTGGGAACAGGGCCAAAATAAGTTTTTTTTATTGGTTTTAGGTGAACTTGTGTTTTTCTTATTATTTGGGATATCACTTTATTTATAACAATTATAATAACAGTGAGGGGCCTGCCTTTGGTTTTGATATGAAATAAAATACTGTATTTATGCATGTCACTCCCTCTGACTTGGCTGAACTAGTTACACGCATGGGTATATATATAGGGGCCTGTGCCTAGGGTGTCACCCTTAGGAGGAGCCCTCGGGTCCCTATATGATCAATATTTTAAAAAAATAAATAAATAAAAACCCTTCCCACCCATCAGATGCTTCCTGGGCAAATTCGAGGGGCAGAGCTGGGGGGGGGGGGATGACGTCCATTGGAAGTGATGTCACACACAACCGTACACATGATGTCACTTCTGCAACTTAGGGGCATAGTTATGTCCCCCTACGACCTTAATACAGCCCTGGCCTCTTTACAGTAAGAACAGTCCAGTTGCAGAGTTCCCTTGTAAAGATGGTGGTCATGAGGGATGTATTGGTTATATTATAAAGGGCATATAAACCCAAATATGAAATTGTGCCCAATAAAAGCAAATGTCAGTGTTCCAATACACATTCATTACACATTTCCAGTTTTTTGTAAAAGTAATTGCAATTGAAAGTAGTATCATTGGTCCATTTTTATACTCCACATTGGTGGTTTTGACTCAATAAAGGAGAAGAAAAGGCACTTCATTGCCAATAGATTAGTCATAATAGTGCAAGCTAGAACACTATATGTATTGCGCAGACAGCTTTACCACACATGAGTAAACAGCCCTAGAAGCTCCCTGTGTTTACTTAAGACAGCAGCTGCCATTTTAGCTTGGTCTCAATAGCTTTCCTGCTGCAGCTCTGGCTGCTGGTAGCTAAGATTACACAGAGATGAGAGGGGAGCAAATTCTGATGGGAGGGGGCGGAGGAGAAGGAGAGAGAGAGGTGTGAAGACTTATGCCTGTGCCCTGAAGGATTTTTCTGAGAGCATATATACACAAAAGAAGACAAGAAATCCTGTGTTTCTTTTGAAACATTGGCTTATGGCTTTATTTACCTTTATTGCCCTTTCTGATAACGCTTAATTAGTTTTTACCTTTCAACAATGTAAAAGAGAGGAGAACTGTCTATGCTGGCCAGGGCCCCCCATACACAGTACCCACCAAAGACAGTGCCCCCAATTGCCCCCATACACAGTGCCCCCCAAAGACGATCTTCTTTGGTGGCTCTGGCAGCAGCTTCTTCTTTGGCGGCTCCAGAAGCGGCGTCTGACGTCACACGTACGCATGGGATGCGACCAATCGGATTTGAAAAAGGATGACAGGGCCCGTAACAGATTAAAGGGGGCCCGAGCTAGTCAGAAAACTAGCACGGCCGGGCCCCCTTCAAAAGTGAAGATTGCATGGGCGGGGCCAACCCCTTGATGGCGGCCCTGGGTGCTGTGACATCCCAGGCTATATTTAAAGTAACCTAAGCAGATTACCCCTTTATTAAAGGAACAGTAACACCAAAAAATGAAAGTGTATAAAAGTAACTAAAATATAATGTGCTGCTGTCCTGCACTGGTAAAAGTTGTGTGTTTACTTCAGAAAGACTACTATAATTTATATAAATAAGCTGCTATGTAGCCATGGAGGCAGCCATTCAAAGGAGAAAAGGCACAGGCATATAGCAGATAACAGATAAAACACTATTGTATTCTACAGCGCTTATCTGTTATCTGCTATGTAACCTGTGCCTTTTCTCCTTTTTTCCAGCTTGAATGGCTGCCCCCGTGGCTACACAGCAGCTTATTATATAAATTATAGTAGTGTTACTGTATCAAACACCCCAGCTGTACCAGTGCAGGGCAACATTGCATTATATTTGTATTACTTTAAAGTTCTTTCATTTTTTGGTGTTACTGTTCCTTTAACTGGAGCAATAAGGCTTCTTGGCTTATAGAACATTAGCAGCTAACTGAAGCAGACCCAAAAAAGGGTTTCATATGCCTCTATGAGGGACATCAGACAATAACAATTGTTGTACAGACTCCCCAGATATGATACAATAGACACTAATATAGCTATGCTGGAATCAGGCTAGTAACTGGCTGTTATTCTATTATCTATGGATAAAGTAAGATGGCCGCCTCAGTTTCCTTACGTCATCACACAGGGCCGGAAGTTGAGCGCCTCAGCAGCAGGAAGCACATGGGTTGTCGCTCTCAGCGTGTGTTGGAATTGAATGGGACCGACAGGGAGGCGGACGGGATAGATGAACATGGCGGCTCCCTCAATAAAGTTCAAGACCAAGTAAGCAAAGTGCTTAAATGCTCATGTCGGCATAGCACAGCGCCATAAACCCGAGGGGGGCAGCCGGTGTAGGAGCTGTACTGTGGCAGATATGCCTCATAGTCCCATGTCATTAGGGGGTAATGATTCGCTCCAAAGGGACTAGAATGTTCAAGTTTGGTTCATTATCACCCATATAACGTTGGGTTACCTGTCATCTCTGCTGTAGACACATTAAAGGGGAAGTTTACCTTTATATTATTTGTTAGCATGTTGTAGTTGGGCGTATTGCATGTATATATGTATATATCTTTATTTATAAGGCGCTACTTATGTACGCAGCGCTGTACAGTAGAATACATTAATACAAACGGGGTTATTAAGATAATAATAGATAAATACACAGTATAACAATAAATACAAATAAATACAAGATACAGTTGCAATAAGTTTAGAGTCAAAGTCACAAGAGGATGGAGGTCCCTGCCCCGTAGAGCTTACAATCTATATGTGTATTGTAAGGAAAGCTTCATTTGATCTGTGTTATTTAAGTTTGTCTTCTTACTATGCTTCTTCCAAAACGATAGCTAGAAATGCTGTTAGGTCAGGCATCCTCAAACTACAGCCTGCGGGCCGGATACGGCCCCCCCAAAGTAATTTACCTGGCCCCCACTATGATCTGGAGGAAATGGGGGAGCGGACCATAGTATGAGGACGCGGGAGGAGGACTTTAGTCAGGCCCCCCAACAGTCTGAGGGACCATGAATTGGCCCCCTGCTTAAAAAGTTTGAGGACCCTTGTATTAGGTTGTCAGGGATTATGGGCAGAACTAGGGGATAGGCAGTGCCCCAGTGTCCTGGTTGCTGGGGTAATTAACCCACCTAGCAACCAGATCAGTGTAAATTGCAAGGCTGGGAGCTTCGGACAAAAACATAAATTGTGTCGAAAACTGCAAGAAGAATATGAAAATGAAAGCCAGTAAATTGCTACATTTAAGTGAACTGCCCCTGTGAATCCGCTCCCCCGCCAGTATCCTTACTGGTGAAATATGTTAAATATAAAGGATAGTAAACAGTACAGGTATAGGACCCTTTATCCAGAATGCTCGGGACCTGGGGTTTTCCGGATAAGGGGTCTTTCTGTAATTCAGATCTCCTACCTTAAGTCTACTAATAACAGTAATTAAACCCAACAGGATTATTTAGGCTCCAATAAGGGTAATTATATCTTAGTTGGGATCAAGTACAGGTACTGTTTTATTATTACAGAGAAAAGGGAATCATTTAACCATGAAATAAACCCAATAGGGCTGTTCTGCCCCCAATAAGGGGTAATTATATCTTAGTTGGGATCAAGTACAGGTACTGTTTTATTATTACAGAGAAAAAGGGAATCATTTAACCATGAAATAAACCCAATAGGGCTGTTCTGCCCCCAATAAGGGGTAATTATATCTTAGTTGGGATCAAGTACAGGTACTGTTTTATTATTACAGAGAAAAAGGGAATCATTTAACCATTAAATAAACCCAATAGGGCTGTTCTGCCCCCAATAAGGGGTAATTATATCTTAGTTGGGATCAAGTACAGGTATTGTTTTATTATTACAGAGAAAAGGGAATCATTTAACCATTAAATAAACCCAATAGGGCTGTTCTGCCTCCAATAAGGGGTAATTATATCTTAGTTGGGATCAAGTACAGGTACTGTTTTATTATTACAGAGAAAAGGGAATCATTTAACCATGAAATAAACCCAATAGGGCTGTTCTGCCCCCAATAAGGGGTAATTATATCTTAGTTGGGATCAAGTACAGGTACTGTTTTATTATTACAGAGAAAAGGGAATCATTTAACCATGAAATAAACCCAATAGGGCTGTTCTGCCTCCAATAAGGGGTAATTATATCTTAGTTGGGATCAAGTACAGGTACTGTTTTATTATTACAGAGAAAAGGGAATCATTTAACCATTAAATTAACCCAATAGGGCTGTTCTGCCCCCAATAAGGGGTAATTTTATCTTAGTTGGGATTAAGTACAGGTACTGTTTTATTATTACAGAGAAAAGGGAATCATTTAACCATTAAATTAACCCAATAGGGCTGTTCTGCCCCAATAAGGGGTAATTATATCTTAGTTGGGATCAAGTACAGGTACTGTTTTATTATTACAGAGAAAAGGGAATCATTTAACCATTAAATTAACCCAATAGGGCTGTTCTGCCCCCAATAAGGGGTAATTATATCTTAGTTGGGATCAAGTACAGGTACTGTTTTATTATTACAGAGAAAAGGGAATCATTTAACCATTAAATTAACCCAATAGGACTGTTCTGCCCCCAATAAGGGGTAATTATCTCTTAGTTGGGATCAAGTACAGGTACTGTTTTATT
Organism: Xenopus tropicalis; assembly: GCF_000004195.4. NCBI lineage: Eukaryota > Metazoa > Chordata > Amphibia > Anura > Pipidae > Xenopus > Xenopus tropicalis. The sequence goes on along the minus strand of NC_030685.2, from coordinate 16,939,695 downwards.
ATTACAGAGATAAATGAAATCTTTTTAAAAATGTGAATTATTTGATTACAATGGAGTCTATGGGAGATGGGCTTTTCGGAACTTTCTGGATAATGGGTTTCCAGATAAGAGGTCTGATACCTGTACAGTAAACCTATTAACTATACATGCGGCTGCAGCGGAGCTAAGGTGGCAGGTCGCTGGCACACAGAGGACACTTGGCCGCCATCACTTATCCTGATCCCTGTTTTGTTTTATTTGCGTTTTCCAGCTACGCCGTGACAAGGAAAATCGAAGCTTTCTACAAAGGGGGAAAAGTTCAGGTAATTATAAAGTTATTGATACTTAAAGGAGAATTGAATTCATTAAGCTGAACCTTTAGCCTCTGGCAGATGGGAGCAATATAAGCAGCTATTTGCCTCTCTATTTCCTTCTCTCTTTTCAACCCACAACAGACTGACTGCAATATTACATTGGTTTTATTGCCATTTTTTATGATCTCCTCCTATTTATTCCATCCTTCTGGCAGTCTGACCCTTCCTGGTTGCTAGGGGCAGTGAGACTAGCAAACGTAAAATATCCCACACGATGATAAAAATAATCTGGCTTTGCTTTTCTATCCATTTCCCTCTGCAGATAAACAGCGATGGAACCTATATTCTTTGTACATGTGGGAATAAGCTCAATATACTGGACATTGCCACTGGGGCTGTTACTTACACCATCGAGCAGGTAAATGACAATTGGCACTAATGGCTGGTGAGATAAAGGAAAAGTTAAGCTACAAGTGTATCATTTTGTATCAGCTGCTTGATGTGTGTCTCCTTTTTTTTTTAGGATGACCAAGAAGATATAACCTCATTTGCGCTCAGTCCTGATGATGAGGTATAAATAAATATGTAATATTTTTCAATTTGCCCTCTTCCTATTGTGTTCATATTAAAACATATATACATAAAAACAATCAACGCACCAGAGGCCCCCCCTTTAGATTAGAGGAAAGGAGCTTCCATTTGAAGCAGCGTAGGTGGTTTTTCACGGTGAGGGCAGTGAGGTTGGGGAATGCCCTTCCTAGTGATGCTGTAATGGCAGATTCTGTTAATGCCTTTAAGAGGGGCCTGGATGAGTTCTTGAACAATCAGAATATCAAAGGCTATTGTGATACTAATATCTACAGTTAGTACTAGTGGTTGTATTTATAGTTTATGTATGTGAGTGTATAGATTGGTAGGTGTGGGTTAGGTGTGCTGGGTTTACTTGGATGGGTTGAACTTGATGGACACTGGTCTTTTTTCAACCCTATGTAACTATGTAACTATCTATGAAGGGGAAGACATTCTTATCTGAGCTCCTCCATTCCTGGTCTGGAGGGTGTGCTCTCTGCAAGGCCCAGTAGAAAGTGAAGGGTGCAAATGTAAAATGCTCCCCTAGCCCCTAAACAGTGTGTTAGAGCATAATGGTTTGGCCCTTTAATGGGAAAAATTTAAAGAAATGTAAATGTCTGCTTCATTGTTTTGTAGATTCTGGTCACGGGCAGTCGGGCATTGTTGCTAAAGCAGTGGGACTGGAAGCAGGGAACATGCTCTCGGACCTGGAAAGCCATTCACACTGCGCCAGTCGCCACAATGACCTTCGACCCCACCTCTACACTATTGGCCACAGGTAAGATATCGACATTCTGGGTAAATGGTATGACTAGTTTATTATATTCTTCCAACCACTGGGATTGATTAGGGAGCACATTTGAAGGATACAGGCAGGGCAACCTCCATACTATTTTTGTCTAGTACTGATCAAGTAAATGGCAGTACCCAGAAACCTGCGCAGAATAAATGTTCTCCTGGTTATTCATCATCATCATAGAAAATATGCATGCAACAAATTTAGCTTCTACAGTAAAAAGGATATATTTTTAGTGCTTTGCTAAAACAAACATTAGTCAGTGTCATTGCTCTTTAAACCTGAGCAGAGCTGTTTTACCAGGGTCTGTGTTTAGGGTTCCCATGCTAAAGCTGGGTATACATGCACCAATATAGTGTCGTATGACTTTCGGACCGTTTGTGGGCTTCAAATTAGCATCACTATAATTTCCGTACCATGGCGATGGGTGGTTTAGTCGGACGGATTAGAAAATTTTGGTCGGATAACGATAAAATCTGCATTGTGTATCTGACGATATCCTTGAGGGACCTACAATGCATTTCTGTCACTTTCGTACGATTGGTGCTGCCAACTATTCCATGTTCAGAACATCCTCTGATTTGTTATTTTTAGGGCTTTATCCTACAATTTCGGCCTGAATGTTGGTTTTAGATCGTTGAATGTTAGAACGTTCGTTGGAAGAAGACTAAAATCTGAAGGAGTATGGCCACCGTAACACTGTTTTTCTATTCGCAGGAGGTTGTGACAGCACCATAAAGATCTGGGATGTGATCAAGCAATACTGCACCCACAACCTGAAGGGCTCCTCTGGGGTCGTCCAGTAAGAAACCTCACTTTGCTGCTTTGCTGATGTCGGAATAAAATAGTCCCTTTTTTGCTTGGACAGAAGAGTTGATTTCCTGTTAGTCCTGTCACTAATGTGCCCCCATTCCTGCCAACATTCTTCTGACTAGTGTTGCCTCTCTGGTTCCCCCACAGCTTGGTGCAGTTTCATCCCGATATGTCCCGGCTGCAGCTCTTCTCTTCCTCCATGGACTACAAGATTCGCCTTTGGGATCTGAAAACCAGCAAGTGCCTCTGCGTAATGGAAACACATTTCAGTGCTGTGACTTCACTTTGCTTTTCCCCTGATGGGAACACAATGATCAGGTGAGAGGCGCCTCTCTTTAAAGGCCACTGGGGGCACTGTGTATAACTCTTTGTGGCCTTCAGAAGGCCAAGACGGACCTATAGAGGCTTTTTAGCATGGCCCACACTTGACACGGGTATGTGGGCTTATATCATCGGATCCTATTAGCCATTGCTGAATATGGAAGAAATGCTGCATGCACATGGTATGTTCTGTCACATGACACAACTGTGTCTCTGTTTTAACCCTTGCTTGCGTTCCTTCCAACATAGCTCGGGGCGAGATAAAATTTGCACCATGTGGGATCTAGAGACCAAGAGCCCAAAGAGGACAGTACCTGTGTATGAGGTGAGCTATTTTTGATTACAGTCAATCGGGATGCATCCAGTCTGTAATTTTAGGACTTAACCAAATGGAACAGTTGGACAGATACTTAATGGATATAAACTTTCCCCCGTGCAGAGTGTAGAGGCCGTGGTCCTCTTTCCTGATTCTTCTGACATTATCTGTCAAGAAAATGACTCGCAGTCCCTGCTGTTCCTCACAGCTGGCAGTAAAGGTGAGTACAGCACTCTCCTGGCATACAAAGGCGTGACTAAATAGTATTGATATTTTTAGCTGCTGGTCCCTTTGGGCAGATCTGAGATTTGAGAGATACCTCTTGCCCCTTACGGTCCCTGTGTAGGATCTGTCGTCTGTCAGGCCATGCTGTGCCAATGGGCGATGAAGAATATTGATAGAGTACCATTTACATGTGAGTTCCTGTCATTTTGGCAGTGCAAACAATATTAGCAAATGGCAGCCTCTATAGTGGAAATATGGTGCTAATGTCGGGCTCACAAGGTGTTTTATGTATCCGCTTAGTATTTGAAAACACTTATACATTAGGGTTTTACATTCCCAGACTTGGTTCCCTTCACTTGGGCAGCTCTTATACTCCCCAGTCTCTTATCTGTGCAGGCATACTGCGTGTGTGGGATGCCGCTACTGCTGTCTGTGTCTATGGCCAGACTCTGCCGCACATAGCCGAGGGCAACTCCACGGAGGAGGAGGCTAATGAGCATAGCCTGACCCACTGCCTACTCATCCCTGGTCAGCACCAGGTGGCCACAATCACTGCTGAACACAACATCCTGATGTACGACCTTCAGAACCTCCAGCTAAAGAAGCAGGTAGGTCACTAGCGCCCTCCTTCCTTTTTATGACTTTTGGCACTCATGGCATTCTACATAGTAGGGTCATTGCCTTTTAAAGGGGACATTAAATTTACAGTAGCCTGGCTCTAACATACAGAGAATGCGCAATATCTATGGCCCTATGTGCACAGCTAATTCCTTCCTGTTTTTCTTCCAGTTTGCAGGATATAATGATGAGGTTCTAGATGTGAAGTTCCTGGGTCCTTCCGACTCTCATATTGTGGTGGCCACCAACAGCCCCCAACTGAAAGTGTTTGATTTGGAAACTTCCAATTGCCAGATACTCTATGGGCATACTGGTAAGTAAATCAGTTTTTGGAATCTCCAGAATGCACTGCAGTATGCCCCATTTTTAGAGATTGTGCTGAACATATATTTTGCCTGTTTTTTTTTATTAGGAAATCTATGCTTTTTATTATTTCATGCTCTATACAGGACAACATTTGAAAAATAAAACTAAAGGCCCCCATACACGTTCGCCAAGCGAGCGAATCTTCACCCGATATCCCCACCTACGGGTGGGCGATATCAGGGTGTGTGTAGGTAAAAAAAAAAAATAATTAGATCAAATTATATTGGCGTCAATGGGGCAGTCGGTTAGTTGATGCGGTCCCTGATCCGACTGAATTTTCTAACCTGGCCGATCAATATCTGGCCAATTTCAGCCCAGATATCGGTCGGGCATGCCCCTCGTTTCTGCCCCTACACGGGCCGATAAACTGCCGAATTGGTCCAAGGGACCGATATCGGCAGCTACTATTGGCCCGTGTATGGGGACCTTAGGGCCACAATCTACTTCCTGGTCCCAAAAGTAGAAAAAGCAAAGTAAAAAAAAATACTGAGAAGCCCTCTGTATAAATAAACCCCTCCCTTCCCTTAGCTTCAGCCTGTTATCCTTTTAAATAAAGAGCAGATCATTTTACAGAGGCATCTCCGTGGGCGCCTGGTTTGTTTGCTCTTTGGGATCAGGAAGTAGAATGTAGCTTTAATTTCATTTTCATTTTTATATTTCTTAATTAATAGAATAGGCAAAAAGTATGTTCAGCACAAGCCCTATTCATTGCACCAACTTTGGGTTATCCTGTCCCTTTAATCTTCTAGCAGAGAGCTGTGCTGGGTTCTTGCACCAGGTGGCAGTGTTGAACTGGAGCTGTACAGTAAAAGTAGCAATGAAGCTGGGATAGATGCCATGTAGTGTAATGTAATGTTAGTAACATCTCCCCAACCCTCTCTTTCAGAGACTGTGCTTGCCTTGGATGTCTTTAAGAAGGGCCTCCTATTTGCCAGCTGTGCCAAGGTACGGGATCCATTCCCAGAGTGCATAAAATATTGTCTTTGGCATATTGTGTTCAAATTTGTGATTTTAGTTGTCCTTTTTATTTTCCCCTGTTTGTTTTCTTTCCTCAGTAATCCCGCGCACCCACCTATATGTATTTTGTAATTGGTTATTTAGTTTATTTCCCATTAATAAATGACTTTTGGTGGTCTCCTTGCAGGACAGGACCATACGGGTTTGGCGGATGAAGAAGGCCACAGGGAAGGTGACATGTGTGGCACAGGGCAGTGGGCATACCAACGGAGTGGGGACAATCTCATGTTCAAGGTAAATAGTAGGTACAAATAGTAGGTACAGATGAATGCATGCAGCATGGCACTGTGGGTAATTTTAGCTTATGCTAGTTACTATGGGCTACAGGTCTCCAAGTACATATTGCCTCTGCTGGTGATGTCCGTATAGAGACATTTATAGTTATGTGGTATTACCCAGCATTCTTTTTCTACCATTACAGAATGAAGGAGGCTTTTCTAGTGAGCGGCAGCCAGGACTACACCATCAAGCTCTGGAAGCTCCCAGAATCCTTAGCTAACAAACAGAGTAAAGGCAATTCAGGAGACCTGGAGACATTGCTTGCCTGCGCCACCGAGAAGGCACATGATAAGGTCAGTCACAGGCAAAGCCCATGTTTGCTCATAGCCTGTACAGAGAGAGACCATAAAATGTGTATTTCCCTGTAGTAAGCCCCAGTATAAGCACCTAATCACCCATAAAACTATAGCAGCATAGGGATTCCCCTGTACTAAGCACAATTCAGCAGGAACAGCCCCCTAAGTTTGCTCATAGCCTGTACAGAGAGATACCATAAAACTATGGCAGCATAGGGATTCCCCTGTACTAAGCACAATTCAGCAGGAACAGCCCCCTAAGTTTGCTCATAGCCTGTACAGAGAGATACCATAAAACTATGGCAGCATAGGGATTCCCCTGTACTAAGCACAATTCTGCAGGAACAGCCCCCTAAGTTTGCTCATAGCCTGTACAGAGAGATACCACAAAACTATAGCAGCATAGAGATTCCCCTGTACTAAGCACAATTCAGCAGGAACAGCCCCCTAAGTTTGCTCATAGCCTGTACAGAGAGATACAATAAAGATATGGCAGCATAGGGATTCCCCTGTACTAAGCACAATTCAGCAGGAACAGCCCCCTAAGTAGCACCTAATAGCCTGTACAGAGATATACCATACAACTATGGCACATAGGGATTCCCCTGTACTAAGCACAATTCAGCAGGAACAGCCCCCTATGTTTGCTCATAGCCCGTACAGAGAGATACCATAAAACTATGGCAGCAGAGGGATTCCCCTGTACTAAGCACAATTCAGCAGGAACAGCCCCCTAAGTTTGCTCATAGCCTGTACAGAGAGATACAATAAAGATATGGCAGCATAGGTATTCCCCTGTACTAAGCACAATTCAGCAGGAACAGCCCCCTAAGTTTGCCCATAGCCCGTACAGAGAGATACCATAAAACTATGGCAGCATAGGGATTCCCCTGTACTAAGCACAATTCAGCAGGAACAGCCCCCTAAGTTTGCTCATAGCCTGTACAGAGAGATACAATAAAGATATGGCAGCATAGGGATTCCCCTTTACTAAGCACAATTCAGCAGGAACAGCCCCCTAAGTTTGCTCATAGCCTGTACCCTTGTTTTGCAGCCTCACTTAGTCTCCTTTGATTGACAGTTTTATTAATTGCATTGGGACCAAACCACACTAGTTCACACACTTTTTAAAGAAAAGAAACTATTTTAATGAATTATTCCCATTGTCTTGTCAGGATATAAACAGCGTCACCGTATCACCCAATGACAAGCTGATCGCTTCAGGATCTCAGGACAAGACAGCCAAACTGTGGTTGGCCACAGACCTCTCTCTCCTGGGAGTCTTTCGGGGCCACAAGAGGGGCATTTGGTGTGTGCAGTTCTCAAATGTCGACCAGGTCTTGGCCTCCACCTCCGCTGATGGGACACTGAAACTGTGGGGCTTGCAGGACTTCAGCTGCCTGAAGGTAATGGCCACGTGTGCCCTAATTCATTCCTATGGGTTACATCCTTGCAGTTAGCAGGGTTTGGCTCTGGGGGTTCTACAGGAGAGCAAAGAGGTCATGAAATTGCTTCTTTTGCAGACATTTGAGGGTCACGATGCTTCAGTGCTGAAGGTGGTCTTTGTTAGTCGTGGGGCTCAGCTTCTCACCAGGTAAGTCTCACCCCCCCCCCCCCCCACGCGGTTATGTGGAGCTTTGCACCAGTACCTTCACTTTTATTGTATCCTTCCCCCCTCAGTGGCTCGGACGGCCTGCTGAAGCTCTGGACCATAAAAACCAATGAGTGCGTGAAGACCCTGGACACCCATGAAGACAAAGTCTGGGGGCTACACTGCAACAGGGAGGATGACGCTCTGGTGACCGGATCTGCTGACTCGGCCATTATCCTTTGGAAGGTAAGTGGTTTGCCCAGATGGATCAGTGGTTGGCCAAACTGACTGCATTAGGGGATCATGAACGCAAGTCTTGTTTCTAAACTTGATTTAAGGTCCCCATACACGGTAAGATCCGCTCGCTTGGCGAGATCGCCAAGTGAGTGGATCTTCCCCCGATATCCCCACCTACGGGTGGGCGATATCGGGGAGCTTGAACTTAAAAAAAATAAATAATCCGATCGTTTGGCCCTGTGGCCCCCGATCCGACTGAATCTTTTAACCTGGCTGATCGATATCTGGCCAATGTCAGGCCAGATATCGGTCGGCCAGCCCGCTCGTTTATGCCCCTACACGGGCCAATAAGCTGCCAAGTTGGTCCAAGGGACCCATATCGGCATCTTCTATCGGCCCGTGTATGGGGGCCTTTACACCCAAGTACCTCAGCTCCTAAGCTTACAGATGTTCCAGGCTGAGTGTCCTATGGGCACAAATAATTTCATTATTCATTAGAGATAAAGTGGAATTAAGAAACTGGTGGCCATGGGGTCGTCTTCATTCTCTTTATACTGTAAGTTCTGCTCAGTTTTGCCATGCTGTGTCACTAAAAACCCTCTTATTCATTCAAGGATGTCACTGAGACAGAGCTGGCTGAAGAGCAGGCAAAGGAAGACGAGGCCATCCTAAAGTAAGTTGTTATTCTGTTACCATAGTTTTATGGTATCTCTCTGTACAGGCTATGAGCAAACTTAGGGGGCTGTTCCTGCTGAATTGTGCTTAGTACAGGGGAATCCCTATGTGCCATAGTTTTATGGTATCTCTCTGTACAGGCTATGAGCAAACTTAGGGGGCTGTTCCTGCTGAATTGTATATATAAGCTATCATGACTGGCATAAAAGAGAGAGTGGTAGGGAACATTTCCATCCCATCTAACAACGTGTCTGTGTGCTTCACATTAAAGGCAACAAGAGCTGTCAAACTTGCTGCATGAGAAGCGGTTCCTGAAGGCGCTGGGACTGGCCATCTCGTTAGACCAACCTCATACTGTACTCACTGTCGTCAAAGGTAAGTGCCAACCCAGGAGCAATGAGCCTGCGCATAATGAGCCCCTTTGTTCCCAGGCATGCCTAGTTCAGCCAATAGCAGTTGGGGGAACCCATCGTACAATAATAGGAAATACCCTCTGCACTGTATAAAGCTGTGTGATCCCCGCAGTGTGTCGGCCCCCAGGGCACTACGGCAGCACATACACAATGTATAATGGCGACACCATGGCAACACATGTATTGTACCTTTGCTGCAGTGAGGCACCAGTAGCAGCGCATACACTTTGGGTGACATGTATTTGTCTTTCCAGCAATCCTACAGGAACCTCACGGAAAGGACGATCTGGAAAAAAACATTGAGAGGTTGCGCCAGGATCAGAAAGGTAAGGGGGGCACCTGATGGAGAACAGGCCCTGCGGGATGGGGGGGCAGGGGCGCTGCTACCATGAGGCGAGTTGAGACACTCAGCTCAGGTGGAAGCGCCCCCAAACTTATCAGGGGCGGCAAAAAAATTAGGGATGCACCAAACCCACTTTTTTGGATTCAGCCGAACCCACCCCGACAGATTCTGCTGAATCCCCCACAAAAAACACTAATGATGCGGCCCCCCCTGGACCCACTCCAGTGCTGTAAAGATAAGCGTGTAAGCGTCAGGGGGCGAGGGGGGGGGGGGGGCGGCAAAGGCGGAGCCGCCTCGGGTAGCTGGGGGCCGAAAATGCCCCTGGGGGGGTAGAATGCACTGGGATCCACTTCAGTTCCGCTAATCTGTGTGTGTTACCATTTTCCGCCTCTAACAACCATCTCCCCTTTGGCCTGCAGAGTCCATACTGCGCTACTGCTGTGTCTGGAACACAAACTCGCGCAACTGCCACGAGGCCCAGTCCGTGCTGAGCATCATTCTTACCCACGAGCCCCCAGAGAGTCTCCTTCAGTTCAGCGGGATCCGAGGCTCCTTGGAGTCCCTCATACCTTATACAGGTGAGTTGGGCCTAGTCTGTACCGGCCGTAGAGCTGATTGGGTGGGAAGGGAGCACGAATCAGAAATGTACAATTAGTTGCCTGCATAGGAGGATTATGGGAGCTGCAGTCGCACAACCACAAGAGAGGGATGACTTACAGCACCCTGCAGCTAGGCTGTTACTGCTGAATTGTGCTTAGTACAGGGGAATCCCTATGCTGCCATAGTTTTATGGTATCTCTCTGTACAGGCTATGAGCAAACTTAGGGGGCTGTTCCTGCTGAATTGTGCTTAGTACAGGGGAATCCCTATGCTGCCACAGTTTTATGGTATCTCTCTGTACAGGCTATGAGCAAACTTAGGGGGCTGTTCCTGCTGAATTGTGCTTAGTACAGGGGAATCCCTATGCTGCCATAGTTTTATGGTATCTCTCTGTACAGGCTATGAGCAAACTTAGGGGGCTGTTCCTGCTGAATTGTGCTTAGTACAGGGGAATCCCTATGCTGCCACAGTTTTATGGTATCTCTCTGTACAGGCTATGAGCAAACTTAGGGGGCTGTTCCTGCTGAATTGTGCTTAGTACAGGGGAATCCCTATGCTGCCACAGTTTTATGGTATCTCTCTGTACAGGCTATGAGCAAACTTAGGGGGCTGTTCCTGCTGAATTGTGCTTAGTACAGGGGAATCCCTATGCTGCTATAGTTTTATGGTATCTCTCTGTACAGGCTATGAGCAAACTTAGGGGGCTGTTCCTGCTGAATTGTGCTTAGTACAGGGGAATCTCTGTGCTGCCATAGTTTTATGGTATCTCTCTGTACAGGCTATGAGCAAACTTAGGGGGCTGTTCCTGCTGAATTGTGCTTAGTACAGGGGAATCTCTGTGCTGCCATAGTTTTATGGTATCTCGCTGTACAGGCTATGACGGCTCATTGTATCATTCTCTCGTTACACAGAGCGACACATGCAGCGGATGGGCAGGCTGCTCCAGGCCTCCATGTTTGTTGACTTTATGTGGCAGCACATGCGACTGACAGATTTGCCAGAAGAAGACAAGGCACCGGGATCCATTGCTACAAAGTCTGCTCCTGTAGCGGAAAAGAACAAGATCCCCTCAGTGCAGGGCTGAGCCCTGGGAACCCCCAACACACTGCACAAAGTTTCTAACTGTGCCCCCAGGCTTCCAGCAACAGGCGGGACCCTCGGCTGCTGGGTCACATGATGCCCAAGGATCCCGAGCAGCCTGTTACAGACATTCTGGTTGGTTTGGTTCCAGTATGCACAGCCTGCAGCTAACCTGTTGGTGATTACTGAATGGGAACTGTTAATAGGAAGATGGATATTGCCATTCCTGCAGCCGGCATGGTGGTCTGACCCAGACCCGGAGACAAACCAGCCCGGCATTAACTGTATCATATAGAATGAGCCTCCGGCTGCTCATATAAAGCAGGAACTGTATGACCTGCGTTTGCGAGACCGTACCACCCTGCCGTGCCTTCACACCTAACCGTGCAATATAAGTGGTACATCTTTTTTTTAGGGATTTAATAAAATTTTCCCTAATTTCTGTCATTTGTTTGGTTATTACTATAGGGGCTCCCTACAATGCTAGAGGGGGCTTTACTGGAGGATCCATGTGTTAAAGTGTTGCTGTAAGTTAGGGCGGCCATACACATGCCGTACAGATATTGGCCGTTGATCCGTTCCTTCCTGAATATGTCAGTAACCGCTTTTCCAAAGCCTGGAAATCCCAGGCCCTTGGGTTCTATTATCTGCCAATGTGGCCGCTGTATTCGTTTCCACAGCCAGTAGCCATATGGGCAATAAAACCTCTACTGACTTGGCTCCAACCTGAGGCCTACAGAAACATACCGACCGATAAAAGAACTATTCACAAGACTTTATCTTCAAGTTATTCCCACGTTTCGTTCCTTTTTTCTTTTCTCCTCTCCCTCCCTCCTTAAGGTCCCCATACACGGGCCGATTCTAGCTGCTGATATTGGTCCCTTAGACCGATTCGGTAGCTAATCGGCCCATGTAGGGGCAGAAACGAGGGGCCTGGCCGACCAATATCTGGCCTGAAACTGGCCAGATATCGATCGGGCAGGTTAGAAAATTCAGTCGGATCGGGGACCGCATCGGCTCGTTGATGTGGTCCCTGAACTGACTGCCCCATTGTCGCCAATATAATTCGATTGTTTGGCCCCAGGGCCACACGCTCCCCACTATCGCCCACCCGTAGGTGGGGGATATCGGGTGAAGATCCGCTCGTTATGGAAACCTTACTTTGCCAGCTTAGACAAGATCCTAATATAGCGGGTATTATTGTAAATAATAAGGAATATAAGATCGCGGCTTTTGCTGATGATCTTTTGTTATTTATAACGAATCCTACGATTTCATTGCCCAATGTATTGAACTTGATTAATAAATTTGGATCTCTTTCTAATTTCAAAGTTAATTTATCTAAATCAGAAATCTTAAACTTAAATATCTCTAAATCAGCAAAGAAATCGCTGGAGGCGAACTTTCCTTTTCGGTGGGCTAGAGAGGCAATTCAATATCTGGGAATACAAATCCCAGCAGATTTATCGCAATTGTTCCAAAAAAATTATCCTCAATTATTGGAATCCATAGCTAAGACAAATATTTCTTGGTATAGTTTAAACCTTTCATGGTTAGGTAGAATCCAGGCAGTTAAAATGTTTATGATGCCGCGAATCTTATATTTAATGCAAACTATTTCATTAAGAATAAAAAGCTGATCTCTCTGCCCGAGATACAAGAAAAGTGGGGGAAGAACCCCCGGGATAGGTGGAACTACTATCAGATTTACTACTATGTGTCTAAATATAAGGAGGAGGAGTGGGATAGGGCCTCTACAAAATGGGAAAGGTTTATGGAACAAGCAAGTCCGATAGATAAACCAATTTCATTTTTATACAAATTACTTATTCACAATATTCCATCGAAGAAACAGGCTTTTCAGCTAGAGTGGGAAAAGGATTTAAAATTAGAGTTAAATGACCAAGACTGGGAGAAAATTTTCTCCACAATTCATAAATCCTCCCGTGCTGCGAGAGTGAGAGAAATGAACTATAAATTGGTTACTAGGTGGCACTATACTCCAGTAAAGTTAAGGAAAATGTTCAAAGATAGCCCTGACTCCTGCTGGAGATGTGGGTCTGACATAGGAACTCACTCACATATTTGGCTTACTTGCCCTAAACTAAGAGAATTTTGGGATAGAATTTTTTTATCAATAGCTAATATTACGGAGACTGCATTTCAGGATATAGAGGGCTCAATGGTCCTTTTATATTTTAGCCCACGTGGAAAGTCTGCTATATCTGACCCACTCACTCTCCACCTATTCCACGCTGCAAAAACACTGATCCCACGTAACTGGAAATCGGTGATATCTCCATCCTTTACGGAGTGGGTTAACTTAGTGGAAGACATTAGAAAAATGGAAGAGATCACCCATATTTTACATAAAACAAGCATGCTTTATTGGGAAATATGGGAACCTTGGCATAACTTCATTAAATCAATCTCGGTTTGATCAGTATATCTTGGTTAGTATATTAAGATAGCTAGTGATTATGATATTATAAGGAAAAAACTGGAGTGTTAGTACCATAATCAGGGCGGTAATAGAGAATTAATAGTGTATTTGCATAGTACTGCTTGTTTTGTTATGAAAAACATTGACATAAACAGAAACCACATGAGAGAAGCATTGAGTATGGTGAATGTATAATTGTGAAGAGGATTAATTGTTAAAGATATGCCTGTTATTTTGTGACATGACTTGATTGATTTCTTCCCCTCTCCCCTTCCTTTTTTTCCTTCTGTATCCCTTTTATTTTGTTCAGAAAACTAATAAAGAAAGAATATATAAAAAAAAAAAAAAAAAAAAAGAAGATGATCCGCTCGCTTGGTGATCTCGCCAAGCGAGCGAATCTCAAAGTGTATGGGGACTTTTATTCTCTTCTTTTTTCTTGTTTTCCTGTATGTTCTTGATTTATATTTCATACCAACACTGCACCATGGGAAATCCCAAAAGGTGCACCTTTATACTAATTGCAAAATAAAAAAAATATAAAAAAAAACCTCTACTGACTGGAACTTACAGTGCGGGTTCCCACTGTGTGATTCTGCCAGGACATTGCCCAGGCACACTGCACCCCCCAGAAGGAGCAGGAAATGGATTCCTACACAAGTTTAAACCAAAAAGTACATTTTGGCTGACAAAGGGACTGTCTAATGTGGCACAGGGCAGCTGGCCATGGTTAGAGAAAAGATATTTTGGGGCTTTAGTTCCCCTTTAAATCATATTCCTTAGCTTGTTTGCTAGAAACATTGGCCACTCCCAGTAAGAAACCAATATCAGTCATTAACTAATACTGTCCCTGGAGCATGATATAAAGGTAGAAATAAAAGGCTCCATGCTTTATGAGTCACACAAGGGAAACCTTATTCCTTCTGTTCTTAAGGCTGTTTACTTCCTTGGGTCCAAAGTCCAGTGGATCTGGGACACTTGTGGGTGTATGGAACCAGTGATAAGAACCTCAGAGGGTGGGGGTTTGAAGATTCACTCTCTTTTTTAATACAGCTTTTGGCAAAAAGTATCCTTCAGTTTTGAAAATGTGGCCTTTTTGCTTATATTGAATGTTACATGCCCCTCTTTCACTCAAAAAGCAGCAATTCTGTCATGCTTTACGGCTGACATCCTAGCTATCTTCATACCGGAACTTGCAGACCTCAGTGCTCAGATTTTGAAAATGATTGTTTATATATATATATCAACAGCAGCTCCCCATCTTGGATCTTGTTAGGCCATCTTTCGTGTGCCAGTGACACTGCACATGCTCAGTGTGCTCCGGGGCTGCTGCTGAGAAGCTGAACGTCAAAATGGGTATTTATACTGTATATTGAGAGTCAGACCCCATAGGCAACTGCCCAGCCCAGAGAAAGAAAATGTTGGTGTATTCTGCAACTCATATATATATATATCTCCTATTTAATGTTTCTCCTTTACTGAACCATACTATGTCAATATAAGAGAGCCATAGGTACCATTATAACGTTTATTAAAAACATTTGCTTAAATAAATCAAAACATACAGTGTGTGTGTGTATATATATATATATATATTTTGCAAACATCACAATAAGGTAAATATACAAAATTTACTTAAAGCGACAGTGTAACGACCTCTGTCAGTTTCTTTGGACAGCATGGCAAATGTTCTACCACGTTTTTTTCATAATGATTTGGCCACACAAGCCAAGGTGAACTGACCAATGAGAATGCTGATTCCCAGCACTGTGTCAGGCATCTTGCTGGTACCTTACATATAGAGATAATTATATCATTATTTCCCCTCATTATATGGCACAGGAATCAGACATGGGGATAAAGGGACAGACTTGTTCAGTGCTGGGAAACTGGGCTTAATGCTCCCAACTCCAATTGCAGGAACAGAGAACAGGGAGCCGGATTTACACAGATCAGCTGGGATTCTCATTGGAGGATTCTTTGCACTTTAAAGCAGCCGCTGGCTGTGGGGATTTGGGGAAAAGTTTTATTGTGCAATATTGCTTTAAGAATACAACCCTGATGTTGCTGGACTACAGCTCCCAGCATGCCTCACCCTTCATTATATGTTACATTATTCTGGGATTTGTAGTTCAGCAACAACTGAGTAAAAGTTGATGGAGCAGTGCAGCAGGGTTTACATCCCCTTAAAAATACAAAAATAAGCCTAATTCTGAATCACTCAGGTGCATCACTGTTTCTTCAGCCCCGGTAACAGGTTCTATAAATAATCACACTGTATGGGTCAAAATAAATAACATATAAATATAAAGTTCACTGTGTGGCCAAAAGTATGGGGACATCCCTTATCATTACTGGCATATTACTGAAATCAGCTCTCTAAGCCACGCCCATTATTAAAGACACAGGTACCGTGACATTCTTGATAATTCCATGCTTCCTACTTTGGGGCTAGAGTTGGGGAAGGTTTCCTGTTTCAGCACAACAAAGCCCCATGGACTAAAGGTCCCCATACACAGGCCGATTCTAGCTGCCGATATCAGTCCGTTAGACCGATTCAGCAGCTAATCGGCCCATGTAGGGGCACTACCGACGGGCCTGCCCGACCGGCATCTGGCCTGAAATCGGCCAGATCTCGATCAAGCAGGTTAGAAAATCTAGTCGGATCAGGGACCGCATCGGCTCATTGATGCGGTCCCCGGACCCACTTTGCCTATACCCGTCCCAGGGCCAAACGATCGAATTACCCTGGATTCTCCTGATATCGCCCACCCATAGGTGGGGGATATCGGGAGAAGATCTGCTCGCTTGGCGACATCGCCAAGAGAGCAGATCTTAAGGTGTATGGGGACCTTAAGCAAGGTCCGTACAGGTTGGGTTTGCTGAGATGAGAGTGGAACTGAGCCCTGGCCTCAACCCAAATCCCACCAACAATGTCCCACCATCCAGTAGAAAGCCTTCCCACACAAATAGAGGCAATCATTGCAGCAAAGAGAGGAGCAACTTCCTATGAATGGGAATGAGATGTTGGACAGGCAGGTATTCCCATACTTTTGGCCATATGTTGTCTGTTAGATTAGGGGAGGTGGGTCTCAGCTGATCTGTGGGGCTGGAACAGAGTTATCTATGAGTTCACTGGTTTTCTGTAGGGCATTTTTTGTCACAGTAGTGCATCTGTGTAGTATCTCATGATGCTTGGGGCGTTGGGGCATTAATGGGGTATGTGGTTTATAACTGATAGCGGGTGGCTCTGGCATGGTGGTAGGAGAATTAGGTTGTTCCTGGCCACCGAAATCCAGCTCTGTGGTGTTCTGCTTTGGTTTGTCCTTCCAGTCTGTGCTGAGAGTTTGATTGCTTCCCCCTCCGAGACCCTTTTGCCCATTCCCTAATCCACTGGCAAGTGATGGGAGAGCTCTCTGTATGTTTGATGGAAGCCCATAGAGAGATCGAGATTTTCTCCTGTCTAACATTAGTGGGGTTCTTGATGCCTGGTCGCCATTGGAGCCCATGTCCGGTGACTGTTGTGGCCTTCTGCCCACAGTGACCCTGTTCAAGGACAAATTGCTGGCTGCCTTGAACAAGTTTGGGGTGGATGTGAATTTCCCTTGGCTGATCATTTGTAGCTGCTGGTAAGTGCGATATGGCTTGAGATACATGGATGGGACGTACCCAGCTTTTCCATTATACCTGGCGAGAAAACATGCAAACGCTGGTCAACAAAATGACAAAAAAGATTTATTTGCCCATCACAGTTCCTTTAGATCAGGGTGCTGCAATTAGGGTTTTCAAGATGGACCTCAACGTTCCTATAACCTTTCCGTTTACTGTGTGTATCTAATGGAAATGGCCTACAAATCAAGTGGTCAGTCTTTGATGTGGAAGCTTATGCTAGGAACCCTCTGGCTACTCCTTGTGACCCTGGAACATGTCTGGACTGAGATGGCATTTGCCAGAATCTACACATTGCTAGTCCAAGCCTGCCCTGGATAAATCCTGCCATACTTAGTGCTCTTATCATGGCTTTGAGTTCCATGGTTGAATGAGCCATATATATATAATTCCCATTGCCTTCTATTGCCAGAGTCCTGCATGGTGAATTATTGGTGGGCAGTGATGTTGGATAATTGACTATATTGTGCATACACCGGCCCAGGGTAGCCTAAGGAATCTCTAGGAATTTGAGTCAAGACAGTGGCACCCCCATATAAAGTACATATTAGTATATATTCTCACCTGATCAGCCACCAGCCATTGTTGGACTTCTCTATGACCTCCACAAGGACACCGACAGTAATGGAAACCTCATCAGAGTTCATAGCTTCATAAGCTTTAGCTGCATAATAAAGGACCCCTGGAAGGATACACAAGCAGGACATGTTACAAATTCAACCTCAACTTGAACTTTTTACGATTTGCTTTGATGAGGGTTAGTATCTACAAATCACAATGAGGCTAGCTTGACTTGATGTCCTTTATGGAATTCCCCCCTCTTCCGTTTATGGAAGGTAAGCGCTACACTAGGGCTGCTGTACTAATCAACCAATACAAACAGCCCCATATCTAGCATTTTTTAATAACTTACCTTCATCTTCTGAAGTTCCTGAGTCTGTGTCCTCACTGTTATCAACGTCTTTGAGGTATGGAGCTGGAAACCAAGCCAAATGTTTCTCCTCGTTCTCCACCAGCCACCAGCCTAGACGCAACAGTGGAAATATTAAGCATGAAACTATAACCAACTTTCTCTTTCCTACATATTGTAAATTATATTAATGCTGGGTGGAAATATATTCCTCATTAATGTATATGTTTGAGAAGGCTTCAAGTTTCACTGAAGTACAAGACCCAAACACATATGTCTATCTGAGATAGAAACCTCCAAGTGATGTCTTTGCCACTTAAGTCATTTGTAGCTATTTGTAGTAAGTGGTGTGCTCCATAGAAAACAATGGAAGCTATAGTTAGACAGCTATACGAAGCTGCTCATGTGACATCATAACGTCTTTAGAAGAAGTCGCTACGACCATTATGGGACTTGCATCTCTACATGCCTCCAGATGGCATAACCAGCCCAGAGTTGCTTCAACTCCCTTAGCCCACAAGATAGTGATCTTGCAACATGGTAGTGAAATAGCCTCGGGCTCCTACCTGTGTTCTCCTTGATTAAGACCCCCACAAGCTCATGGCGCTTCACTTTTAAAGGTCGATTTTTGGTGTCTTTGGTCTCGTAGTCTTCCATGCATATGTACTGCTGGGATACAATGGGGTGTATGGCTGGGGCTTCAGGCAGAGGCTTCTTCTGTTCTTTCTGATCCTTGCTGTCGGAGGTCATCATCACTAAGCTGGAACAGACAGGGTAGGAATAGCTTAGTATCAACAACCTACATAAGTTAGGAAGATGCTTTCACTTAAATCAAGGCCTATGTGAGTCATTGTTTCCGTACTTTCTACCCCAACCATGCACCTTGCTGACCAACAAAACCCAGCATGCTTGAGGGCTTCATTATATGTTGGAGAAGTTTTTGGCTAGTAACATTTATAAACGCTAATACGGTAATATAACAGTTTGCACAAGGTCTAGTAACCCATAGCAACCAAACAACAGGTAACATCATTGACTGGTATATTCTTTTGAATTGTTATGTGTTATTGTACCTGGAGTAGGTTTAGGGGGTTACGTAATAAAAGGCACTAAAGATCCCCATACACGTTAAGATTTCAGGCCAGATATCGGTCGGGCAGGCCCCTCATTTCTGCCCCATACACGGGCCGATAAGCTGCCGAATCGGTCCAAGGGACCAATATGTATGGGGACCTTGAGTTTGCTCAGGAGCAGTAACTCATAGCAACCAATCAGTAGATTTTCTGGTCATTTATTAAAAATCCAAAATCTTATTGGTAGCTATGGGTTACTGCTTCTGGGCAAACTTGGTGCCTACATATGGGGGTTAGTGTCTATTATGATGTTGCTAGACCATTTGGAAGTCTTGGGGCCCTACCAAAGTTTCTTTTGGCTCTCTGTAGCCCCTAGATTTCTTTATATGGCATGATCATTTTAATCTAGACCATAAACATGGCATATTGAATAAACTGGCCTTTCATTGGGTGAAAAGGGCCATTAGCACTGAAGTAGACAAGATTATTCTCTAACAATTTGCAGTTGCCCTTCATTTCTAAATTTTGATTTTTGGCTTTTCAGTTTGGCATATAGGTTGGAGTGTAGAAGCTGAGGGTTATAGTCTTTGGAATGACTATTGGGAAAGGGCCTCAGTAGAAAAATGATACAAATTTAGCCTCTTCCCTATTAATACAAATGACTACAAATATTGTTATTTATTTACTGGCCAAGCCAATAAACTACTAGCCAGATGGCAAGCATCGACTTGATAGAACCAGATTTAATTAGTACTCCTTGCTACCTGCATTACCTGTTCCCAAAGGAGGAGGTACTACATGATTAGCAAAGAGGAAATAATGAGCAATCCTACAATTCAGTATTGGGTAATGTTGGGTGAAAGGCACATAAATTAATCTGAATTACTTCCTGTTTCAATCACATGATATAAGACTCTGATGGGGGAACCTTCACCAACTGACCTGTTTTCGGGGAATTTCGGATTCAGATCGTTATTGCTAGGAGTGAAAAACTTCAGGACCAAGTCGCACTGTGAGATTTTCCCGTCCGTTCTCAGCAGTTCCTGGGAATATTTCTCCAGGAGCCGGAGTCTCTCGATGAAACGATTTGTAGTCCTGTTTTTTCTGAAGATTGGGACATCTTGGTGGAAAAAAAAAAACATTTATGTGACAAGGATCCCCATTTCTTGGTCATGTTGTGCTTTTACAGTGCCAGTTGTAGCTATCTTTTGTAGCAGGACCTCAAGTCACAAAAGTCACAGATCCCCTATTTGACTTCTCCATAACCAAGAACATTAGTGGTTCCAAGTTGTGGAGGCACCAAGCTCTCATATCACTTAAGAGGACTTGGTGGCTTGTAGTGGGTTTTTACTGGGGCTTTTGCTACTGATTTGAGTTTATATGTAGGAGCATTAAGTCCATCAAATCCAAATATGCCATTTTATCTAGTTCTGTGTCCTTGAAATTTGACATTTTTGCTGTAAAAACCTTTGGTGTTTCTTCTACTCACCATCAGTATGTTATAAGCTACACCAAAATAGCTTTTATATCTGCAAATTTCTGCAATTTATTGAAATTGAAACATCACTGTTGGATGGGGACAAAACATAGAACCTGACGCCCTGTCCAACTCTCATAGCAATTAGATAGAGAAGGTGCCATATGGTAGAGGTCCTTTTTGGAAATAAGGGTCTTCTCCTAGACTGGGGCTTCTTAGGGCCTTTGCCCACCAAGAGTAGGAGCTCTGGTATTCTGGCCAGTTCAGCCCTCAAACCACCAGAGAAGAACCACTTTTAACTTGGTCTCCTAACCACAACATAAGTTCTGTGCTAACCATTATTTGGCAGGGAAGACAAAACAGAAATATTTAGGTGAGTGAGTTAAATCCTTACCTTTTAGTTTTGGGAGAAGATTATCAGACTTCCGGAATAATCCAGCTTCAAGGGGGAACTTCTTTTTTAGTTGTCTCTATAAGGAAAAATTAATAGTTATTTCCTAACATCCAAAGGTTGAAACATCTAAAGGTGAGTAGTCATCAATATATCCCGTCAATACCATTATTTTTGTTGGTAAACAAAGGTAAAGGGGGGTTCTTCAACTTACATTCAGCTTCTTAAAATCTTCAAATGTTCGGTAAATCAAAATCTCATTGTGGTCAGACCACAGGATGGAGAACATGTTATGCTAGAAGGATACAAATAGGCAGAATTACTAATGACATCTTATCATGCTTATGCAGACTAAACACAGATGCAGAAATCATGTTATCTTCAGAAATCCTGAATTCAATATCCTTATCAGTGGCCAGTATTTGACTGGACCTCCTAGGGCCCACCAGAGAACCTGATATTGAAGGCAAACCCATCTCAATGATAGGAATTGTCTGGGGCCCAATAGGGAGTAATGGAAGATCCTCTGGAACCCTGGCAGGCCAGTATCTCTCTGACTATGAGAACTCTGCACTATTCCTAATAGGAGGTTTAATGCACTACAGGTTTACACCTCTATAAGTCATGTACCCCCAAATAAGTCCAAATATCCTGTTAAACAGCAGGTGATACCATTCAGTGGGGGATGACCAGACTTGTAGCCCAATAAAAATCCACATTGACCAAGGAATGAGGCACTGGGCCTCCCCTATGCATTTATAGAAAACCTTACCAGTAACACTGCTGTACTGAGGTGGTTCAGAAACAGGAGAGCCATTTTAGTGAATGAAACCCAGTTTACAGATATGTAAAGCTAACAGTTGCCACTGACCACGGTGCCATTTAAAATATTAATGAAGCAGTGAAGAGCAAGAAGGAAGTGCAAACTACCAATCAGATATCAGCATTTGTCCAAAGAGCTGATTTTGTAGAAAAGAGGGCAGCAGAAAGACATGAGATGACTACATATGGGAAGTCACTTTGGCTTTTGATCCCCACCGCCAACAGAAATAGGCAAGAACAGGTCAAAGATGACTAGTGAATATTTCCACTTGCACCGGTTTTAGAACAGAGTGCAAGCTCTTTGCTGTATATAAGGAAGCAGTCCATTAAGCATCCAAGGATACCTTGAGTCGTCCATACTGGAGAACCCCAATAGCTGTGGCTTCCAAAGGATGCCGGGCTGTTCCACTCGCATGTGCTTCTGGCATCTTGCAACTGGCGGTTCTGTGTGAGTGCAAGTCAAGGAACTGACAGCTGATTTATTATGGAGCATCAGGAACGCCCAGTCTTGTAAGACTCATCTTCACTCCTTCCAGAGAGAGGAAGATTTGGCCCAGGGTTTTCCCCTGATATTACTAGTATATTTATTTCCTTCTCTTGTCTTGACACGCTTTCATCCACAGCAGCAACAACCTACCTCACTCACAAAATATGTGCTGTTGTTTCCTTTACAGGCGACCTTTGTACTGAACAACTTGTGTCATTTGGGCACTTCAGAAAAATAATCATGTTTTCCTGCTCGGGTTTCCTACCTGTGAGGATAAGGTGCATACTTCCCAGAGGTGAAAATACATTCTTGTGGCTAAAGCTGGTGTAAGCGTTTGGCAATACAGCAGCCCTATGAAGAAGAGGGATATTTGTAGTGTTGGTTATAGAAGGTTTTGTTATGGGCATCAAAAATGGCAGTGGTTGTTGGATGTTTTTGGTTCTAGAGACCCTTGGTGAACAGTGGTGGATCTATAGAGGAACTAGACCCAGCAACCCTGTCTTGGGCAAGTGGGCTTAGGGACATGGGGTTCCCCAGCCGCTCTCCTACCTAAAAGCAGGTGGGCAGTGTGAGAGGTGGGTCTGGGCGGTGGTGTCGCTGTGTGTGTCAGGCTCCTCCTAAGATTTTTGGTGGGGGAACCCAGCCTGGGGTATTTACACCACTGTTGGAGGTCCAATCTTTGTTCTGCCCACTCCTTAGCTCAGTGGTCCCCAACCAGTGGCTCGGGGGCAACATGTTGCTCACTAACCCCTTGGATGTTGCTCCCAGTAGTGCTTATTTTTGAATTTTTGGTTTATTGGTAAGTTTTGGAGGAATAAAGGCCATGTGTACTGCCCAACAGAGCCTCCTGTAGGCTGCCAATCCACATAGGGGCTACCAAATAGCCGATCACAGCCCTTATTTGGCACCCCCAGGTACATTTTTCATTCTTGTGTTGCTCTCCAACTCTTTTTATGTTTGATTGTTGCTCAGGGGTACAAAAGGATGGGGACCCCTGCCTTAGCTCATAACAAGATTATAGATATAAGAAAACATTGATCTATCCTTCATTCAGCGATAGTTCCAACATATATAGGACAGCAAATCAATGCAAACCCACAAAGCTTCAACATATATATTATCCCCCAAATCTCACTCTTACTGGCCTGTGCTTTACCTCAACTCTGCTACTGCCCAGTGGGAATTGCACCATGTCCCTTGGCATCAGGGGTATAGGCAAGGCCACTCTTACCTGTGTAGGTACAGTAAGTTGCATTGTCTATATAGAAAGGCCGCTGTACCGAGCTTCCCCTACTGTAAAAAACCGGGGCCATTAAATGAGACGTTGACACTCTATTTATTCTGCTATGTATTATAGGGGCATTAAATGTGAAGATGGCACTGCATTCATTCTGCTATGTGTTCTGGGTGCATTACATGTGAAGTTAATGCTGCATTTATACTGATATGTGTTCTGGGGACTTTAAATGTGAAGTTGGTGCTGCATTTATTCTATTTGTTCTGGGGGCATTAATGTGAAGTCGTGCTGTATTTATTCTGCAATGTGTTCTGGGGAAGTTGGCACTGCATTTATACTGCTGGGTGCATTTAACATGGAACCCAACAGTCAAAGCAATGAAACCGTTGCAGGTGAATTGGACTCAACTGCAATGCGTCTGACTCCACCTGCACTCGATTTTTTAGCTGCAAGGAAGCCTAAGCCCCAATTTTAAGGAAATCACCATGTTTCAAGATGAGGACCTTGAGTGGGTGTGACCAAAGCTCGAGGGGGGGGCAAAGGTTGAAAAAATACGGACCTACCATCCCAATATATAGTGACTGTCCATTGCATCTTACAGCAGCCCCTCTGGCATTTGTCGAAATCCACAGACTGCCATCTGGGCCTGTTGTGCACCTTTGTACATTTCCCCCGATGTGTGTCTTCCTACTACGTACCATGCAAGTGCTGGCCCCACAGTTACTGGTGGGGGAGCCGGCTTGGGTGGGTGGGGCATCAGGACCCACAAGAGAGCTGGGGCCCACCGGGTTTTATCCCAGGGCCCTGCCAGCCAGTCCGACCCTGGTGAGCTGCCAGTGTAGGAAGTAAGCAGACAGAAAATGCCCCAGGGGTGGGTAATTTGTAAACACTGCTACAAAATATTAACAGCATTGCACAAGAGTATCTTCCCGGAACAGATATTGATATCCGTGTATCAGTGTCATCTTCTCTGGGCTTTTGTGCCAAGGGAAATATTCAGACGGATATTCCATGATACTGACATGGGGCACACCTAACCAGGAGTGCCAGAGGGCACCTCTCACTAATATATCTTATTTATCACTGAGGGGCTAGCTAAGCCATAGTTACCTGTACTTCTAAAATGTCCATATCCCCTGACAACACCCAGCAGGGTGGAGCAGTGTGTATAGTAAGGCATGGGGCAAAGTATGGATTAGTGGGTATTAAGGCAAGATGGTGCCAGGGAAGCGCTATTTCCCCTTCCTTGCAGTTAGTGCCTTGGAATGAGGAAAGCCATACAAGGAAGTTCCAATGATGAACGTCTGTATAGGAATTGCCGGTCGCATCCTCGTGCATGTGTGACATCACCGTATTCCTAAAACCTGTTGGACCGGTGACATCATGCTGTGAGGCAATTACGGTTCTGCCTGCAACATTTTACACTGCATAACCTCTCTCTCTCACGGGCTTAGCCTTTACAGGGCTCTGCTATATCTATACATTCTTATAAGCTATCCTCACCCACTATTCAGAGGCTACAACTGAAGCGCTCCAGTCCCAGATTTGGAGCAGAGAAATGCAAGGACCCCATGGTTGGCACCAGAGCTGTTTTATTGGGGGCCCAAGAAGGGATGACAGCCCAGATGGTAATGGGCCCGGACTGGGATTCAAAATAGGTCCTGGTGTTCCAAGTACACAGAGGCCCAAACAGCCCCCCAACAAGCCCATTAAATAGTGACTGTCTATGGCAAGGGTCCTCAAACTTTTTAAGCAAGGGGCCAATTCATGGTCCCTCAGACTGTTAGGGGGCCGGACTAAAGTCCTCCCCCCGCATCTTCATACTATGGTCCGCTCCCCCCTGCTTCCTCCAGATCATAGTGGGGGCCAGGTAAATTACCTTGGGGGGCCGTATCTGGCCTGTGGGATACGCAGGGTCTGCTGGCAAGGGTCCTCAAACTTTTTAAGCAAGGGGCCAATTCATGGTCCCTCAGACTGTTGGGGGGCAGGACTAAAGCCCTCCCCCCGCATCTTCATACTATGGTCCGCTCCCCCTGCTTCCTCCAGATCATAGTGGGGCCAGGTAAATTACCTTGGGGGGCCATATCTGGCCTGTGGGATACGGCAGGGTCTGCTGGCAAGGGTCCTCAAACTTTTTAAGCAGGGGGCCATTTCATGGTCCCTCAGACTGTTGGGGGGCCAGACTAAAGTCTTCCCCCCGCGTCATTATACTTTTGGCCTGTTCCCCCCTGCTTCCTGCTTCCTTGGGGGGCCGTATCCGGCCTGTGGGCCATAGTTTGAGAATGCCTGGTCTATGGCATCTTACAGCAGCCCCTCTGGCATTTGCCAGAACCCACACATTGCCACTCTGGAAGGTAGAAAGTGCAAGGGCAATAACCCAACACAACTATAGGTGAGGGGGCTACTGTGGGCCAAGTTAGTGACAGTAACACTTTCTATCATTATTGCCCAACGTGTTGAGGTCAAGCCTGGCCCTACTTATGGGGTGGGTCTGCTTATCTGGGTTTCTATAACCTTCATGGAAAAACAAATTAGTGGCATCCGGGCAGCTTTACTGAGGCATTTTGCTTACTCAAGCGGATTCGCTCGCGGCACGACACGTGTTTAGTTATTATTATGAGATAATAAATAGCAATTTGCCTTCAACGGCTTTCTCTTTTATTTGGGCTGTGCCTCTCTCACTATCTAACTAATTAAATCCAAGTTCTGCCACTTTGCATGAGATGCCAGTTAAAATAACTGCGCCCATGGCCAGCGCCCAGGAAGGCACAGCGCCTAAGGAAAGTACATAGGGATCCACTTGGTATCCAATTTTAGTTCCCCCTATAGATTCCAAGACATGAGAGTTGTGGGTTAACTCCCCCAGAGCCCCAAATTGCAATTGGTCTTTATTTTTTATTATTAGTATTATTTCACTTTTTGTTCAACAGCTCTCCAGTTTGGAATTTCAGCAGCTATCTGGTTGCTAGGGTTCAAATTACCTTAGCAACTAGGGAGTGGCTTGGATGAGAGACTGATATATGAATAGGAGAGGGGCTGAATAGAAAGATAACGAATAAAAAATAACGATAAAACTGTAGCCTTGCAAAGCAAGTCATTTTTTGGCAGCCGGGGTCAGTGACCCCCTATTTGAAAGCTGGAAAGATGTAGAAGTGGAATAATTCAAAAACTACTTAGAATTGGCCATTTTATAACATACTAAGGGTTAATTTAAAGGTAAATCACCCGGTTAAGGGGATAACTGACATCCCTAGTGGCACGCAACCTACCATCTTCCATGGGGGGGTCAATTCCAAATATCGATGTTTTCCACACACATTTTACAATGTCATTTTCTCTAAAGCTCCACTCCCTGCTATTAAATAAAGCACAGTATGCAGGGTGTGGCGTTTCTTGGAAGTAGTGAAAGGAGGTGAGCGGGTTCCTTATTGCGCCAGTATACTGGCACGTGCTCATAAATGCATGGGGTTTGCCCATGCCGGGCGTGGGAGCCTATCACCCTCAAATAGTTTCCCCTATCGGAGGTGTGAGCTAATAAAGCCTCCACTCGGGTGGGAGGAAACAATTGAAAATATAGCCTCTGTGTGGGCAGCCATGTTGTGACACTAATGAGTGATTGGGGAGACACATTATGCTCATGCGTGGCAAACAACATGGCTGCCCACACCGGGAGCTCCCGTCTGTTGTGGGCAGCCTAGCAATTGCAGGGTGGGGGGACCAATTAGAGGGATAGGTGCCCTTTAACTGGGAACTTACTACAGGTATGGGATCCCTTATCCGGAAAGCCTGTCTCCCATAGACTCCATTTTAATCAATTAATTCAGATTTTTAAAATTGCTTTCCTTTTTCTCTGTAATAATAAAACAGTACCTGTACTTGATCCCAACTAAGATATAATTACCCCTTATTGGGGCAGAACAGCCCTATTGGGTTTATTTAATGGTTAAATGATTCCCTTTTCTCTGTAATAATAAAACAGTACCTGTACTTGATCCCAACTAAGATATAATTACCCCTTATTGGGGCAGAACAGCCCTATTGGGTTTATTTAATGGTTAAATGATTCCCTTTTCTCTGTAATAATAAAACAGTACCTGTACTTGATCCCAACTAAGATATAATTACCCCTTATTGGGGGCAGAACAGCCCTATTGGGGTTATTCAATGGTTAAATGATTCCCTTTTCTCTGTAATAATAAAACAGTACCTGTACTTGATCCCAACTAAGATATAATTACCCCTTATTGGGGGCAGAACAGCCCTATTGGGGTTATTCAATGGTTAAATGATTCCCTTTTCTCTGTAATAATAAAACAGTACCTGTACTTGATCCCAACTAAGATATAATTACCCCTTATTGGGGACGGAACAGCCCTATTGGGTTTATTTAATGGTTAAATGATTCCCTTTTCTCTGTAATAATAAAACAGTACCTGTACTTGATCCCAACTAAGATATAATTACCCCTTATTGGGGCAGAACAGCCCTATTGGGTTTATTTAATGGTTAAATGATTCCCATTTCTCTGTATTTATAAAACAGTACCTGTACTTGATCCCAACTAAGATATAATTACCCCTTATTGGGGGCAGAACAGCCCTATTGGGTTTATTTAATGGTTAAATGATTCCCTTTTCTCTGTAATAATAAAACAGTACCTGTACTTGATCCCAACTAAGATATAATTACCCCTTATTGGGGGCAGAACAGCCCTATTGGGTTTATTTAATGGTTAAATGATTCCCTTTTCTCTGTAATAATAAAACAGTACCTGTACTTGATCCCAACTAAGATATAATTACCCCTTATTGGGGCAGAACAGCCCTATTGGGTTTATTTAATGGTTAAATGATTCCCTTTTCTCTGTAATAATAAAACAGTACCTGTACTTGATCCCAACTAAGATATAATTACCCCTTATTGGGGGCAGAACAGCCCTATTGGGGTTATTCAATGGTTAAATGATTCCCTTTTCTCTGTAATAATAAAACAGTACCTGTACTTGATCCCAACTAAGATATAATTACCCCTTATTGGGGACGGAACAGCCCTATTGGGTTTATTTAATGGTTAAATGATTCCCTTTTCTCTGTAATAATAAAACAGTACCTGTACTTGATCCCAACTAAGATATAATTACCCCTTATTGGGGCAGAACAGCCCTATTGGGTTTATTTAATGGTTAAATGATTCCCATTTCTCTGTATTTATAAAACAGTACCTGTACTTGATCCCAACTAAGATATAATTACCCCTTATTGGGGGCAGAACAGCCCTATTGGGTTTATTTAATGGTTAAATGATTCCCTTTTCTCTGTAATAATAAAACAGTACCTGTACTTGATCCCAACTAAGATATAATTACCCCTTATTGGGGGCAGAACAGCCCTATTGGGTTTATTTAATGGTTAAATGATTCCCTTTTCTCTGTAATAATAAAACAGTACCTGTACTTGATCCCAACTAAGATATAATTACCCCTTATTGGGGGCAGAACAGCCCTATTGGGTTTATTTAATGTTTTACTGATTTTTTAGTAAACGTAAGGTATGGAGATCCAAATTACGGAAAGACCCCTTATCCAGAATACCCTTGGTTCCGAGCATTCTGGATAACAGGTCCTATACCTGTACTGGCATTCAGCACTCAGCGTGCCCTACTCTCTGTTATCAAGGGGTCTGTCCAATGTTTGGTTTTAAATGCGCAAGAGCCATGGATGCCCTGTAAAATACATCCTTATAAATAGTGTTCAGTGATGTCATCGGTTAGAATACATGCTTAATGCTATCAGGTCACATGACCATTTGAAATCTTTGTATAAAATACCCCCTGGGTATCTGGGTTATGTCACAAAAATATTAATGTTTTAAAGGAGAAGGAAAGGTAAAAACTAAGTAAGCTTTATAAGAAAGGTCTATGTAAATACAGCCATAAGCACTCACAGTAATGCTGCACTGAGTTCTCTGTCAAAAGATTTGTTGTGTCTGTTTTCCTCTGCCAGAGACACGCAGCTCTCTCCTCTCTCAAGAATACTAAGAACTCCCCCCCTTAGGAATGTGGATCTGAGCCAATCTGAGCCATAGTCTTACAAACTGAGCATGTACAGGGGTGAGGCATTATGGGAACTTTCATAACAGAGCTCAGCGTTTTTTTTTCCTATGAGGCTTCTGATCATCTGAACGGGAGAAATATGGGGAGACTTAAAGGCACTATTGAGAGAACTGAGGGTATGCCTGCAGCTTGAGATTAACTCTTTATTAGCCTTTCCTTCTCCTTTAACTGAAATCTAACCTTTTGCTTTGACATAATTATCAGCAATGGAAAAGCCATGCCCCCTGGGGCCTTATTCCAACTCCTTTATGCTGTTCCTTGTGTGATCCCTGCCAGTGTTTCCCCCACACACAGATACTTCCCAGTTTCCTATTAATGATGAATTGAGGGATGACGGCCTTGGTGCTGAAACAGCACATGAATAAAAACTCTATTCCTATAGCTACTGTACAGCGCTGCGTACATAAGTAGCGCTTTATAAATAAAGATATACATACATACATAGCTCCCATCATCCCTAGCAAGGCTGCCTGAGGGCTGCAGGTCTATTGATAAAGGGCAAGTGTAGCCTATAAAGAATAGATATGCAGTGCCATCTGCTGGGTACAGGTAGCACTGCAGTAAGCGAACAAAAAGACAATATATGACAGATATTCACTATCCACTCAGTCTGTAAGCTCTACGGGCAGGGACCTCCTTCCTACTGTGTCTCATACCTTACTCCCTGTGTATTTATACTTATTTATTGTATTTATTATAACACTTGTCCTCCCTGTGTGTAATTCTGTATATTGTAAGATTGTACAGCGCTGCGTACCCTTGTGGTGCTTTTTATGTAAGTTATACATACATACATACATGTTTATATATTATGGGGCAGCACAAATGCTGGAGCAGTAAGGAGTTGCACAGTTGCACCCTTTAGAGCATTGAGGGGCTGAACCTTAAAGGGGAACCTATCAGAGGAAAACTGTTCCCCTCACCAGAGTAGGCTGATAAAGCCCGGTGTGGTTGGGGGAAACAAGACTGTTAGGCGCAATAAAATGCTTGTAACAAGGAGAGAGCTCCTTGGGTAGGTAGCCATGTTTGGTGACATCATGAACAAGCTGTGACTCTAATTTGATCTTTTGGCCCTGGGGCCAAATAATAAACTTAGCTCAATATCACCCACCTTAGGTAGGAATATTGGGAGAAAGTCAAACCTGCCAATTTTCATCAGGATATCGGTTGAGCAGGCCTGTCGGGGGTCCCCATAAACGGGCAGATAAAGGGGTCGTTCACCTTAACATTAACTTTTAGTATGATATAGACACTGATATTAGAGACAATTTGCAATTGGTTTTCATTTTGTTGTTGTTGTTGTTTTCAGTTATTTAGCTTTTTTTTTTAATCTACTCTTCAATTTGGAATTTCAGCAGCTATCTGGTTACTAGGGTCTTACCTTAGAAACCAGGCAGTGGGTTCAATGAGAGCCTGGAATATTAAAAGGAGGGAGATTGAATAGAAAGATAAGTAATACAAAGTAATAACAATAATAACATTGTAAGCTCACAGAGCAATAGTTTTTGGCAGCCGGGGTCAGTGACCCCTATTTGAAAGCTGGAAAGATGTAGAAGTGGAAGGCAAATAAACAATGAACACCAGTTGCTAGGAATATGACACTTTATAACATACTAAAAGTTAATGTGTCGGACTGGCCCACCAGGATACCAGGAAAACTCCCGGTGGGCCCAGGTGTCAGTGGGCCCTCCTGCTCCTGACCATTTGGCCTGTTTCATGGTCATTCCCTATTTCTGAATGGGAAGGAAGAGTAGAAATAGATGGAAGAATAGATGCTAGCATGTAAATAAAAGAAACTAGGAAAATAAAGAGGTTGAGTGAGGAAAGGGAGGAAAAATAGTTTGGAAAGCCGGCCTAGGGTTTAAGGTTTTCTGGTGGGCCCCTGGGTTCCCAGCCCGACGCTGTACATAGGGTTGCCCCCTGGCCGGTATTTTCCCAGCCCAGCCAGTAGAAATGATGGTTGATGCCAATGTTATTAATAGGAAAGTAGGTTAAAAACATAGGAAGGCCGGGCCACACATTGGCCCTCTAGCATTTTTTGCCTGCACCAAAGTGACACACACATATTTCTTAAGCCTGACCATACACTCTTTTTGTGGTGGGGTTTTGCAAACTCACAGAACAAAGATATTTATATATAAAATACAAAGATGCCAGGAGCGAATAATCCCGTATGGGGCCCCCATACTCCCCCGAACCAAAGGCCAGTATGACAGGAAAAAATAGGTGGCAAAATAAGGTTCAGTCCCGGCTCACAGTTAGGGTTCTAATTCATCCCACAACTGTTTAGTTTGCCATTTTGAATATGTCAGGATGAGCACTTTCCTAATACAGGTATGGGATCCCTTATACGGAAACCTGTTATCCAGAAAGTTCTGAATTACGGAAAAGCCATCTCCCATAGACTCCATTATAAGCAAATAATTTGAATTTTTAAAAATGATTTCCCTTTTCTCTGTAATAATAAAACAGTACCTGTACTTGATCCCAACTAAGATATAAATAATCCTTATTGGGGGCAGAACAGCCCTATTGGGTTTATTTAATGGTTAAATGATTCCCTTTTCTCTGTAATAATAAAACATTACCTTGTACTTGATCCCAACTAAGATATAATTACCCCTTATTGGGGGCAGAACAGCCCTATTGGGTTTATTTCATGGTTAAATGATTCCCTTTTCTCTGTAATAATAAAACAGTACCTGTACTTGATCCCAACTAAGATATAATTACCCCTTATTGGGGGCAGAACAGCCCTATTGGGTTTATTTCATGGTTAAATGATTCCCTTTTCTCTGTAATAATAAAACAGTACCTGTACTTGATCCCATATAAGATATAATTACCCCTTATTGGGGGCAGAACAGCCCTATTGGGTTTATTTAATGGTTAAATGATTCCCTTTTCTCTGTAATAATAAAACAGTACCTGTACTTGATCCCAACTAAGATATAATTACCCCTTATTGGAGGCAAAACAAGCTTATTGGGTTTATTCAATATTTAAAGGATTTTTAGCAGAGTTACGTTATGGAGATCCAAATTACAGAAAGATCCCTTATCCGGAATACCCTGGGTCCCGAGCATTCTGGATAACAGGTCCATACCTGTAGCACGGTTACCTTAGGTCAACTCATGGTTATGGCTTTTGCAACATGATTTTCTTACCTTTTAGGGGCTTTTATTGCACATAAAATGCCGACAGTCTATTGTGTATGCAACAAGCTGTAACTATTTATATGAACAAGGTACATTTTTGGGTCACTGCCTGCTGCATCGTTGGGTAAAGTTGAGCATATGGGCATCAAACTATTCACTTGGCATTCATATCTATGATACTTTCTGTGTTCCTAATGTCATGTGGAAGATAAGAGACTGGAAAATGAGTCTTTCACCAAGTTTAATTCAATATTTAAGTGCAATATTTCTCAGAGACCTACTGTCCTCTAGCTTCAGCTTTCAACAAAATGATATTTATTACTTTTCCTGGTTTAAAGCTGAAAAGACCCCTAGTTAGTTAGGGCTGTCCCTAAAGTAAATAGATTACATATAACAATGCTGTGACCATTTGTTCAATCTATCATTTATTTCATTTTGGGATTTTACCATTAATATGGCTTATTCATCTCAGTGGGACACGGGACGGACACCCCACATGTGCCCAGGATCTTCCAACAAGTTATGCATCTCAGGTGCCCTGTTTGTAGATAATCCCTGTTTTTTAATTTCAGCCTTCATTCAACTTATTTTCATATAAAATACCCCCTGCTTGGAAAATGACATGCCCCTCGGCCATGAAAAGTTCTTAATAAAAGAACAAAATGAATATGTTGCATAATTCTTTTTTTCACACATTTTGTTGTTACGGTTTGGAGGTCTAAATACGGTATAGTTCACACGTTAATATTCTATAGGGATAAACTGATTCAGGGTCGGACTGGGGGGTGAAGGGCCCACCGGGGCTCCTGCCCCAGGGCCCTGCAGATGCCCCCTCCGGCCACGTCCCCTAATTCCCCCCCCCTAGCAGGGGGCCCCCTAACCCCCCTCGCAGGGCCCTCCACTCGACGTCCTCCCCCGAGCACGTGTAATTTAACGCGTCGGGAGGAGCAGCCGGGCAGGGGGAGCGCCGGCAAGGGATGGATCTGGGCCGCCGGGGCCCACCGGGACTTCTCCCGGTGTCCCGGCGGCCCAGTCCGACCCTGAACTGATTAAATATCACTTATGCCAATTGTTTAACGCAAGTGCTTTACACTAAAAATGGCTGAATTTTTCTTATTATGCTCAGGGGACACAGCTTGTATTTATGTCTGAACCCATAAAGAACAAACACAGCCCAAAATGATCAAACTTTAAAGACCAAGAACAGCTAAATATGCTGGGGGTGACTGGTTATTAGGCACTTACCCCTCTGCTTCAGTGATTTTAATTACTTATCTGCAAAAATTGCACCAGTCTAGTGTGGTTTTCCATAGGGCAAATGACTGCCATCTTCTGGCTCCCAGACATCCTAGATCAGGGGTCCCCAGGGTTTTTACCGTGAGTCACATTCAAATGTAAAAAGTGTTGGGAAGCCACACAAACATGAGAAAAGCTCCTGTGGGTTGTCAAATAAATGCTGTGGTTGGCTACATGGTAGACGTGGGTCTTTATACCTCCAAAATGTGTCTCAAGCCAGGAATTTAAAAATGAGCCCTTGCATTGAGGCAACAACAAAGGGTTTGGTGAGAAACATGTTATGAGCCACTGACTGAACTGGTGCCTGACTGTATTTAGCTTTTCTTGTCCTTTAATCCTTCTATACAAGTTTTTATACAGAGGGTCCAGAGAGGGGCAACTAAGCTGGTAAAGGGTAGGGAAAGTCTCAGTTATGAAGAAAGACTGGCCAAGTTGGGTCTGTTTACACTGGAGAAGAGGCGCTTAAGAGGTGACATGATAACTATGTATAAATATATAAGGGGATCATATAATAACCTTTCTAATGTTTTATTTATCATTAGGTCCTTCCAACGGACACAAGGGCACCCACTCCGTTTAGAAGAAGGGAGGTTCCATTTAAATATTCGGAAAGTCGTACTGGCTGATACATTATATAGCTTTAAGAAGGGGCTGGATGGCTTCTTAGCAAGTGAGGAAATACAGGGGTAGGGGAGATAGCTCTCAGTACAAGTGAGGGAATACAGGGGTAGGGGGGATAGCTCTCAGTACAAGTGAGGGAATACAGGGGTAGGGGAGATAGCTCTCAGTACAAGTGAGGGAATACAGGGGTATGGGAGATAGCTCTCAGTACAAGTGAGGGAATACAGGGGTATGGGAGATAGCTCTCAGTACAAGTGAGGGAATACAGGGGTAGGGGAGATAGCTCTCAGTACAAGTGAGGGAATACAGGGGTATGGGAGATAGCTCTCAGTACAAGTGAGGGAATACAGGGGTATGGGAGATAGCTCTCAGTACAAGTGAGGGAATACAGGGGTAGGGGAGATAGCTCTCAGTACAAGTGAGGGAATACAGGGTTATGGGAGCTCTTAGTACAAGTTGATCCAGGGACTGGTCCAATTGCCTTCCTCTGGATCAACTAGCAGTTAGGCAGGTTATATATAGGCATTATGGTTGAATGTGATGGACGTACGTCTTTTTTTTCAACCTAACTTACTATGTTACTATGTGTGTGGTTTAAAACTGTAACATTCCCATAAGTACACTGGTCAGGTTCTCATTTAATATTTATGCTAAAGAAACTGAAAATTTCCTACTGAATAGCCCCCTCCGCCAGGAAGGGCCATACATTAATAAGCTGTTCCCCTTTAATACGGGGGTGTAAGACTCAATCAGATGTCTTAGTATTGAGCACTGAATATTTGTAGTGTACAAACACATGGATTTAGGTTCCCATCCCTGGTTGAAAGTCAATTAAAATGTAACCTGTCACCTAAATCAAGATTTAAATACTAGTGCCTGATTGGTTGGACCAATGAACCTATTAATAGGGGAAAATTTTAAACGGAGGGTTGGAAAAAGGCATAAAAAATAAACTAAAAAAAGTCAGAATTCATTGTAATATTTTCCTTTGTAACACACTAAAGGCTCATTTACTAACACAGAGCAAACAGTTTAAAAATAACTGCTGTTTGCCAAATCTTTTTATTCATTGCAAAGATTTTGATGAATTCCAGTGAAATGGCAGAAGCTGCACAGTAGCGCAAAATGTACGTACATAGTATCCCTATGGGCGGGTATTTTATGTACAGAAATCGATTGGCCATTTTAGCTGCACCAATAAATAGTAAAGAAAGCCTCAAAGCTGGATTTTAGATGCACTTTTCCTTTAGGGCCTACATGTTGTGCAGTGAGTGTGATGTCACAATGGGCACCTCCAGCACTCACAGCCTGTAAACAACAGTCCCATGACATCACTATGACATCACAATGGGAGAACAAACACTGCTTGCAGTGCGCTCAAACTGGCCACAGTTGGTAAACAACTGCGTAAGAGGAGGTTAGAGAAGGAGGATGGGCTTATTTTTATCAACATCGGATAGCTCCTCGGAGTACTATACCGCACCAAATTCTCCTGATCTTTCTTTCAATAATCAATCTAATGAAAATTTCACTTCTTGGGCTCATGAAAAACATTCTGTGGCCTGTCAGACTGATCTGTCTTTTCAGACTGATCTGTCGGTTGTGGATCCATATTGGGAGGTGCTGGACCCCAAACCCGATATCCACGTCCTATTTGAAGAGTTTAATGCGAAATTCTTTGGTGGACAGTTGCCGCCAATAGAACTTAAATGGAGTAACAGGTTATGCATGTAAGTCAGGAACTAATGGGGTTTGTTGTTAATAGACCTTGGGGGGAAATTTACATTATTATTATTATATTATTAATAGAGCAATATATATAGATTGTAAG
This sequence comes from Xenopus tropicalis, assembly GCF_000004195.4. Taxonomy (NCBI): domain Eukaryota; kingdom Metazoa; phylum Chordata; class Amphibia; order Anura; family Pipidae; genus Xenopus; species Xenopus tropicalis. The sequence goes on along the minus strand of NC_030685.2, from coordinate 16,903,323 downwards.
CTCTATGGGGCAGGGACCTCCATCCTCTTGTGTCTTTGACTCTAAACTAATTGCAACTGTATTTATCTTGTATTTATCTGTATTTATTGTTATACTTTGTATTTATCTATTATAATCTTAATAACCCCCTCTTTGTATTAATGTATTCTACTTTACAGCGCTGCGTACATAAGCAGCACTTTATAAATAAAGATATACATACATAATATTAATTGCTCTATTGATAAATAATATAAATAGAGTAGAGTTTATTCAGCACAGACACATCTCAAATCTGCATTATGTTTTCCAGCGATACGGGCGTTTTCATACATGATGATAAAACTGGAATATGCAAAATTCACCTGAACAAACCTCTCCTTGATTTACGGGCAAGGAAAGATACAGTGCAAGTAAGTCTTCTCTTTGTATAATAGATATAATAGTCAAAATCAGTTAAAAGGAGATAGGGAACTAATCTTTTATCTTGGGTCCAAATGGAATGGCAGATATAGTTTGGGCCCTATTAATAAATCCTGTTTTATATTGTCAGACTGTTGTGGCATCTGGTTGGTACACTACTCATTCCTTTTGTCCTCACCTGATGCCACAAAATTAATTATTAGAAAAAAATCTTGTTTGCTTATGAAATCAGATATGTGCATGTAATATCTATGAATAGACATGGGTTTGCCTGCAAAGATGTGATGCATTTTCTATACATGAAGGCAGAACAAGTAACATTGGGGCTGTTTCTTACCCTACAGACGCTCCTGCATGAAATGATCCACTACTACCAGCGACTCAGAGGAACGCATGACCTTGAGCATGGCGCAACCTTTCAGTATCACATGAAGCGAATCAATAGAGAAAGTGGCGCAAATATTACAGTAAGTAGTTTTATATATATATATATATATATATATATATATATATATATATATACAGTATATACAAACACATATACAAAATTGTATTGTACCATTAAGTTTGATATAAAGTATGTGTCAGGTTCCATGATATTTCTCCTGTTATTTTATAGATCTATCACGATTTCATTCAAGAATACGAGTCACTGAAGCGCCACTGGTGGAAATGCAATGGCCCCTGTCAACAAGTCGTGAAGCGGCTTATGAACAGGACTCCGGGCACCAAGGCGCACAAGCGCAAATGCGGAGGAGACTTTATAAAGATCCAGGAACCAGAGAACAAGAGAATGAGAACTGACCCATAGAATCACTTAATTAAAGACATCCTGTCAGTTTTTAGGTAACAACAAGGCTGCCCCAAGCGCAAATGGGCAGGGACACTTCTAACTACTGAGGAACCTCACAAGAGTCATTCAGACAAAAGAACTATGTTTGGACCTACAGAAGCACTTTCTACAGAGACTTTCTTCTTGGAAACCTAGAGGAAGACACTTTCATGTTCCTTTGATGTAAATAATGAATTACATTCTATGCTTTTATGTCTCAAGGATTATTTTCAGACTGACTAGCAGGATTAATCTAGAAGTTAAAAACCCAATCAGTGATCCAGCACATACTGACTGCTAGTGATATTAGCTGGGATGGGTTAGACCTGGGGGGGAGGGGGTTAACATTGCTAATTGGAACTTTCAACACAAGTATCTATAATGAATGGAGTCAATACATGCAGCATTGGCGTTTATTTTAGTACTTGCTACATGACCAAGTGAATGTGAATGAGAAAATAAATGTTTCCATGTAAAGTTTATCATGAGTATGTGGGCTGGGTGTGACTGTAAGAGGAAAGGATGTGTTGCCAATGGGATAGGATGGACTATTTCATTTTGATAAATAATATAAATAGAGTAGAGTTTATTCAGCACAGACACATCTCAAATCTGCATTATGTTTTCCAGCGATACGGGCGTTTTCATAAATGATGATAAAACTGGAATATGCAAAATTCACCTGAACAAACCTCTCCTTGATTTACGGGCAAGGAAAGATACAGTGCAAGTAAGTCTTCTCTTTGTATAATAGATATAATAGTCAAAAACAGTTAAAAGGAGATAGGGAACTAATCTTTTATCTTGGGTCCAAATGGAATGGCAGATATAGTTTGGGCCCTATTAATAAACCCTGTTTTGTATTGTCAGACTGTTGTGGCATCTGGTTGGTACACTACTCATTCCTTTTGTCCTCACCTGATGCCACAAAATGAATTATTAGAAAAAAATCTTGTTTGCTTATGGAATCAGATATGTGCATGTAATATCTATGAAAAGACATGGGTTTGCCTGCAAAGATGTGATGTATTTTCTATACATGAAGGCAGAACAAGTAACATTGGGGCTGTTTCTCACCCTACAGACGCTCCTGCATGAAATGATCCACTACTACCAGCGACTCAGAGGAACGCATGACCTTGAGCATGGCGCAACCTTTCAGTATCACATGAAGCGAATCAATAGAGAAAGTGGCGCAAATATTACAGTAAGTAGTTTTATATATACAGTATATACATACACATATACAAAATTGTATTGTACCATTAAGTTTGATATAAAGTATGTGTCAGGTTCCATGATATTTCTCCTGTTATTTTATAGATCCATCACGATTTCATTCAGGAATACGAGTCACTGAAGCGCCACTGGTGGAAATGCAATGGCCCCTGTCAACAAGTCGTGAAGCGGCTTATGAACAGGACTCCGGGCACCAAGGCGCACAAGCGCAAATGCGGAGGAGACTTTATAAAGATCCAGGAACCAGAGAACAAGAGAATGAGAACTGACCCATAGAATCACTTAATTAAAGACATCATGTCTGTTTTTAGTTAACAACAAGGCTGCCCCAAGCGCAAATGGGCAGGGACACTTCTAACTACTGAGGAACCTCACAAGAGTCATTCAGACAAAAGAACTATGTTTGGACCTACAGAAGGACTTTCTACAGAGACTTTCCTCTTGGAAACCTAGAGGAAGACACTTTCATGTTCCTTTAATGTAAATAATGAATCACATTCTATGAATTTTATGTACATTACTTTTCTTTCTCAATAAAAATAAACCTACTAAATAAATCCTTGAGCTGCTTTTATGTCTCAAGGATTATTTTCAGACTGACTAGCAGGATTAATCCAGAAGTTAAAAACCCAATCAGTGATCCAGCACATACTGACTGCTAGTGATATTAGCTGGGATGGGTTAGACCTGGGGGGGGGTTAACATTGCTAATTGGAACGTTCAACACAAGTATCTATAATGAATGGAGTCAATACATGCAGCATTGGCGTTCATTTTAGTACTTGCTACATGACCAAGTGAATGTGAATGAGAAAATAAATGTTTCCATGCAAAGTTTATCATGAGTATGTGGGCTGGGTGTGACTGTAAGAGGAAAGGATGTGTTGCCAATGGGATAGGATGGGCTATTTCATTTTGCTTTAACCCTTTTACTGCCAGCCATTTTGGTCAAAGCGGAACTTGTATTGCCAGACAGTTTTTGAACATTTTGCACTGTTTCACTTTAGGGGCCTTTCCTCGGGGGGACTTTTAGTTTACCAAGGAAAACAATATATCGTTTTTTTCAGAACAACCTAAGCTTTCAAAATATGGTAGAATTTTTGTGTAATTCCAATTCTGTAACAAGATATAGGCTTCTAAATGTCTAAAAATGCAAAAAAAATCAAATTTTCCATAATATAATCACACATACTAGAAACAAAAATTATTTTATGCACGAATATACAACTGATTTGGAAAGTCCCATGTCTCCTGAACGTGCCAATACCAAATATATATAGTTTTATGGAGATTTCTCACTTGTATAGGTCAAAAACTCCCAGCAGTACACTACCAAATTCCCAAAGCACTGCTCCAAAAAAACTGCATACTTTGGATTTCAAGGCCAAAATTCCACTAACAGAAGGTTTATCCCAGACAATTGTACATTTTTGGAAAGAACAGATTCTGGGGAATACAGAATAGGCACAACTGTCTGTCTACTCCAAACTATCAAGTCGCAATGCTTTCCTAAAGTTATTGGTTTTTATCAAAATTTGTGATTTTTTTTAAAAATCGCTTCAAAGCTTCTAGTGACAGTCTATAGTATCTTATCTCCTACAGGTCATAAAGTAACCAAATAAAACACCCTAAATATGAATGCCTGGGGTCCACTGAACAGTTTGATGCCCAATATGTATAGGTTTACCTAAGTATGTGGCATGTAGGGGCCCCAATGTGAACATACCCCATATGAACTGTCATTTCTGTCATTTCAGCTTCTGCAAAATCAACACATTTACATCATTATATGTGGGATGAAGCTAGTAAAAAGTACGCTCACCCCAGAAAGTCATATATTTTTGGAAAGTACACATTCCCCCGAATCTAAAATGGGTACCCATGTCTTTCTACTCCAAAGTACCAAGCCGCACAGCTTTTCTAAAGTTAGCAATTTTGATGACATTTCCAAAAATCCCCTCAAAGCTTCCACTTTGAAGCATCTTATCTCCCACATAGCATTAGGTACCAAGATAAAACACCCTAAATTTGAATGCCAGGGGTCCACTGAACAGTTTGATGCCCAATATGTATAGGTTTACCTAAGTATGTGGCATGTAGGGGCCCCAATGGGAACATACCCCCATATGATCTATCATTTCAGCTCCTGCAAAATCAACACATTTACATCCTTTATGTGGGATAATGCTACAAAAAAAGTACATTCACCCCAGAAAGCCATATATTTTTGGAAAATACACATCCCCCCGAATCTATAATGGGTAAATATTTCTTATTGCTACAAAGTACCAAGCTGTAAAGCTTTCCTAAGTTTGCAGATTTATATGACATTTCGAAAATCGCATAAAAATGTTGCAATTTGCCGCATTTATCTCTCACAATTTCTTGATAAAGATCAGATAAAGACAAATCACCCCAAAAAGGAACACCAGAGGTCTACTGAACAGTTTGATGCCCAATATGCATAGATATACCAAAGTCTGCGGTATGTACTGAACCCTAAATGAAAATAGCGCATAAGGATTTCTCGCCTGCCAGCTCAGCTTTTGCACACAGAGCCCCCTGTCAGTGTATTATGTGCCAAAACTTCCCCTAACTATACAGATCCCCCACAAAACCATATATTTTTGGAAAGTACACATTCTGACAAATCCAACAAGGGTAAAGAGTCCTTTCTACACCAAAGTACCAATCTGCAGAGCTTTCCTAAAGTTATTGGTTTTTATGACATTTCAGAAAATCGCCTAAAAATGTTGCAATTTGTCGCATTTATCTCACACAATTTCTTGCGTACAAAGGCAAGTCACCCCAAATAGGAACACCAGAGGCCTACTGAACAGTTTGATGCCCAATATGCATAGATATACCAAAGTCTGCGGTATGTACTGAACCCTAAATGAAAATAGCGCATAAGGATTTCTCGCCTGCCAGCTCAGCTTTTGCACACAGAGCCCCCTGTCAGTGTATTATGTGCCAAAACTTCCCCTAACTATACAGATCCCCCACAAAACCATATATTTTTGGAAAGTACACATTCTGACAAATCCAACAAGGGTAAAGAGTCCTTTCTACACCAAAGTACTAATCTGCAGAGCTTTCCTAAAGTTATTGGTTTTTATGACATTTCAGAAAATTGCCTAAAAATGTTGCAATTTGTCGCATTTATCTCACACAATTTCTTGCGTACAAAGGCAAGTCACCCCAAATAGGAACACCAGAGGCCTACTGAACAGTTTGATGCCCAATATGCATAGATATACCAAAGTCTGCGGTATGTACTGAACCCAAAATGAAAATAGCGCATAAGGATTTCTCGCCTGCCAGCTCAGCTTTTGCACACAGAGCCCCCTGTCAGTGTATTATGTGCCAAAACTTCCCCTAACTATACAGAGACCCCCAGAAAACCATATATTTTTGGAAAGTACACATTCTGATGAATTCAAAATAGGTAAAGTTATTTTTGTAGACCAAAGTTACACCTGGCAAAGCTACGCTAAAAACAGATCAGGAACACTTATATAGGGATAAAATGTGATAAAACCACAAAAATTGTGCAAATCAGTTAAACAACAAAATAAGTTACATGACAGTGTAATTAGTGGCCAGAATATCTGATCCAATAGTTACACTGTCAAAATAAACAGTTTTTAGGTAAAAGAAAATAAATACAAAGTGGTAAAATGAAAAAAAAAAAAAAAAAAAAGCAAAAAAAAAAAAAACCAAAGTGTTTCTGTATACATGTGTGTACATGTGTAAAAGTTGTGTGATAGTGTGTAAGTGTGTAAATGAGTGTAAATAAGTGTATAAAAGTGTGAAAAATGAAAAAAAAAAAAAAAATGCTAAAATGTGTGCTGTAAGTGTGTGTAAATGTATGTAAGTGTGTATAAATGTATGTAAATGTGTGTATAAGTGTGTAAAAGTGTGTAAATGCAAGAAAAAAAAACTCCTTACCTGTTCCTGAAGACCCGATCGCTCCTTGCTCATTTGGGCCGGCGCTGGGGGAGAGGGAGGAAGCAGGAAGCAGCAGACGCGATGTGATCGCGTCTGCTGCTTCCTGGAGGGTCCTGCGAGCGATCGGCTCGCAGGACCCTGATGACAGCCCCCCTGGCACATTGCCCAGGGGGGCTGTCATTGTTAGAAGCCCTCTGCAGTGGCGGCACATGCCGCCGCTGCAGAGGGCAGCGCTTAAACGCCAACGACGTATGAGACACGTCGTTGGCGTTTAAGCCCTTTTACTGCCAGCACGTATGCCATACGTGCTTGGCAGTAAAAGAGTTAAAGCTGCCATTGTGCCACGGTAAGGCTTAGTGGAAGGCTGCAGCCGATTGAATGATCTGTCCTGTATACATAAATACCCCCAGGGGGTCCTGCCCACTTAGTATGATGAAAAATTGCTCACATATAAAGCAAGTCTAAACATTAACCCAATGCATCCGGTCAAACTTGGTTACTCCCACAAAATCCCTTCTGGGCAAATGGGCAGTCCCCAGTGTGTGTAGTTATGACCAGTCAAATTCACAACTTTTGTAATGGGATTGGAGCAAGACGTGGTTTATTTTGCCTTTATTTTGACATGATAACTATGTATAAATATATAAGGGGATCGTATAATAACCTCTCTAATGCTTTATTTACCAGTAGGTCCTTCCAACGGACACGAGGGCACCCACTCCGTTTAGAAGAAGGGAGGTTCCATTTAAATATTCGGAAAGTCGTACTGGCTGATACATTATATAGCTTTAAGAAGGGGCTGGATGGCTTCTTAGCAAGTGAGGGAATACAGGGGTAGGGGAGATAGCTCTCAGTACAAGTGAGGAAATACAGGGGTAGGGGAGATAGCTCTCAGTACAAGTGAGGGAATACAGGGGTAGGGGAGATAGCTCTCAGTACAAGTGAGGAAATACAGGGGTAGGGGGGATAGCTCTCAGTACAAGTGAGGGAATACAGGGGTAGGGGAGATAGCTCTCAGTACAAGTGAGGGAATACAGGGGTAGGGGAGATAGCTCTCAGTACAAGTGAGGGAATACAGGGGTATGGGAGATAGCTCTCAGTACAAGTGAGGGAATACAGGGGTATGGGAGATAGCTCTCAGTACAAGTGAGGGAATACAGGGGTAGGGGGGATAGCTCTCAGTACAAGTGAGGGAATACAGGGGTAGGGGAGATAGCTCTCAGTACAAGTGAGGGAATACAGGGGTATGGGAGATAGCTCTCAGTACAAGTGAGGGAATACAGGGGTAGGGGGGATAGCTCTCAGTACAAGTGAGGGAATACAGGGGTAGGGGAGATAGCTCTCAGTACAAGTGAGGGAATACAGGGGTAGGGGAGATAGCTCTCAGTACAAGTGAGGGAATACAGGGGTAGGGGGGATAGCTCTCAGTACAAGTGAGGGAATACAGGGGTAGGGGAGATAGCTCTCAGTACAAGTGAGGGAATACAGGGGTAGGGGGGATAGCTCTCAATACAAGTGAGGGAATACAGGGGTAGGGGAGATAGCTCTCAGTACAAGTGAGGGAATACAGGGGTGGCTTGTCAGACTGATCTGTCTTTTCAGACTGATCTGTCGGTTGTGGATCCATATTGGGAGGTGCTGGACCCCAAACCCGATATTCACATCCTATTTGAAGAGTTTAATACGAAATTCTTTGGTGGACAGTTGCCGCCAATAGAACTTAAATGGAGTAACAGGTTATGCATGTAAGTCAGGAACTAATGGGGTTTGTTGTTAATAGACCTTGGGGGGAAATTTATATTATTATTATATTATTAATAGAGCAATATATATAGATTGTAAGCTCTATGGGGCAGGGACCTCCATCCTCTTGTGTCTTTGACTCTTAACTAATTGCAACTGTATTTATCTTGTATTTATTGTTATACTTTGTATTTATCTATTATTATCTTAATAACCCCGTTTGTATTAATGTATTCTACTGTACAGTGCTACGTACATAAGTAGCACTTTATAAATAAAGATATACATACATACATTATTATAAATTTCTCTATTAATAAATAATATAAATAGAGTAGAGTTTATTCAGCACAGACACATCTCAAATCTGCATTATGTTTTCCAGCGATACGGGCGTTTTCATACATGATGATAAAACTGGAATATGCAAAATTCACCTGAACAAACCTCTCCTTGATTTACGGGCAAGGAAAGATACAGTGCAAGTAAGTCTTCTCTTTGTATAATAGATATAATAGTCAAAAACAGTTAAAAGGAGATAGGGAACTAATCTTTTATCTTGGGTCCAAATGGAATGGCAGATATAGTTTGGGCCCTATTAATAAACCCTGTTTTATATTGTCAGACTGTTGTGGCATCTGGTTGGTACACTACTCATTCCTTTTGTCCTCACCTGATGCCACAAAATAAATTATTAGAAAAAAATCTTGTTTGCTTATGGAATCAGATATGTGCATGTAATATCTATGAATAGACATAGGTTTGCCTGCAAAGATGTGATGCATTTTCTATACATGAAGGCAGAACAAGTAACATTGGGGCTGTTTCTCACCCTACAGACGCTCCTGCATGAAATGATCCACTACTACCAGCGACTCAGAGGAACGCATGACCTTGAGCATGGCGCAACCTTTCAGTATCACATGAAGCGAATCAATAGAGAAAGTGGCGCAAAAATTACAGTAAGTAGTTTTATATATATATACAGTATATACATACACATATACAAAATTGTATTGTACCATTAAGTTTGATATAAAGAATGTGTCAGGTTCCATGATATTTCTCCTGTTATTTTATAGATCTATCACGATTTTATTCAGGAATACGATTCACTGAAGCGCCACTGGTGGAAATGCAATGGCCCCTGTCAACAAGTCGTGAAGCGGCTTATGAACAGGACTCCGGGCACCAAGGCGCACAAGCACAAATGCGGAGGAGACTTTATAAAGATCCAGGAACCAGAGAACAAGAGAATGAGAACTGACCCATAGAATCACTTAATTAAAGACATCCTGTCAGTTTTTAGTTAACAACAAGGCTGCCCCAAGCGCAAATGGGCAGGGACACTTCTAACTACTGAGGAACCTCACAAGAGTCAATTAGACAAAAGAACTATGTTTGGACCTACAGAAGCACTTTCTACAGAGACTTTCCTCTTGGAAACCTAGAGGAAGACACTTTCATGTTCCCTTAATGTAAATAATGAATCACATTCTATGAATATTATGTACAATACTTTTCTTTCTCAATAAAAAAAACCTACTAAATAAATCCTTGAGCTGCTTTTATGCTTTTATGTCTCAGGGATTATTTTAAGACTGACTAGCAGGATTAATCCAGAAATTAAAAACCCAATCAGTGATCCAGCACATACTGACTGCTAGTGATAGTACTTGGGATGGGTTAGACCTGGGGGGGGGGTTAACATTGCTAATTAAATTGGAACTTTCAACACAAGTATCTATAATGAATGGAGTCAATACATGCAGCATTGGCGTTCATTTTAGTACTTGCTACATGACCAAGTGAATGTGAATGAGAAAATAAATGTTTCCATGCAAAGTTTATCATGAGTATGTGGGCTGGGTGTGACTGTAAGAGGAAAGGATGTGTTGCCAATGGGATAGGATGGGCTATTTCATTTTGCTTTAAAGCTGCCATTGTGCCACGGTAAGGCTTAGTGGAAGGCTGCAGCCGATTGTATGATCTGTTCTGTATACATAATATATACAGTACCCCATGGGGGTCCTGCCCACTTAGTATGATGAAAAATTGCTCACATATAAAGCAAGTCTAAACATTAACCCAATGCATCCAGTCAAGCTTGGTTACTCCCACAACATCCCTTCTGGGAAAATGGGCAGTCCCCAGTGTGTGTAGTTATGACCAGTCAAATTCACAACTTTTGTAATGGGATTGGAGCAAGACGTGGTTTATTTTGCCTTTATTTTGACATGATAACTATGTATAAATATATAAGGGGATCGTATAATAACCTCTCTAATGCTTTATTTACCAGTAGGTCCTTCCAACGGACACGAGGGCACCCACTCCGTTTAGAAGAAGGGAGGTTCCATTTAAATATTCGGAAAGTCGTACTAGCTGATACATTATATAGCTTTAAGAAGGGGCTGGATGGCTTCTTAGCAAGTGAGGGAATACAGGGGTAGGGGAGATAGCTCTCAGTACAAGTGAGGGAATACAGGGGTATGGGAGATAGCTCTCAGTACAAGTGAGGGAATACAGGGGTAGGGGAGATAGCTCTCAGTACAAGTGAGGGAATACAGGGGTATGGGAGATAGCTCTCAGTACAAGTGTGGGAATACAGGGGTAGGGGAGATAGCTCTCAGTACAAGTGAGGGAATACAGGGGTAGGGGAGATAGCTCTCAGTACAAGTGAGGGAATACAGGGGTATGGGAGATAGCTCTCAGTACAAGTGAGGGAATACAGGGGTATGGGAGATAGCTCTCAGTACAAGTGAGGGAATACAGGGGTAGGGGAGATAGCTCTCAGTACAAGTGAGGGAATACAGGGGTATGGGAGATAGCTCTCAGTACAAGTGAGGGAATACAGGGTTATGGGAGATAGCTCTCAGTACAAGTGAGGGAATACAGGGGTAGGGGAGATAGCTCTCAGTACAAGTGAGGGAATACAGGGTTATGGGAGATAGCTCTCAGTACAAGTGAGGGAATACAGGGGTAGGGGAGATAGCTCTCAGTACAAGTGAGGGAATACAGGGGTATGGGAGATAGCTCTCAGTACAAGTGAGGGAATACAGGGTTATGGGAGATAGCTCTCAGTACAAGTGAGGGAATACAGGGGTAGGGGAGATAGCTCTCAGTACAAGTGAGGGAATACAGGGTTATGGGAGATAGCTCTCAGTACAAGTGAGGGAATACAGGAGTATGGGAGATAGCTCTCAGTACAAGTGAGGGAATACAGGGGTATGGGAGATAGCTCTCAGTACAAGTGAGGGAATACAGGGGTATGGTAGATAGCTCTCAGTACAAGTGAGGGAATACAGGGTTATGGGAGCTCTTAGTACAAGTTGATCCAGGGACTGGTCCAATTGCCTTCCTCTGGATCAACTAGCAGTTAGGCAGGTTATATATAGGCATTATGGTTGAATGTGATGGATTTACGTCTTTTTTCAACCTAACTTACTATGTTACTATGTGTGTGGTTTAAAACTGTAACATTCCCATAAGTACACTGGTCAGGTTCTCATTTAATATTTATGCTAAAGAAACTGAAATTTCCTACTGAATAGCCCCCTCCGCCAAGAAGGGCCATACATTAATAAGCTGTTCCCGTTAAATACGGGGGTGTAAGACTCAATCAGATGTCTTAGTATTGAGCACTGAATATTTGTAGTGTACAAACACATGGATTTAGGTTCCCATCCCTGGTTGAAAGTCAATTAAAATGTAACCTGTCACCTAAATCAAGATTTAAATACTAGTGCCTGATTGGTTGGACCAATGAACCTATTAATAGGGGAATATTTTAAACGGAGGGTTGGAAAGAGGCATAAAAAATAAACTAAAAAAAGTCAGAAGTCATTGTAATATTTTCCTTCGTAACACACTAAAGGCTCATTTACTAACACAGAGCAAACAGTTTAAAAATAACTGCTGTTTGCCAAATCTTTTTATTCATTGCAAAGATTTTGATGAATTCCAGTGAAATGGCAGAAGCTGCACAGTAGCGCAAAATGTACGTACATAGTATCCCTATGGGCGGGTATTTTATGTACAGAAATCGATTGGCCATTTTAGCTGCACCAATAAATAGTAAATAAAGCCTCAAAGCTGGATTTTAGATGCACTTTTCCTTTAGGGCCTACATGTTGTGCAGTGAGTGTGATGTCACAATGGGCACCTCCAGCACTCACAGCCTGTAAACAACAGTCCCATGACATCACTATGACATCACAATGGGAGAACCAACACTGTTCGCAGCGTGCTCAAACTGGCCACAGTTGGTAAACAACTGCGTAAGAGGAGGTTAGAGAAGGAGGATGGGCTTATTTTTATCAACATCGGATAGCTCCTCGGAGTACTATACCGCACCAAATTCTCCTGATCTTTCTTTCAATAATGAATCTAATGAAAATTTCACTTCTTGGGCTCATGAAAAACATTCTGTGGCCTGTCAGACTGATCTGTCTTTTCAGACTGATCTGTCGGTTGTGGATCCATATTGGGAGGTGCTGGACCCCAAACCCGATATCCACGTCCTATTTGAAGAGTTTAATACAAAATTCTTTGGTGGACAGTTGCCGCCAATAGAACTTAAATGGAGTAACAGGTTATGCATGTAAGTCAGGAACTAATGGGGTTTGTTGTTAATAGACCTTGGGGGGAAATTTATATTATTATTATTATATTATTAATAGAGCAATATATATAGATTGTAAGCTCTATGGGGAAGGGACCTCCATCCTCTTGTGTCTTTGACTCTTAACTAATTGCAACTGTATTTATCTTGTATTTATCTGTATTTATTGTTATACTTTGTATTTATCTATTATAATCTTAATAACCCCCTCTTTGTATTAATGTATTCTACTTTACAGTGCTGCGTACATAAGCAGCACTTTATAAATAAAGATATACATACATACATAATATTAATTGCTCTATTGATAAATAATATAAATAGAGTAGAGTTTATTCAGCACAGACACATCTCAAATCTGCATTATGTTTTCCAGCGATACGGGCGTTTTCATACATGATGATAAAACTGGAATATGCAAAATTCACCTGAACAAACCTCTCCTTGATTTACGGGCAAGGAAAGATACAGTGCAAGTAAGTCTTCTCTTTGTATAATAGATATAATAGTCAAAATCAGTTAAAAGGAGATAGGGAACTAATCTTTTATCTTGGGTCCAAATGGAATGGCAGATATAGTTTGGGCCCTATTAATAAACCCTGTTTTATATTGTCAGACTGTTGTGGCATCTGGTTGGTACACTACTCATTCCTTTTGTCCTCACCTGATGCCACAAAATTAATTATTAGAAAAAAATCTTGTTTGCTTATGGAATCAGATATGTGCATGTAATATCTATGAAAAGACATGGGTTTGCCTGCAAAGATGTGATGCATTTTCTATACATGAAGGCAGAACAAGTAACATTGGGGCTGTTTCTCACCCTACAGACGCTCCTGCATGAAATGATCCACTACTACCAGCGACTCAGAGGAACGCATGACCTTGAGCATGGCGCTACCTTTAAGTATCACATGAAGCGAATCAATAGAGAAAGTGGCGCAAATATTACAGTAAGTAGTTTTATATATATATATATATACAGTATATACATACACATATACAAAATTGTATTGTACCATTAAGTTTGATATAAAGTATGTGTCAGGTTCCATGATATTTCTCCTGTTATTTTATAGATCTATCACGATTTCATTCAAGAATACGAGTCACTGAAGCGCCACTGGTGGAAATGCAATGGCCCCTGTCAACAAGTCGTGAAGCGGCTTATGAACAGGACTCCGGGCACCAAGGCGCACAAGCGCAAATGCGGAGGAGACTTTATAAAGATCCAGGAACCAGAGAACAAGAGAATGAGAACTGACCCATAGAATCACTTAATTAAAGACATCCTGTCAGTTTTTAGTTAACAACAAGGCTGCCCCAAGCGCAAATGGGCAGGGACACTTCTAACTACTGAGGAACCTCACAAGAGTCATTCAGACAAAAGAACTATGTTTGGACCTACAGAAGGACTTTCTACAGAGACTTTCCTCTTGGAAACCTAGAGGAAGACACTTTCATGTTCCTTTGATGTAAATAATGAATTACATTCTATGCTTTTATGTCTCAAGGATTATTTTCAGACTGACTAGCAGGATTAATCCAGAAGTTAAAAACCCAATCAGTGATCCAGTACATACTGACTGCTAGTGATATTAGCTGGGATGGGTTAGACCTGGGGGGGGGGGGGGGTTAACATTGCTAATTGGAACTTTCAACACAAGTATCTATAATGAATGGAGTCAATACATGCAGCATTGGCGTATATTTTAGTACTTGCTACATGACCAAGTGAATGTGAATGAGAAAATAAATGTTTCCATGCAAAGTTTATCATGAGTATGTGGGCTGGGTGTGACTGTAAGAGGAAAGGATGTGTTGCCAATGGGATAGGATGGACTATTTCATTTTGATAAATAATATAAATAGAGTAGAGTTTATTCAGCACAGACACATCTCAAATCTGCATTATGTTTTCCAGCGATACGGGCGTTTTCATACATGATGATAAAACTGGAATATGCAAAATTCACCTGAACAAACCTCTCCTTGATTTACGGGCAAGGAAAGATACAGTGCAAGTAAGTCTTCTCTTTGTATAATAGATATAATAGTCAAAATCAGTTAAAAGGAGATAGGGAACTAATCTTTTATCTTGGGTCCAAATGGAATGGCAGATATAGTTTGGGCCCTATTAATAAACCCTGTTTTGTATTGTCAGACTGTTGTGGCATCTGGTCGGTACACTACTCATTCCTTTTGTCCTCACCTGATGCCACAAAATTAATTATTAGAAAAAAATCTTGTTTGCTTATGGAATCAGATATGTGCATGTAATATCTATGAAAAGACATGGGTTTGCCTGCAAAGATGTGATGCATTTTCTATACATGAAGGCAGAACAAGTAACATTGGGGCTGTTTCTCACCCTACAGATGCTCCTGCATGAAATGATCCACTACTACCAGCGACTCAGAGGAACGCATGACCTTGAGCATGGCGCAACCTTTCAGTATCACATGAAGCGAATCAATAGAGAAAGTGGCGCAAATATTACGGTAAGTAGTAGTGCTGGGCGGTATACCGGTATATACCGAACACCGGTTTTTTTAAAAAAGATGATAAAAAATTTTAACTTACCGGCATACCGGTGTGGGCGCCTCCTGGCAATTTTTCTTACTATTTCCGGGTTGTGCGCGCTGACGTTACGTGCGCGCTGACGTCACGCGCGCAACCCGGAAATAGTAAGAAAAATTGCCAGGAGGATCTGTGAGCTGTCGGGGGTGCCTGCGGCTGCCTGGCCCGTAAGGTTGGATGGGGGGTTGGATGGGGGGGTGTTTGGGGTTGGGGGGGGTGTTTGGGGTTGGGGGTGTTTGGGGTTGGGGGGGGGGGTGTTTGGGGTTGGGGGGGGGTGTTTGGGGTGGTCACGTAATCATGCATGGGGAAAAAAAAATACCGTCAAATACCGTGATACCGATATAATAAAAAAAATACCGTGATATAAATTTTTGGTCATACCGCCCAGCACTAGTAAGTAGTTTTATATATACAGTATATACATACACATATACAAAATTGCATTGTACCATTAAGTTTAATATAAAGTATGTGTCAGGTTCCATGATATTTCTCCTGTTATTTTATAGATCTATCATGATTTCATTCAGGAATACGAGTCACTGAAGCGCCACTGGTGGAAATGCAATGGCCCCTGTAAACAAGTCGTGAAGCGGCTTATGAACAGGACTCCGGGCACCAAGGCGCACAAGCGCAAATGCGGAGGAGACTTTATAAAGATCCAGGAACCAGAGAACAAGAGAATGAGAACTGACCCATAGAATCACTTAATTAAAGACATCCTGTCAGTTTTTAGGTAACAACAAGGCTGCCCCAAGCGCAAATGGGCAGGGACACTTCTAACTACTGAGGAACCTCACAAGAGTCATTCAGACAAAAGAACTATGTTTGGACCTACAGAAGGACTTTCTACAGAGACTTTCCTCTTGGAAACCTAGAGGAAGACACTTTCATGTTCCTTTAATGTAAATAATGAATCACATTCTATGAATTTTATGTACAATACTTTTCTTTCTCAATAAAAAAAAACCTACTAAATAAATCCTTGAGCTGCTTTTATGCTTTTATGTCTCAAGGATTATTTTCAGACTGACTAGCAGGATTAATCCAGAAGTTAAAAACCCAATCAGTGATCCAGTACATACTGACTGCTAGTGATATTAGCTGGGATGGGTTAGACCTGGGGGGGGGTTAACATTGCTAATTGGAACGTTCAACACAAGTATCTATAATGAATGGAGTCAATACATGCAGCATTGGCGTTTATTTTAGTACTTGCTACATGACCAAGTGAATGTGAATGAGAAAATAAATGTTTCCATGTAAAGTTTATCATGAGTATGTGGGCTGGGTGTGACTGTAAGAGGAAAGGATGTGTTGCCAATGGGATAGGATGGGCTATTTCATTTTGCTTTAAAGCTGCCATTGTGCCACGGTAAGGCTTAGTGGAAGGCTGCAGCCGATTGTATGATCTGTTCTGTATACATAAATACCCCCAGGGGGTCCTGCCCACTTAGTATGATGAAAAATTGCTCACATATAAAGCAAGTCTAAACATTAACCCAATGCATCCAGTCAAGCTTGGTTACTCCCACAAAATCCCTTCTGGGCAAATGGGCAGTCCCCAGTGTGTGTAGTTATGACCAGTCAAATTCACAACTTTTGTAATGGGATTGGAGCAAGACGAGGTTTATTTTGCCTTTATTTTGACATTATAACTATGTATAAATATATAAGGGGATCGTATAATAACCTCTCTAATGCTTTATTTACCAGTAGGTCCTTCCAACGGACACGAGGGCACCCACTCCGTTTAGAAGAAGGGAGGTTCCATTTAAATATTCTGAAAGTCGTACTGGCTGATACATTATATAGCTTTAAGAAGGGGCTGGATGGCTTCTTAGCAAGTGAGGAAATACAGGGTTAGGGGAGATAGCTCTCAGTACAAGTGAGGGAATACAGGGGTAGGGGGGATAGCTCTCAGTACAAGTGAGGGAATACAGGGGTAGGGGGGATAGCTCTCAGTACAAGTGAGGGAATACAGGGGTAGGGGGGATAGCTCTCAGTACAAGTGAGGGAATAAAGGGGTAGGGGAGATAGCTCTCAGTACAAGTGAGGGAATACAGGGGTGGCTTGTCAGACTGATCTGTCTTTTAAGACTGATCTGTCAGTTGTGGATCCATATTGGGAGGTGCTGGACCCCAAACCCGATATCCACATCCTATTTGAAGAGTTTAATACAAAATTCTTTGGTGGACAGTTGCCGCCAATAGAACTTAAATGGAGTAACAGGTTATGCATATAAGTCAGGAACTAATGGGGTTTGTTGTTAATAGACCTTGGGGGGAAATTTATATTATTATTATATTATTAATAGAGCAATATATATAGATTGTAAGCTCTATGGGGCAGGGACCTCCATCCTCTTGTGTCTTTGACTCTTAACTAATTGCAACTGTATTTATCTTGTATTTATTGTTATACTTTATCTATTATTATCTTAATAACCCCCTGTTTGTATTAATGTATTCTACTGTACAGTGCTACGTACATAAGTAGCACTTTATAAATAAAGATATACATACATACATTAATATAAATTTCTCTATTAATAAATAATATAAATAGAGTAGAGTTTATTCAGCACAGACACATCTCAAATCTGCATTATGTTTTCCAGCGATACGGGCGTTTTCATACATGATGATAAAACTGGAATATGCAAAATTCACCTGAACAAACCTCTCCTTGATTTACGGGCAAGGAAAGATACAGTGCAAGTAAGTTTTCTCTTTGTATAATAGATATAATAGTCAAAAACAGTTAAAAGGAGATAGGGAACTAATCTTTTATCTTGGGTCCAAATGGAATGGCAGATATAGTTTGGGTCCTATTAATAAATCCTGTTTTATATTGTCAGACTGTTGTGGCATCTGGTTGGTACACTACTCATTCCTTTTGTCCTCACCTGATGCCACAAAATTAATTATTAGAAAAAAATCTTGTTTGCTTATGGAATCAGATCTGTGCATGTAATATCTATGAATAGACATAGGTTTGCCTGCAAAGATGTGATGCATTTTCTATACATGAAGGCAGAACAAGTAACATTGGGGCTGTTTCTCACCCTACAGACGCTCCTGCATGAAATGATCCACTACTACCAGCGACTCAGAGGAACGCATGACCTTGAGCATGGCGCAACCTTTCAGTATCACATGAAGCGAATCAATAGAGAAAGTGGCGCAAATATTACAGTAAGTAGTTTTATATATATATATATATATATATATATACACAGTATATACATACACATATACAAAATTGTATTGTACCATTAAGTTTGATATAAAGAATGTGTCAGGTTCCATGATATTTCTCCTGTTATTTTATAGATCTATCACGATTTCATTCAGGAATACGAGTCACTGAAGCGCCACTGGTGGAAATGCAATGGCCCCTGTCAACAAGTCGTGAAGCGGCTTATGAACAGGACTCTGGGCTCCAAGGCGCACAAGCGCAAATGCGGAGGAGACTTTATAAAGATCCAGGAACCAGAGAACAAGAGAATGAGAACTGACCCATAGAATCACTTAATTAAAGACATCATGTCCGTTTTTAGTTAACAACAAGGCTGCCCCAAGCGCAAATGGGCAGGGACACTTCTAACTACTGAGGAACCTCACAAGAGTCAATTAGACAAAAGAACTATGTTTGGACCTACAGAAGGACTTTCTACAGAGACTTTCCTCTTGGAAACCTAGAGGAAGACACTTTCATGTTCCCTTAATGTAAATAATGAATTACATTCTATGAATTTAATGTACAATACTTTTCTTTCTCAATAAAAAAAACCTACTAAATAAATCCTTGAGCTGCTTTTATGCTTTTATGTCTCAGGGATTATTTTCAGACTGACTAGCAGGATTAATCCAGAAATTAAAAACCCAATTAGTGATCCAGCACATACTGACTGCTAGTGATATTAGCTGGGATGGGTTAGACCTGGGGGGGGGCTAACATTGCTAATTAAATTGGAACTTTCAACGCAAGTATCTATAATGAATGAAGCAAATACATGCAGCATTGGCGTTCACTTTAGTACTTGCTACATGACCAAGTGAATGTGAATGAGAAAATAAATGTTTCCATGCAAAGTTTATCATGAGTATGTGGGCTGGGTGTGACTGTAAGAGGAAAGGATGTGTTGCCAATGGGATAGGATGGGCTATTTCATTTTGCTTTAAAGCTGCCATTGTGCCACGGTAAGGCTTAGTGGAAGGCTGCAGCTGAATGTATGATCTGTCCTGTATGCATAAATACCCCCAGGGGGTCCTGCCCACTTAGTATGATGAAAAATTGCTCACATTGGATTGGAGCAAGACGTGGTTTATTTTGCCTTTATTTTGACATGATAACTATGAATAAATATATAAGGGGATCATATAATAATCTCTCTAATGCTTTATTTACCAGTAGGTCCTTCCAACGGACACAAGGGCACCCACTCCGTTTAGAAGATGGGAGGTTCCATTTAAATATTCGGAAAGTCGTACTGGCTGATACATTATATAGCTTTAAGAAGGGGCTGGATGGATTCTTAGCAAGTGAGGGAATACAGGGGTAGGGGAGATAGCTCTCAGTACAAGTGAGGGAATACAGGGGTAGGGGAGATAGCTCTCAGTACAAGTGAGGGAATACAGGGGTAGGGGAGATAGCTCTCAGTACAAGTGAGGGAATACAGGGTTATGGGAGCTCTTAGTACAAGTTGATCAAGGGACTGCTCCAATTGCCTTCCTCTGGATCAACTAGCAGTTAGGCAGATTATATATAGGCATTATGGTTGAACGTGATGGAAGGGTCATACATTAATAAGCTGTTCCCGTTAAATACGGGGGTGTAAGGCTCAAGCAGATGTCTTAGTATTGAGCACTGAATATTTGTAGTGTACAAACACATGGATTTAGGTTCCCATCCCTGGTTGAAAGTCAATTAAAATGTAACCTGTCACCTAAATCAAGATTTAAATACTAGTGCCTGATTGGTTGGACCAATGAACCTATTAATAGGGGAATATTTTAAACGGAGGGTTGGAAAGAGGCATAAAAAATAAACTAAAAAAAGTTAGAATTCATTGTAATATTTTCCTTTGTAACACACTAAAGGCTCATTTACTAACACAGAGCAAACAGTTTAAAAATCACTGCTGTTTGCCAAATCTTTTTATTCATTGCAAAGATTTTGATGAATTCCAGTGAAATGGCAGAAGCTGCACAGTAGCGCAAAATGTACGTACATAGTATTCCTATGGGCGGGTATTTTATGTACAGAAATCGATTGGCCATTTTAGCTGCACCAATAAATAGTAAAGAAAGCCTCAAAGCTGGATTTTAGATGCACTTTTCCTTTAGGGCCTACATGTTGTGCAGTGAGTGTGATGTCACAATGGGCACCTCCAGCACTCACAGCCTGTAAACAACAGTCCCATGACATCACTATGACATCACAATGGGAGAACCAACACTGTTCGCAGCGCGCTCAAACTGGCCACAGTTGGTTAACAACTGCGTAAGAGGAGGTTAGAGAAGGAGGATGGGCTTATTTTTATCAACATCGGATAGCTCCTCGGAGTACTATTCCGCACCAAATTCTCCTGATCTTTCTTTCAATAATCAATCTAATGAAAATTTCACTTCTCATGAAAAACATTCTGTGGCTTGTCAGACTGATCTGTCTTTTCAGACTGATCTGTCGGTTGTGGATCCATATTGGGAGGTGCTGGACCCCAAACCCGATATCCACGTCCTATTTGAAGAGTTTAATACAAAATTCTTTGGTGGACAGTTGCCGCCAATAGAACTTAAATGGAGTAACAGGTTATGCATGTAAGTCAGGAACTAATGGGGTTTGTTGTTAATAGACCTTGGGGGGACATTTATATTATTAATAGAGCAATATATATAGATTGTAAGCTCTACGGGGCAGGGACCTCCATCCTCTTGTGTCTTCGACTCTTAACTTATTGCAACTGTATTTGTCTTGTATTTATTGTTGTACTTTGTATTTATCTATTATTATCTTAATAACCCCGTTTGTATTAATGTATTCTACTGTACAGCGCTACGTACATAAGCAGCACTTTTTAAATAAAGATATACATACATAATATTAATTGCTCTATTGATAAATAATATAAATAGAGTAGAGTTTATTCAGCACAGACACATCTCAAATCTGCATTACGTTTTCCAGCGATACGGGCGTTTTCATACATGATGATAAAACTGGAATATGCAAAATTCACCTGAACAAACCTCTCCTTGATTTACGGGCAAGGAAAGATACAGTGCAAGTAAGTCTTCTCTTTGTATAATAGATATAATAGTCAAAATCAGTTAAAAGGAGATAGGGAACTAATCTTTTATCTTGGGTCCAAATGGAATGGCAGATATAGTTTGGGCCCTATTAATAAACCCTGTTTTATATTGTCAGACTGTTGTGGCATCTGGTCGGTACACTACTCATTCCTTTTGTCCTCACCTGATGCCACAAAATTAATTATTAGAAAAAAATCTTATTTGCTTATGGAATCAGATATGTGCATGTAATATCTATGAAAAGACATAGGTTTGCCTGCAAAGATGTGATGCATTTTCTATACATGAAGGCAGAACAAGTAACATTGGGGCTGTTTCTCACCCTACAGACGCTCCTGCATGAAATGATCCACTACTACCAGCGACTCAGAGGAACGCATGACCTTGAGCATGGCGCAACCTTTCAGTATCACATGAAGCGAATCAATAGAGAAAGTGGCGCAAATATTACAGTAAGTAGTTTTATATATATACAGTATATACATACACATATACAAAATTGTACTGTACCATTAAGTTTGATATAAAGAATGTGTCAGGTTCCATGATATTTCTCCTGTTATTTTATAGATCTATCACGATTTCATTCAAGAATACGAGTCACTGAAGCGCCACTGGTGGAAATGCAATGGCCCCTGTCAACAAGTCGTGAAGCGGCTTATGGACAGGACTCCGGGCACCAAGGCGCACAAGCGCAAATGCGGAGGAGACTTTATAAAGATCCAGGAACCAGAGAACAAGAGAATGAGAACTGACCTATAGAATCACCTGAAGACATCCTGTCAGTTTTTAGTTAACAATAGGAATGTGTTTACAGTGTTAAGTGTAATGACATACCATAACTTTTTTTTTTTAAAAATGACCAGAAGCAGTAGCTGTAAAACTGTGCACGAGCCGACTTTCTCAAAGCTCTATGGGAACAAAAAATAGCTGAACTCTCCTGAGATTACCTCTCAACCATCTGAATGTGCAGGAGAAGAACAGAGAACGAAGAACAGAGACCTGTGGCCGGAGGGTTTCCGCTGAGTCCGTGCAATGCTCTGTTCCCATCTGCAGCCCTCCTTGCTTTGCCTGTGACCGGGGCCGGAGGAGTTCTTTCTGCAGCTGCCCCCCCCCACCTGTGAACGGAGGAGTATCAATTAAACTGCATAAGGACAGGGGAACGTGGGGAGATTAGTCGCGCCGCGACAAATCTCCGTTGTCGCGGGCGACTTATCGCCCCGCAATGCCACCCCACCGGCTAGAGTGTAAATCGCCAGTGGGATGGTATACGCTGCACTGCGATTTGCTGAAGTCGCCCGAAGTTTCCTCTCAAGGCACTACATGACCAAGTGAAAATAAAACTGGTACATAGTTATAACTCACTTATAACTGACTGCCTTCTCTCTATATTTGTATTTTATATGTAGGAGTTGCTATTTTGTTTTCCTTAGGTAGTACAGTATGAGGGAATAGCACATTTGCGTCTGATCCCGCCATTTCATCTATATAAAAAGGAGTATTTTTTAAAAAAATGGGGAGTGGCAACTGGGGCGTGGCCACACAAAGTGGGCATGGTCAAATCTTTTTGTCCCTCTTTTCATTTTTCAAATGTTGGGAGGTATGCAGTACAATAGAGAGAGAGGTGTGTGACAGGGAAAGGTTGTGCTGCGTAGTACATAGGCAGTGTGGGACTGGCCCACCAGGATACCAGGAAAACTGCCGGTGGGCCCAGGTGTCAGTGGGCCCTCCTGCTCCTGACCATTTGGCCTGTTTCATAGCCATTCCCTATTTCTGAATGGGAAGGAAGAGTAGAGATGGAAGAATAGATGCTAGCATGTAAATAAAAGAGACTGGGGGAATAAAGAGGTTGGGTGAGGAAAGGAGGGAAAATAGTTTGGAAAGCGGCCTAGGGCCTAAGGTTTTCTGGTGGGCCCCTGGGTTCCCAGTCCGACACTGGGCTCCCACATTAACAGACACTGCCTAATAAGCTCACCTCCACTTTCATACCAGGTATGGCGTCTAAACGTACATTCACTAACTCAAAACGTTCATTTCCGGCACCCATACGGTATGAATCCTTTAAAACGATATAGAAGCCGCTTAATAGATACAATACAACAACTTCTCAGGTGTATCCCACGCAAACTCATTTTTACCTCAGCTAATACGGCCAACAGCGGTATTTTCCCCAACCAACATGGCTGCCACGCATGGGCGTGAACGTTCAGTCCTTTCTTGTGTGACGTATTTCCCTCCGCCCCTTCAGCCTTTAGACGGCCTGACCCAGGGACCTGCTGGTGTCAGTGTGTGGCAGCACTGAGGGAGAGTGGGGGAAGTGCGGTCGGAGGAGTTTGCAGCCATGTCTTTCTGCTCGTTCTTCGGAGGGGAGGTCTACAAGGATCACTTCAAGACCGGTATCCCCATGCTGTTCATTTATACATACTTATACCCACTATGTACTGTATATGCCTGTGTATAAGCGCCTGTTATAAACTATACAGCCATGTATTTGTACTGTATATGCCTGTGTATAAGCGCCTGTTATAAACTACACAGCCATGTATTTGTACTGTATAAACCTGCGTATAAGCGCCTGTTATAAACTATACAGCCTTGTACTTGTACTGTATATACCTGCGTATAAGCGCCTGCTGGTAAACTTCAGCAATGTATTTGGATTTATTGAAAAAATAATAAATGCAGTGGGTTACAGTGAGATGGAAGCCTGGTTATGTAAGTCTGTTTGTTGCTACACATTGCCTGGGAAAGCAGGGGTGTGTGAGATTTGTAGTTCTGCAGGTGTTGCACATTCCACATTTACTTCATGTGCCCTTCATATCGACAGTTAGTATTAATGTTTGTGTGTATATATATATGTGTGTGTGTATGTATGTGAGTGTATAGATTTGTAAGTATAGGTTGTGGGTGCTGGGTTTACTTGGAAGGGTTGAACTTGATGGACTTTTTTCAACCCTATGTAACTATATGGACAGAGAGGCAGCTTAGATACAGTACAGGGAATCTCCAAGTGCCGCCCTTGCATAACTGTGGTCCTTGTGTAACACACACTTTGTAGCAATATCCTAGCGATGCTTGTGTAACCGTGCCAGTAACCCCGGCTTATGATTTACTAGTTGTGTAAGGCAGTGTTTCTTCTCAGGGAACCCACATATGGCTCAGGAATCAGCTTTGTGACCCCAAAAGCGGGTTAGAACCAGCCCTTTATAGGTTAGGAATGTCAGGTCATTAAAGGGGAACTTAACCCTGTTATACCTAGTGTCCCCCATACCCTTATACAGAGTTGGGGGGGCTGGAGGTTTTACATCTTTCTGCTCAAAGCTTCCACTAGTTAGAACACCTGGGGGAAAAGTAGATCTGGTGCCAGAGGTAGGGTGTAAACAACAGGGGGAGCTGTTTTTGGGGTTGGGAATATCGGTCAAGCCTTCTTCGCAGTCCGTTTGCCACTTGCTTAAACTGTCGCCCACCAGATTTTGGCAGCGAGGCCCCATAAAGATGCAGTGGTACCCAGGTCTGGACTGGGATCCAAAATAGATTCTGGCATTTCCAGTACACAGAGGCCCAAACAGCCCCCCCACCAGCCCAATAAATAGTGAGTGTCTATGGCATCTTACAGCAGCCCCTCTGGCATTTGCCAGAATACACAGATTGCCAGTCCGGGCCTGGTGGTGCCCGCTTGCCATAATTTGGCTCATTAGCCATTTATTATTATCCATATACACTGCTATGGTACATGACTCCAGGCCTGGAAATGTTGGGCTTGTTTGTACCAGTCTAAAATACAGACATTGGCACACAGGGTGTGGTTCAAAGTGTTTTGCCAGCTTGAAAAATGTTCTCGCTTGCCCACGTACTTCAGTTGTAATGACCTGCACCAACTTGGTGCCCTTGTGGGTCACATGTTTAGGAATCACTGCCAAGCTGAAAATAGCGTGGGTGGCATCATGATCCGATCTCCCTGTGTGCCAGTGCCCTAAAGGACTGATATGCAGGGGGGGGTGGCATATTGGGCCTTCCTGCTGCTCTGTCAGCCATAGTGGACGTTATAGCTCCAACAGCAGCCAGGGGGCGACACTGAGACAGCCCCTTCTGTGCCAGTCACATGGTTATTAACATCATTCAGTTGCACAAACAATTAGTCGTCAGTTCATTAATGATTTAATTTCCTCAATATCTAATTAATGAGTTGCTGATCTAACAGTCGTTATAGTCATCTATTAACAGGACAGAGGCGCTGGGTTCATTCCTTAATGGTTACAGGGAGGTGGTGCCTTTGCTGAGTCTGCACATTACGTGTGACTTGCAAATGGGATAACTATCACTACTGCCCCTACTGGGGGCAAATAAAGAGGCTGTGGGTAATTAGGAAGGGGGACCGGCTGTGCAAGCTAAGGCAAATGGGCAAGTCCCCAGTGTGTGTAGTTATGACCAGTCAAATTCACAACTTTTGTAATGGGATTGGAGCAAGACGTGAGGTTTATTTTGCCTTTAATTTGGGACTCAATGTGTTATATTATAACTATTAGCTGTAATATGCTGGCCTTTCTGCAGGTATATACGTTTGCTCGGAATGCAACTACGAGTTGTTCTCCAGTCGAAGCAAGTACCAGCACTCTTCCCCGTGGCCGGCCTTCACAGAGACTGTCCATAAAGACAGCATCTCCAAATACCTGGAGCGGCCGAACGCATACAAGGTAACTCATTGGAATCGGCAACAATTTAACTTTTAATGTGTTATACAATGGCTAATTTTAAGCAACTTTTCAATTGGTGTTTATTTTTTTATCTTTTTATAGTTTTTTAATTATTTGCCTTCTTCTTCTGACTCTTTCCAGCTTTCAAATGGGGGTCACTGACCCCAACAGCCAAAAAACGATTGCTCTGTGACAATTTTATTGTTATTGTTCCTTTTTATTACTTAGCTTTCTATTCAGCCCCTATACTATTCATATATCTATCTCTCTCTTAAATCACTCCCTCGTTACTAAGGTAAATTAGACCCTAGGAACCAAATAACTGCTGAAATTCCCAACGGGAGAGCTGCGGCACAAAATTTCAAATAATTAAAAAAAAACAAAAAAAAAACTACCAGTAATAAAAAATGTAGACCAGTTGCAAATTGTCTAAGAATAGCTACATCATACTAAAAGTTAATGTAAATGTGAAAAACCCGTTTAGGGCTCTGGTACACGGGGAGATTAGTCGCCCGCGGCAAAACTCCCTGCTCGCGGGCGACTAATCTCCCCGAGTTGCCTTCCCCCTGCCATCCCACCGGCCAACATGTAAGTCGCCGGCGGGATGGCAGACGCGGCGGGGCGATTTCGGGAAATCGACGAAAAAGACTAGCTAGTCTTTTTCGGCGATTTGCGCGAAATCGCGCCGCCGCGTCTGCCATCCCGCCGGCGACTTACATGTTGGCCGGTGGGATGGCAGGGGGAAGGCAACTCGGGGAGATTAGTCGCCCGCGAGCAGGGAGTTTTGCCGCGGGCGACTAATCTCCCCGTGTACCAGAGCCCTTAAGGTTGAAGACACTCTGAGCTACTAGTAGCAGCTACTTTTTCATGGCTACTAAATGCCAGAAAATACGCTGCCATAGACAATACTGAGAATTGCCTCTGTTAAAACTCACGTAGAGACAGTTATCAGTAAATGATCAGCATTGTCTATTTTAGTAGCCACAACAAGTAGCTGCTACTAGTAGCTCTGTGTGTCTTCACCCTCAGAGCATCTAGATGGTCTCTTACAGACTCTTAGGGCTCTGGCACACGGGGAGATTAGTCGCCCGCGACTAATCTCCCCGAGTTGCCTACCCCTGCCATCCCACCGGCGAACATGTAAGTCGCCGGCGGGTCTTTCGCGAGTCTTTTTCGGCGATTTGCGCGAAATCGCGCCGCCGCGTCTGCCATCCTGCCGGCGACTTACATGTTTGCTGGTGGGATGGCAGGGGTAGGCAACTCGGGGAGATTAGTCGCCCGCGAACAGGGAGTTTTGCCGCGGGCGACTAATCTCCCCGTGTGCCAGAGCCCTTAATGGCAACTGCCCGTCACGGCCTGTACCAACAATGCCAGACATTTTCCCTCTATAGTCAATGGAAACAACACAGGTGGTTGTGAGAATTACCTGCCCTATATACACCATTAACCTAGAGGTGAGTGCTATAACCTTTCTGCTTTCTGCCCAACAGGTCTCTTGTGGGAAGTGCGGTAACGGACTGGGCCATGAGTTTATAAACGATGGCCCTAAGAAGGGTCAGTCCCGCTTCTGAATATTCAGCAGCTCGCTAAAATTCATCCCCAAAGGTAAGTGTCCTCTTCTGCTGCTTCTTATTGTCCAACAGAACTTGCCCACAAGGGGTGTGTTGTGCCACCCTAACTGGCCTTCAGGCTGGGCTGGGGTAACAGTCACCCTGCTATAGTTCCAGGGGTACCCAGGGCACAAATAAGCACTCACCCCAAATCCCCCCCTAACTGGCCTTCAGGCTGGGCCCCCTTAGCCCATAACAAGGTTACAGATATATAGAAACATTGGGGTAACAGTCACCCTGCTATAGTTCCAGGGGTACCCAGGGCACAAATAAGCACTCACCCCAAATCCCCCCCTAACTGGCCTTCAGGCTGGGCCCCCTTAGCCCATAACAAGGTTACAGATATATAGAAACATTGGGGTAACAGTCACCCTGCTATAGTTCCAGGGGTACCCAGGGCACAAATAAGCACTCACCCCAAATCCCCCCCTATCTGGCCTTCAGGCTGGGCCCCCTTAGCCCATAACAAGGTTACAGATATATAGAAACATTGGGGTAACAGTCACCCTGCTATAGTTCCAGGGGTACCCAGGGCACAAATAAGCACTCACCCCAAATCCCCCCCTAACTGGCATTCAGGCTGGGCCCCTTAGCTCATAACAAGGTTACAGATGTATAGAAACATTGGGGTAACAGTCACCCTGCTATAGTTCCAGGGGTACCCAGGGCACAAATAAGCACTCACCCCAAATCCCCCCCTAACTGGCCTTCAGGCTGGGCCCCCTTAGCCCATAACAAGGTTACAGATATATAGAAACATTGGGGTAACAGTCACCCTGCTATAGTTCCAGGGGTACCCAGGGCACAAATAAGCACTCACCCCAAATCCCCCCCTAACTGGCCTTCAGGCTGGGCCCCCTTAGCCCATAACAAGGTTACAGATATATAGAAACATTGGGGTAACAGTCACCCTGCTATAGTTCCAGGGGTACCCAGGGCACAAATAAGCACTCACCCCAAATCCCCCCCTATCTGGCCTTCAGGCTGGGGCCCCTTAGCCCATAACAAGGTTACAGATATATAGAAACATTGGGGTAACAGTCACCCTGCTATAGTTCCAGGGGTACCCAGGGCACAAATAAGCACTCACCCCAAATCCCCCCCTAACTGGCATTCAGGCTGGGCCCCTTAGCTCATAACAAGGTTACAGATGTATAGAAACATTGGGGTAACAGTCACCCTGCTATAGTTCCAGGGGTACCCAGGGCACAAATAAGCACTCACCCCAAATCCCCCCCTAACTGGCATTCAGGCTGGGCCCCTTAGCTCATAACAAGGTTACAGATGTATAGAAACATTGGGGTAACACCTGCTGACCGTTCTCTTCCTTTTACAGATAAAGTCGATGGGGAGGTACAGCGAGAATAAAGTTTGTGCCTATTTTTGAAGCCACCGGGGGGCGCTGTGCCTTTCCTAATGGTCCAGCACCGAATGAGTCACTGCAGATAAACCCTCACTGGACGTCTGGGGTGATGAAGATGATGTGCTGGGGGTTGGGCATTGGTACAGTGGGATCCCATAATGCACGCTTGATGCAGTGGCAGCAGTTTCACCACACAACCTTAATTGTACCTTTCTCTCCTTAAAATTATTAATTCTGTCCCTATGGGGGTGGAGTTAGATTAACCCACTGGGTACCTACCCTTGATCTGATGCATTTAGCACCCATTGCTTTTATTTATAGGGGTGCCCATGTATCTGCCAGTTGCTAACCGGTGTTGCTGATACCTTTTGAGTTAACTTTTAATATGACCTAGAGAGTAATATTCCAATTAATATTGCAATTGGTCTTCATTGTTTGTAGTTTTTTAATTATTTCAGTGTTTGTTCAGCAGCTTTCCAGTTTGGAATTTCAGCAGCTATCTGGTTGTTAGGGTCCAAATTACCTTAGCAACCAGGTAGTGGTTTTAATGAAAAACTGGAATATGAATAGGAGAGAACCTGAATATAAATATAAATAATAAATAACAATAGAACTGTAGCCTCACAGAGCAATAGTTTTTGGCTGCGGGGGTCCCCCCATGTGAAAACTGGAAAAAGGCAGAAGAGAATAATTCAAAAACTACAAATAATGAAGGCCAATTGAAAAGTTTCTTAGAATTGGCCTTTCTAATACATACTAAAAGTTAACCACCCCCTTAAGGCAAAGTGAGGGACATCGGGCATGGGGGAAGTCCAAATGGAACCAGTGTCCCAGCCTATCAGGACTTTGCCCTGCCCCTTGAAGTCTGACATCACTCACCAACACCAGCACAGCCAATGGGAGGCACCAGATTGCCAGTACACAGTACTTTCTATAGAGGCACCCAAGCGCCCCTGCCTAGGGCCACAGCTTCCGGGGGTGCCGGTATAGAAAGCAATATACTTTGCTGGCGCTACTGGCAGATACACACATGTAAATATATAGCCCCCCCAGGTACTTACACAGTCCCATTATTGGGGAAAGCGCGGTACATAAACCCACCAACACACTGTGCCGAATGGAACCACGGGCACCTCACTTTTTGCTAATTCCGAATCACGTGGTTTATATCCGACCTCAGAATCTTAGTCGCACTGTGATTAGTAGGGGAATCTGTTAGCCCATATGGGTAAGTAATGGTTACATTAAAGGTGAAGTAAAACGGTAAGGGTCTGTTGTACATAGTGAGTGCCCTTATAGGGCCGGGGCATATTCCCTGCTGCCCAAGTTACGAAGGGGCAGGTGTGGCTTAGGCAAATTCTGAACCTTGGGATAGGGTTTAGATAGGATCTCTAATCAACACTCATGTTATAAAGAATCTCAGCCATAAAGTAAGGGGGAACTGCTGTTTTATGAGAGACAGGAAAATGTTTTCATCGTTTAATGACATTTCCCTATCCAAGGACTAAAGTTATGATACCATTTCTGCAATGTTTTCAACAGATTATAAGTAGGGAATAGTCTCTTACCACTGGAGTAAATACCCCTGTGCTGGTAGGCTCAGTTGGGCAAATACCTCAATGAGAATTCTACTGGTTAAACCTTCATTATAAATGCAAAAGAATTGACCAATGAGAATGCTGATTCCCAGCACTGTGTCAGGTATCTTGCTGGTACCTTACATATAGAGATAATTTATGTCGTTATTTCCCCTCATTATATGGCACAGGAATCAGACATGGGGATAAAGGGACAGACTTGTTCAGTGCTGGGAAACTGGGCTTAATGCTCCCAACTCCAATTGCAGGAACAGAGAACAGGGAGCCGGATTTACCCAGATCAGCTGGGATTCTCATTGGGGGATTTTTTTTGTATTTTAAAGCAGTCGCTGGCTGTGGAGATTTGGGGAAAAAGTTTTATTGTGCAATATTGGTTTAAAATACAACCCTGATGTTGCTGGACTACAGCTCCCAACATGCTTAAACCTACATTATATGTTAAATTATTCTGGGATTTGTAGTTCAGCAACAACTGAGTAATTCTTGGTTGAGCAGTGCAGCAGGGTTTATATCCCCTTTAGCACCACAGATATCATAGATTTGAAACAGCGCCACCTGCTGTTCATTTCAGCTGAACTGTCACAGTCAGTAGAAGATTTTGCTATTGAGAAAAGGGTTGACATTTCCTCCAGTTGCTCAGCAGTTATTAATGGTGCCTCACCGGCAGGGGGCGCAGTCCCTTGGGGAACACCTTCGGCACAGCGCCGTTCATTTCAGGGACTAATGGTTGTTCTGCGCCTCTCCTGCAGCTTATAGGGGGATATGTAGCCAATTCATACGTCTTAATTAGAACAATTACTTCTTAATCACCATGAATGTATTTGTACTATTTTTGTTATTAAAATAAACATGATTTTCACTTTTATCCTACTCTGCTGCTTTGTGTTTTCTACAAACGCATTCCACTGCCTGGCGTTGGCCGCTTTCCTCCATAGGCCAGTTCATTTGTACCCACAGGAGCCATCCCCCAGTGCTCATTGGTGAGTGATTGAGATCATGATGGGAGCTGTAGTTCAACACCGCATCAGGGGTGGAGGCTTCTACTCAGTAATACTCCCCCATTGCCAGCAGCCTACATAAAGGGGGACATAATCCTTCCCTAAAACTCTGATTGCACCCCTAGTTCTTCATAGCCTTATTACATATATATATATATCAAAACAGGAGCTGAAAAGGGGTACAGTCTATACACTTTTTAGGTTTGTATATTTAATTTGTAATTATGTCACGTTTCCACTAGAGGGTGCCATTGCCCCACACTAATCCCACTGACCAACTGCACACATCTATCAGGCTATTATTATTATTATTAACATTTATTTATAAAGCGCCAACATATCCCGCAGCGCTGTACAATAAGTGGGGTACATACATAGGACATACAGAGTAACGTATAAAGCAATCAATAACTGATACAAGAGGTGAAGAGACCCCTGCCCAAAAGAGCTTACAATCTACTGCCGCACATTAGGCTCCTCTGCCGGGGGACAAGTTGCCCGTATCATGTTGAATGGGGCCCTGTGTGACATGGGGGTATTACTCTAAAGGGGTTGTTCACCTTGGATTTATATTCTGAGACAAATTGCAATTGGTCTTCATTTTTTATATTTTGTAGTTTTTTAATTATTTCACTTTGTGTTCAGCAGCTCTCCAGTTTGGAATTTCAGCAGCTATCTGGTTGCTAGGGTCCAAACTACCTTAGCAATCAGGGAGTGGTTATAATGAGAGGTCGGAATATAAATAGGAGAGAAGCTGAATACAAAAAAAAGTAATAAAAAGTAACAATAACAATAAAGCTGAAGCATCACAGAGCAATAGTTTTTGGTTGCCGGGGTCAGTGACCCCCATTTGAAAGCTGGAAAAAGGCAGCACCACCCCTTTAACTACAGTACCATATGCTGTGACGTCTGTGGGTGGCTATTAGATTAAGTTAAGGGGTGCTGGGTGACCTTCCAACCTGATCTAGGGAAGCTGCACCATTAAAGGGGAACTAAACCCTACCACATAACTAGCACTGCACCTACTAGCTCACTATAGAAATTGATGGAAAACATAATTACACTTTGTAAACAATTCACCAATGAGAATGTTACTGACCAGAATATGTAATTATCCATGCAATAGAATGTTCCCATTCCCTACTGGTGTTTATCAGGCATCTTATTGTTATCTAACATTCTGGTTAAATGATTCCCTTTTCTCTGTAATAATAAAACAGTACCTGTACTTGATCCCAACTAAGATATAATTACCCCTTATTGGGGGCAGAACAGCCCTATTGGGTTTATTTAATGGTTAAATGATTCCCTTTTCTC
This sequence comes from Xenopus tropicalis, assembly GCF_000004195.4. Classification (NCBI taxonomy): domain Eukaryota; kingdom Metazoa; phylum Chordata; class Amphibia; order Anura; family Pipidae; genus Xenopus; species Xenopus tropicalis. Next base: position 16,870,055 of record NC_030685.2, on the reverse strand, counting down.
TGTAATAATAAAACAGTACCTGTACTTGATCCCAACTAAGATATAATTACCCCTTATTGGGGGCAGAACAGCCCTATTGGGTTTATTTCATGGTTAAATGATTCCCTTTTCTCTGTAATAATAAAACAGTACCTGTACTTGATCCCAACTAAGATATATTTACCCCTTATTGGGGGCAGAACAGCCCTATTGGGTTTATTTCATGGTTAAATGATTCCCTTTTCTCTGTAATAATAAAACTGTGCTTTGTATTTGATCCCAACTAAGATATAATTAATCCTTATTGGATGTAATATAATCCTATTGGGTTTAATTAATGTTTTATTGATTTTTTAGTAGACTTAAGGTATGAAGATCCAAATTACGGAAAGACCCCTTATCCGGAATGCCCTTGATCCTGAGCATTCTGGATAACGGGTCCCATACCTTTATTACATTGCATTTCAAGCCTCAGGAGGCTGTGTATGGGTTCAGAGCTAGAGGTTCACAGCTCTGCACTGTTGGTTCTGACTCCTGAAACAATGTAGCAGAGGTCAGTTCTCCTCCAGGTCTCCTAATCAACTGCATTCTGTTTCAGGAGTCAGAACCAGCGGTGTAGAGAATAAAAACAGCCAGACAAATCCTGCTGTCAATAGCAGGTACAGTCATATAACTAAAAAAAAAAAAGTTTGGGGGGTTGATTTCCCCTTTAATGTATCATGTGAGTGAGAAGTAGAATCACCTCTCCAAAGACAAAGCAGACAGGGAATTCTGCTGAAAATGAGATAAAAGAAGGCTTGCCATTATGCATTATATCTGCCCCGGGTAACCGCAGCGCTGAGAAACTGCCTCTGACATCTGTCTTTCTATATTCCCAGCCTGTGTATGGGGCAGTGTTTGTTTAACCATATGGCTCCCATTATAGTGACCAGATAATGTCTGTAATGAGCCCAAACTCACAGAACATCGTGAAAGGAAGAATCCAACTCAGATCTGCATTGCCCGAGGCCAATGGTCCGGCTGCAAAAGAATCCTAAATATACAAGGGAAAGCGTCCCGATTGGTAGGAATGAACATATATGGCAGCCCCCACACTGCTCATTGGTACGAGGTTTCAGATAATTGATAGCACGCTGGGAGCCTATGTACTGAGCTACTTTGAAGGAGAAATAAAAAAAAGAAGAATAAGAATATAGAAATGGTGTGTTTTATGCACTGATATCACAGCCCAGGGGTCCAGCAGCCCTATAACTGTAATGATCCAGGCCTTCACAGTTACCCCCAGCAGCTCCCCATCTTGGATTTCGTTAGGCCATCTGGATCATTTGAAATCCTGGCAGGGGAGGAGGGACTAAAACACTGATGTTACAAATTATAACAACTTCTCCACAGCTTACAGACAGCATGCAGGAACTACATAACCCACAATGCATTGCACAGGGATGTTCCTTTCCTTATTGACATCACGTGAGCAGGGGATTGTGGGATTGGGAGGATGCAGGCTGAGGACAGTCGACTACTGTCACATTTTATTTGAGCATCAAAGTAGTCAGATCAGCAGGGGAACAGGGGGCGGGGCTTAGGGAACTGTTCCAAACCACATTATTACATTACAAATCATGAAAACGCTTAAATTGTGTTTGGGTGGAGTTCCCCTTTAAAGAGGAGTCATAGCTGGTTGGTAGTATCCCTTTAAAATCCCAACCTTTCCATATAGATCTGAGAGATACAGAATTCGGAGCACTTTCCCCATTGTAACATCACCCGCATTGTGACGTCATTGCTTCATTTCTCACATACGCTGACAGCCTGTGAGAATGTGACCTTTAAACCCCCGAGCGAGGGGTGGGGGCTGGGGGAGTCGTCCGTTTGAGGATATAATGGCTGACAGGTTGAGGCAGAATAATTTGGGATTAGCTTAAACTGCTGTTGATTCCCTTAAGTACCAGTGTCTTTCCTGAATGAGCTTAATTCCTGCAGCTCACACAAATACCGTGGGTTCTACTGACAGCGAAATCACATAATAACTGTAATCGTGCCACGAAAATCCCTCACTTGCCCCAAAGGAATCTCCCAGGGAAATAGTGGCTGTAAATTACACCGAGCTTAATTTTGATTCGGACATGGCTGTGGTTTTGTACAGTTATCTTTCCGAGCCAATGTCTGCGTGGGTTCCTTCTGTCTGGTACTGCAGATTCCTCCCAACATACAGGCAGGTTCATTGGCTCCTGATAAAACTGACCCTAGTAGGTGTGAAAGTGATAGGGTCCTTAGACTGTAAGCTCCACTGGTGCAGGGACTGATGGGAATGTGATAGGGACCTTAGATTGTAAGCTCACTGGGGCAGGGACTGATGGGAATGTGATAAGGACCTTAGATTGTAAGCTCACTGGGGCAGGGACTGATGGGAATGTGATAGGGACCTTAGATTGTAAGCTCCACTGGGGCAGGGACTGATGGGAATGGGATAGGGACCTTAGATTGTAAGCTCACTGGGGCAGGGACTGATGGGAATGGGATAGGGACCTTAGATTGTAAGCTCACTGGGGCAGGGACTGATGGGAATGTGATAGGGACCTTAGATTGTAAGCTCACTGGGGCAGGGACTGATGGGAATGGGATAGGGACCTTAGATTGTAAGCTCCTCTGGGGCAGGGACTGATGGGAATGTGATAGGGACCTTAGATTGTAAGCTCACTGGGGCAGGGACTGATTTGAATGTGATAGGGACCTTAGATTGTAAGCTCCACTGGGCCAGGAACTGATTTGAATGTGATAGGGACATTAGATTGTAAGCTCCTCTGGGCCAGGGACTGATTTGAATGTGATAGGGACATTAGATTGTAAGCTCCACTGGGGCAGGGACTGATGGGAATGTGATAGGGACCTTAGATTGTAAGCTCCTCTTGGGCAGGGACTGATGGGAATGTGATAGGGACCTTAGATTGTAAGCTCCTCTTGGGCAGGGACTGATGGGAATGTGATAGGGACCTTTGATTGTAAGCTCCACTGGGGCAGGGACTGATGGGAATGTGATAGGGACCTTAGACTGTAAGCTCCACTGGGGCAGGGACTGATGGGAATGTGATAGGGACCTTAGATTGTAAGCTCCTCTTGGGCAGGGACTGATGGGAATGTGATAGGGACCTTAGATTGTAAGCTCCACTGGGCCAGGGACTGATGGGAATGTGATAGGGAGCTTAGACTGTAAGCTCCACTGGGGCAGGGACTGATGGGAATGTGATAGGGACCTTAGATTGTAAGCTCACTGGGGCAGGGACTGATGGGAATGTGATAGGGACCTTAGATTGTAAGCTCCACTGGGCCAGGGACTGATGGGAATGGGATAGGGACCTTAGATTGTAAGCTCCTCTGGGGCAGGGACTGATGGGAATGTGATAGGGACCTTAGATTGTAAGCTCACTGGGGCAGGGACTGATTTGAATGTGATAGGGACATTACATTGTAAGCTCCTCTGGGGCAGGGACTGATTTGAATGTGATAGGGACATTAGATTGTAAGCTCCACTGGGCCAGGAACTGATTTGAATGTGATAGGGACATTAGATTGTAAGCTCCTCTGGGCCAGGGACTGATTTGAATGTGATAGGGACATTAGATTGTAAGCTCCACTGGGGCAGGGACTGATGGGAATGTGATAGGGACCTTAGATTGTAAGCTCCACTGGGGCAGGGACTGATGGGAATGTGATAGGGACCTTAGATTGTAAGCTCCACTGGGGCAGGGACTGATGGGAATGTGATAGGGACCTTAGATTGTAAGCTCCTCTTGGGCAGGGACTGATGGGAATGTGATAGGGACCTTAGATTGTAAGCTCCTCTTGGGCAGGGACTGATGGGAATGTGATAGGGACCTTAGATTGTAAGCTCCACTGGGGCAGGGACTGATGGGAATGTGATAGGGACCTTAGACTGTAAGCTCCACTGGGGCAGGGACTGATGGGAATGTGATAGGGACCTTAGATTGTAAGCTCCTCTTGGGCAGGGACTGATGGGAATGTGATAGGGACCTTAGATTGTAAGCTCCACTGGGGCAGGGACTGATGGGAATGTGATAGGGACCTTAGATTGTAAGCTCCTCTTGGGCAGGGACTGATGGGAATGTGATAGGGACCTTAGATTGTAAGCTCCACTGGGCCAGGGACTGATGGGAATGTGATAGGGAGCTTAGACTGTAAGCTCCACTGGGGCAGGGACTGATGGGAATGTGATAGGGACCTTAGATTGTAAGCTCACTGGGGCAGGGACTGATGGGAATGTGATAGGGACCTTAGATTGTAAGCTCCACTGGGCCAGGGACTGATGGGAATGTGATAGGGACCTTAGATTGTAAGCTCACTGGGGCAGGGACTGATGGGAAAGATGAGCCATTGTTATAAAGTGAGAAACATGTGGAGCCTAAAGTGGTGGGTGGGAGTGCCCAGTCCAGTTAAAGATTTCTTTCCTGTCCAAGAGCCCATCAAGCCATTTTGCTACTCATGACAGTAGGACTAACCAAACTTTCCACCTTTTCTTGAAGCTGGGCCACTACAATGGTGGATTTTTCAAACACTTCATTCCCTCTGATACTTAACCATAAATTCTAACATCCAAAAGGTCCAGCTACAATATGATTGTACAACATGAAGATGCTGACTTGATGCACAAAGGTATTGAAATTGCTCATCCTCTGCTCTCCTAGGCCCCGCACCATAGCAGGGTCTGCGTATCCCAGACCTTCTACAGATGTTTCCATAAGGGATTTATGGTTTAATTTGTCTTCATAATAGTTCAGGTGGGTCCTCCATGAGACCTTTTGTCTGCCATCACTTTCCATGCCAGACTCCTCAGACAGATATCTCATTTTAATTAAATACAAATGCTTGGCAGCATAGGCTTTCACTTATTATTGGGGAAAATGTTCCCCGTGAATCTTTCTAATAAAACCTGGCATCTGTAGAGTGGTTGTTTTTGTCCTTGTGGTGTTGGTTGGTTTGGTTTCTTCTTATTCAAGAAGCACAACATGAGGAGATCTCTTGGTTACTTTGTTTCAGCTTGTCTTATTATATTTCAGTTCACTCATTGAGGGTTCAACTGCCACAATTCCATTTCTTGGAACGCCAGTGAGACCTTGGCCTTGGGCCCATTGGTACCTTAGAGCAGCCCTGTCTGTATGTTTAATCCCAGGGTCAATGTTTAGCCTCCCTCCATATGAGATTTCTGGTTTTGTTTGTCATAGTCGACCTGCGGGTCCCACCATAAGACATTTTATCTGATAGATATTTCCTTTGGAGCTTCCCACAAAAGATGTCTCTCCCTCTCTCTCTCAAATGGCCCCACTTTCTAACTGCAAGTGCGCTACAACTTCTTCAACTTTTTATTGGAACTAATGTTCTTCGAAAATCTTTCTAATAAAGACTAGTATCTTCTGTACTGGTGATGGTTTTCTTGTAGTGTCCCATGTAGAGGTGGTTTGTCTGGTTCTACTTATTTGTCTTCCATCAAGGAGCACAAGATGAGGGTGTCATAAGTTGCACTATTCACCTGCTTGAGGACAAATTTCTTGGGGGGGGGGGGACACCAATGAGATCTTTGCCAGGGGCCCATTTGGTACCTTAAAGCAGCCCTACCTGTACGTTTAACTCCAATGTTTACATGACTTCATAATGGTGAATGGGTTTGTTTTTTATAGGGATGCACCAAACACACTTTTTTGGGTTCGGCTGAACCCCCGAACCCACCCAGAAGGATTTGGCCGAAAAAAAAGCCGGGATTCAGCTAAATCCCAAACCGAATCCGGGATTTGGTGCATCCCTATTTTTTTATAATCATCCTCAGGGTCCCACCATAAGGCATTTTATCTTATAGAACTGTTCTATGAAACTTTCCACAAAAATATCTCTCAAATGGCCTTTTTTTTAAAAACTGACTGCGACTAGTCCACACCATCTTTATTGACCTGAATGTTTCAGAGATCTTTCTAATCTTTATAATCAAAACTTGGTGATGTTTTTCTTGTGGTGTCCCATGTAGAGGTGGTAGAGTTCCTACTTATTCCACCAAGGAGCACAGTATGAGGGTCTCATGAGTTGCTTTGTTCAGGTGCTTGGGGACAGTACTGCCACGAATTTCATAGGGAGCCACCAATGAGATCCTTAGAGCAGCCCTACTTGTACGTTTAACCCCAGGACCAATATTCAGCCTCATTCCATCACCGCAAATGAGGTTTCATTATTTCTCGTCCAAACAGACAAAATTCCAACACTTTTGGCACCACAAGAGTTGGAAATAACAGATTTATGTGTCTTTGAATTCATCTTTAATAAAGGACTTAGCAGCTCACAGTGGAGCTATTATTTTTGGAAAGAGCCAATCATTTTCCCACCAAGCCTTTGTTCTCTGATTACACACCGTTTTGGCCTGGAGGGATACAAGCTAACATGGCCGCTGCCTCACCAGGTAGATGAAGCCCACACACAGTTTGTGGTGTTTATACGTGCGCCTTGCACCATCATTCATTCCCACCGCATTGTATGTGCAATGGTACCCGGCACGGCAACGCATGGCGGATAATTACATCACACGGAAACAAACACTTGGAAAGAAGCCCCTTTGACCGATGGGATTAGCTAACCTTTTCTGTTAATCAGTTTTATTTAATTCCATGCATTCCCCCGAGGTTTATTTTTCTCTGGCCCCTGAAGCATACGCAACATTCAAATCAAAGTGATAGATCCCAATTTTTTCTCCATTTTTTGGGTTTTATAAATGAGTCCTGACACCCAGTCTTAACTACAAGTTAACTTAAAGCACTTATCCCATTAAGAAGGCATCAGGGCGGTACACCTGCCAACTGGCAAAAAACAAAGTAACATCTGTGGAGAATTAAATATCCGGTGACCTTCATCATCTTAGTGGAAAAAAAACCTTAATTTATCTTTGTTTGGTGTTATGTAGCTTCTTGGGTGATACCCATTTACAATGGCCTTAAGGTAGGTAGCCATCTGGCCAAGCTGACGATAGTTAATGTTCTGTAGATGGTTAAACACATGTACTGTAATTATGTGAGCAGAAGAACAAGTAGCTGAAGCCCTGAAGGTCTGGGATATAAGGGTTTTTTATTATGGCCACCTTTTGCTTAGCTGGACAACATAGATAGACATTATTACTGTTTCCATCTTGCCCTACTATAGCTGCTGTCCTTCAACCTTCCAACCTTCTACTGCTGCTTTGTGGTGTCTTCACTACTGCTTCTTAGTAAGGCTGTACCATGGTCATTTTCCATAGTACAACAGATAGTTTCAAGAATGGGGAAAACAGAAGGTTACACCGGCAAGAATATATTTAAACTATATCAAGATGAATGGTTTATGTCGTTGTTTTGCAACCTGTGGCTTACTAGATATAATTGAAGTCCAGCTTAAGTATTATCGTACAACCTGTGGTTACTGGGGGTTCCACTAAAGCAATGATCCCCAACCAGTGGCTCAGGGGGTAACAGGTTGCTCCCCAACCCCTTGGGTGTTGCTCTCAGTGCCCCCAAACCAGGGAGTTATTTTTGAATTCCTGACTTGGGGGAAAGTTTTGGTTGAATAAAAACAAGATTTACTGCTAAATAAAGCCCCTGTAAGATGATAGGGTGCATAGAGGCTGCCTAATAGCCAATCTTAGCTCTTATTTGGCACCTCCATGAACTTTTATGGTGCTTGTGTTGCTCTCCAAGTCTTTTTACTTTTGATTGTGGCTCACAAGTAAGAAAGGTTGGGGATCCCTGCACTAAAGGATGGACGCTTCAGGTCTGTTCATTGACTTTGGTGGAGATGGTTGTGGTCCAGACCAAGCCAAAAGATGGACATCTCAGTTCTGTTCAATGGCTTCTGATGACTTTGGAGGAGGTAGTTGTGGTTCTGACCAAGCCAATAGATGGATGTCTCAGGTCCTTGATGACTTTGGTGGAGATAGTTGTGGTCCAGACCAAGCCAAAGGAAGGTTGCATCTCACTTCTGTGAAATGGCTTTTAATGACTTTGATTAATATGGTTGTTGTTCAGGCCAAACCAAAGGATTGATGTGTCAGGTCTGTCTAATGACTTTTGATGACTTTGGTGGAGATGGTTGTAGTCCACATTAAGCCAAGCTAAATAATAGACATCTCAGGACTGTTTAATGGTTTTTGGTTGAGATGGTTGTGGTCCAGGGCTCTACAAGGGTTTGGACCCACAATTGTTTTTTTCTTCTACACCCTTGATGTAGCTTGATATATCTTTATCCATATTACCTTATATTTTCTGGCTACAAATGCGCCGATTGCATCTGGTAGCATGAGTGCATGGCCGTGCTACTCTCAGTGAAGCACTCCGTGTTGCCGAATGTGAAAACTCTGGATCTCAAGGGACATTCTTGTCTCTTCTGTGAAACCCATTAGTGACTTTTGCAGCACAAGTTCTGTGTGGTCCCTCGTTCCATTTATATAAAGTGATAATCTCCTCTTAGGCGTCTCCTCTTCAGCCATAACGTGTAACACAAAATCTCCCTGCACATTCGAGCTTTAGACTTCCAATACTTTCCTGTAAGTGCACGTAACAAGTACAGTTCTTGTCTTCTTGCCTGATTTTAAACATGGGCAGTGAGGGTATTCACATACACACATTGGGGAACAGTTTAACCACATCAACCATGGGCAGAAGAGGTGCACCAACATGATGTGCCAAAATGGATGCAAATGAACATCTATTTATGTCATGCAGCCATTATGTCTTGGTCTATAGCTTCCCTTCACCATATGGCAAAGAATGCTGGGACTTGTAGTTCAGCAGCAGCTGAGTGGCACAACACTGCCGGGGTGAGTACATAATATGTCCTTGACTGATTGCCTTTGGTGGATAAGTGCATTATAAAGTATCCGGAATTCATCGCTGCCTTCTGGGTTCCATAGGGTTATATCCCTCCCCTTTTGTCTAAAGCCAGACTGCTTAACGGATATTATAAATGCACCACAGGGAGAGAGGGGTAACATTTCCTTCCCAAAGCCACAATCCTTGTGAAAACACATAGAAAAACCATGCGCCGCTTTGGAATGTTCCCAGCAGACCGAGGTCCCTCCATTGGCACGTTCTATGTTACAGCTAAGTCAGGCGTTTTCATTGGACGCCAGCTCCAACCTGAACTTTTAACCACATGACCTTTACCTTACGGATCCAGACTGAATGCCCCAGGGCACAACAAGCACAAATTAATGTCACCTAAACCAAACGTCGCTGCTCTTTGTTCTTTACATTGTAGCCAAACATGGGGAGGAATTATCCGCTTATTACAATGCCATTGCCATTAATAAAAGGGGTGTCACACTGCAAGGAAATTGGGGTTTTTTTTGGTTTCCTGTCCTCATTCAACTTCCACTTCACAGCAGAGATTGTTCACTTGTGCCTGGTGCAGTGGAGCTTACAATCTATGGTCCATATCATATTCACACAGTAGGGTGTATGTTATTAGAAATCAATGAACCTGCCTGTATGTGTTTGGAGTGTAGGAGGCAAGGGGGGTACAGTAGTAATGCAGTCAACGACCCCAATGGTAAAAGTGGGCCCAAGAGATGTAAAAGCTCATGGGTCACAAAGGGGGTGGAGCCTGTGGGGGAGTGAGTCAGGTTTGGTCAGATTATGGGTGGGATTTTGATATACAGGCATGGCCAGGGCAAATGAGGAGCTTGATGGTTCATGTACATGGTATTTGTTTTCACTGGGACCCCATTATACTTGTTGGCAAGGCCCTCTGTCCAGGGGCCCTTAGTAGTATGGGGTCCTGTGATTGTTGATGGTGGCCCTGGTGGGAGGAAACCCATACAGACTTGGGGACAAAATCAAGCCAATATGTAGGTTCTAGCAAATGCCAGAGGGGCTGCTGTAAGGTGCCATAGACAGTCACTATTTATTGGGCTGGGGGGGCTGTTTGTGCCTCTTGGTACTGGGAATGCCAGGGGGGCTGTAAGGTGCCACAGACAGTCACTATTTATTGGGCTGGGGGGGCTGTTTGTGCCTCTGGGTACTGGGAATGCCAGGGGGCTGTAAGGTGCCACAGACAGTCACTATTTATTGGGCTGGGGGGCTGTTTGTGCCTCTGGGTACTGGGAATGCCAGGGGGGCTGTAAGGTGCCACAGACAGTCACTATTTATTGGGCTGGGGGGGGGCTGTTTGTGCCTCTGGGTACTGGGAATGCCAGGGGGGCTGTAAGGTGCCACAGACAGTCACTATTTATTGGGCTGGGGGGGCTGTTTGTGCCTCTGGGTACTGGGAATGCCAGGGGGGCTGCTGTAAGAGGCCATAGACAGTCGCTATTTATTGGGCTGGTGGGGGGCATTCTGAATATTTGGAATGCCAGGGCCTATTTTGACTCCCACTTAGGGTTTCCACCTTTGCCAGCAGCTTTCTCCGGGCAGGGGGTGGGCAGTGACATCAAAGGGGGCGGGTAGGGGTGGATGGTGATGTCACAGGGGTGGGGCGGCGACATCAGGTGAAGGGATGGGGCTATGACGTGGCGATTGGCCGATCGCAGCATCAATCTCAGCAAGTCCTACCCGGTTTTCCTAAAACTGGGCTATCTGGGTCAAAACCGGACAGGGGGGGCAAGTCTACTCCCAGTCCAGACCTGGACAAAATACATAATCCTTGCACAGAGAGCCCTGGTTGGACTCTTAGAAACCTAGTGCTGCATGGAAGTAATGCCACCCACCGTGCCATAATGCTTTACATCTAATATAGTGGTATATATAACAGTATAACTGCAGGAAAGGGTAACATTCAAGACATTTTACAGCTTTTTGGTACTGAATTCTTTGAAGATTGAGTGGAAGCTCAATATGGGGTAAAAATAAACCCTTGTGTACAGAAAAGAATTATCAATGGTGGAATGGGGGTCTGCAACAGAGCCAGGGCGGGACAGGGGTTGGTCAGTGGCACAGGTGGTCATTTACACTTATTAGGTGCCCAGAGTTCAGCGGCAGAAGTGCCACCACAGTTCAAACTAGGGGCACAGAACAGGTGTCAGAAGTGATGGTCGGGGCAGGCAGCGATCAGGTTATACACAGAAGCTGGTCCAGAAGGCAAGAAAAGGCAGTGGTCAAGTTACAAGCCGAGGCTGGGCTAGCCTGCAGGCAAAACTAAGGGTCACATTACAAGCGGAGGTCACTGTAGGCGTAGGGCAAAGGTACAAGTTCAGAGAGAGGTCTGTAATGGGAACGGGTGATAGGGATGATGCTACAGACAAAAGCCTCTATTTGTCTACTTGTTTGTAGTTGCCCACATGGGGTATTTTTTCATCACTTCTGTGGGCATTCTGTGTACAATGAAACACCAATGGCACAATATAAAGACCTTTACTGTACTTGTGGGAGGATCGTTACTGTATTCCTGCAGCACAGAGGGAGGTTCTTTACTGTACTTGTGGGAGGATCTTTACTGTGTTCCTGCAGCACAGAGGGAGGTTCTTTACTGTACTTGTGGGAGGATCTTTACTGTATTCCTGCAGCACAGAGGGAGGTTCTTTACTGTACTTGTGGGAGGATCTTTACTGTATTCCTGCAGCACAGAGGGAGGTTCTTTACTGTACTTGTGGGAGGATCTTTACTGTATTCCTGCAGCACAGAGGGAGGTTCTTTACTGTATTTGTGGGAGGATCTTAACTGTGTTCCTGCAGCACAGAGGGAGGTTCTTTACTGTACTTGTGGGTGGATCTTTACTATATTCCTGCAGCACAGAGGGAGGTTCTTTACTGTACTTGTGGGAGGATCTTTACTGTATTCCTGCAGCACAGAGGGAGGTTCTTTACTGTATTTGTGGGAGGATCTTAACTGTGTTCCTGCAGCACAGAGGGAGGTTCTTTACTGTACTTGCGGGAGGATCTTAACTGTGTTCCTGCAGCACAGAGGGAGGTTCTTTACTGTATTTGTGGGAGGATCTTAACTGTGTTCCTGCAGCACAGAGGGAGGTTCTTTACTGTACTTGCGGGAGGATCGTTACTGTATTCCTGCAGAACAGAGGGAGGGCCTTTACTGTACTTGTGGGAGGATCTTTACTGTATTCCTGCAGAACAGAGGGAGGTTCTTTACTGTACTTGTGGGAGGATCTTAACTGTGTTCCTGCAGCACAGAGGGAGGTTCTTTACTGTATTTGTGGAAGGATCTTAACTGTGTTCCTGCAACACAGAGGGAGGTTCTTTACTGTACTTGTGGGAGGATCTTTACTGTATTCCTGCAGCACAGAGGGAGGTTCTTTACTGTACTTGTGGGAGGATCTTAACTGTGTTCCTGCAGCACAGAGGGAGGTTCTTTACTGTACTTTTGGGTGGATCTTTACTGTATTCCTGCAGCACAGAGGGAGGTTCTTTACTGTACTTGTGGGAGGATCGTTACTGTATTCCTGCAGCACAGAGGGAGGTTCTTTACTGTACTTGTGGGAGGATCTTAACTGTGTTCCTGCAGCACAGAAGGGGTTCTTTACTGTACTTGTGGGAGGATCCTAACTGTATTCCTGCAGCACAGAGGGAGGTTCTTTACTGTACTCATGGGAGGATCTTAACTGTGTTCCTGCAGCACAGAAGGAGGTTCTTTACTGTACTCATGGGAGGATCTTAACTGTGTTCCTGCAACACAGAGGGAGGTTCTTTACTGTACTTGTGGGTGGATCTTTACTGTATTCCTGCAGCACAGAGGGAGGTTCTTTACTGTATTTGTGGGAGGATCTTAACTGTGTTCCTGCAGCACAGAGGGAGGTTCTTTACTGTACTTGCGGGAGGATCGTTACTGTATTCCTGCAGAACAGAGGGAGGGCCTTTACTGTACTTGTGGGAGGATCTTTACTGTATTCCTGCAGCACAGAGGGAGGTTCTTTACTGTACTTGTGGGAGGATCTTTACTGTATTCCTGCAGCACAGAGGGAGGTTCTTTACTGTACTTGTGGGAGGATCTTTACTGTATTCCTGGAGCACAGAGGGAGGGTCTTTACTGTACTTGTGGGAGGATCTTTACTGTATTCCTGCAGCACAGAGGGAGGTTCTTTACTGTACTTGTGGGAGGATCGTTACTGTATTCCTGCAGAACAGAGGGAGGGCCTTTACTGTACTTGTGGGAGGATCTTTACTGTATTCCTGCAGCACAGAGGGAGGTTCTTTACTGTACTTGTGGGAGGATCTTAACTGTGTTCCTGCAGCACAGAGGGAGGTTCTTTACTGTACTTGTGGGTGGATCTTTACTATATTCCTGCAGCACAGAGGGAGGTTCTTTACTGTACTCATGGGAGGATCTTAACTGTGTTCCTGCAGCACAGAGGGAGGGTCTTTACTGTACTTGTGGGTGGATCTTTACTGTGTTCCTGCAGCACAGAGGAAGGTTCTTTACTGTACTTGTGGGAGGATCTTTACTGTATTCCTGCAGCACAGAGGGAGGTTCTTTACTGTACTTGAGGGTGGATCTTTACTGTGTTCCTGCAGCACAGAGGGAGGTTCTTTACTGTACTCATGGGAGGATCTTAACTGTGTTCCTGCAGCGCAGAGGGAGGTTCTTTACTGTACTTGTGGGTGGATCTTTACTATATTCCTGCAGCACAGAGGGAGGTTCTTTACTGTACTCATGGGAGGATCTTAACTGTGTTCCTGCAGCAAAGAGGGAGGTTCTTTACTGTACTTGTGGGTGGATCTTTACTGTGTTCCTGCAGCACAGAGGAAGGTTCTTTACTGTACTTGTGGGAGGATCTTTACTGTATTCCTGCAGCACAGAGGGAGGTTCTTTACTGTACTTGAGGGTGGATCTTTACTGTGTTCCTGCAGCACAGAGGAAGGTTCTTTACTGTACTCATGGGAGGATCTTAACTGTGTTCCTGCAGCACAGAGGGAGGTTCTTTACTGTACTCATGGGAGGATCTTAACTGTGTTCCTGCAGCACAGAGGAAGGTTCTTTACTGTACTTGTGGGAGGATCTTAACTGTATTCCTGCAGCACAGAGGGAGGTTCTTTACTGTACTTGTGGGAGGATCTTTACTGTGTTCCTGCAGCGCAGAGGAAGGTTCTTTACTGTACTTGTGGGAGGATCTTTACTGTGTTCCTGCAGCACAGAGGGAGGTTCTTTACTGTACTTGTGGGTGGATCTTTACTGTGTTCCTGCAGCACAGAGGGAGGTTCTTTACTGTACTTGTGGGAGGATCTTTACTGTGTTCCTGCAGCGCAGAGGAAGGTTCTTTACTGTACTTGTGGGAGGATCTTTACTGTGTTCCTGCAGCACAGAGGGAGGTTCTTTACTGTACTTGTGGGTGGATCTTTACTGTGTTCCTGCAGCACAGAGGGAGGTTCTTTACTGTACTTGTGGGAGGATCTTTACTGTATTCCTGCAGCACAGAGGGAGGTTCTTTTTGTTTCTTTCTGTCTTTTTTGTTACCCGCGTCTATTTTTATGTCGCCCGCGTCTATTTTTTTGTCGCCCGCACTTTTTGACGCGGCCGCGCCCAATTTATGCAACCGCGTCCTTTTTTTACACGACCCAACTTGACGTGCGACAAAAAAAATTTCCGCGCAACAAATTTTTCCGCTGCAAATTTTCACAGAGGTTTCGCCTCTTTGCCAATGGCGAAATGCGGAAATTCGCTGCGAATTCATGCCTGCCGAAAAAGTTCGCTCATCACTAATTAAGTCCATGTCTAATATATGTTCATGCCAACACTGGAACATTGAAATCCTCTATCGGAGACTTCTCTTCAGGATCACAGCACTTAAGTACGGAGTGTCGGAAAGCCCCAGGGATGACATTCTTGAAGATTCTAAATAGATTCTAAATAGATAGATAGAACCTACAGCTTTACTTAAGTTGCTGAAGATAAGTGATAACAATAAGAATACAGGTATGTTGCCCAAATGTCTTCCTTGATAATCCCTATTCAGCTGCTCCCAGCCACTTCCCAAAGCCACCGTTCTCCGGAGGATCAACAGAGCCGTAGATCATTCATAGCTGACAGAAGCCATGCTTAATAGATTTTCCTTTAAAAGGGAATTGGGTAATCCCGGCCTTTCATCCTGTGCTGTTATGGGTCAGAGGTCAGAATAAAGATTTGCTTTCTAATAAGCTCCTTCTGCCCATAAATATCCCACGGCACGCTCCGTGGCACCTCGGATCAGACTGGATATGCTGATAATGTCCAGAGCGCCTCTTTAAAGATGTTTTCCTCATAGAAATACACAAAGGGTCTACTTACTCTATAGTTACACAACTGCGTCAGCTTGTCCCCCCCCTTAGTTCACAGCTTGGGGTCTACCAATACCTAAGGCATAAAAACTAGCACCCTGGATTACTGTCCAGCTTGTATTATATTGAGAAATGTCCCAGGTCGCTCTCCGTAGGGCATGACATGTGATGGAATGCAGGTTTTATCATTGCCATTAAACATTCCCTGGGTTATTGTGCAATCATTCCTCAACCAAAACACTTTGGGGATTCATTGCTCGGGTTTAATGAAATCTGTATATCAAGGCGGGTTGGGATTCCTACACGGAGCCGTAGGACTGGACGTTTGACGGGGACCAGTCACAAAATGAGTTATTAGCCCATCTGCCTTTACTGCAAAATGCTTGGAGATGTCACATATATATTATTGGCTGCCCTGATATACCAAAGGGTTGGTTGGTGCTATGAATTCCCGGGGGAGCCCCGAAATTGATGGGGAAAACCTGGAAATAATATGATCATCAAACTCACAGTTGTCAGGATTTCAGCCCCCAAAAATGACATTATAAAACAAAATATTTCTGTTTCATTTGTAATCTTTATTAGCACTGGGCATTTCTATTATTAAAATAGGAACAAAATTTGCTCCATTAGATAAAGAAAAATGGATTTTTTTTAAAAAAAAGAGATTATAATTAATGTCCTTAATGGGGAACTATTACTTTCTAAATAAAAGTGTAACTAAGAGAGACTTTGTATCCTCATATTTGCCCTGTCAAAGAATCAGATCAAATTGACATTGGCAAATTGCCTATTTACATCTTGCCATAAGTGTTGGAGTAGGAAGACCACCAGGGGGCAGGCTGGAGTGGAACCGGGCAGGGCAGGCAGAGCCACGCTGCACCTGTAGAACTTAGGATCCAGATTTAGTGATGAGTGAATATTTTCGCCAGGCATGGATTCGCAGCGAATCTCTGCATTTCGCCATTGGCGAATTGTTTTGCAAAACTTTAGCGGAAATTCACTGTGGAAAAATTTGTTGCGCAGAATTTTTTTTGCCGCACGTGCAATGGTGTCAATTTTGGTGCGGTTGTGTAAAAAAAGGGGCGCGGTCGTGTCAAAAAATCGTGTGCGACAAAAAATAGACGCGAGCGGCAAAAAAGACGTGGGCGACCAAAACAAAAATTGCGCGACAAATGCGTTTCACGAATTTTCAACAGATTCGCTCATCACTATCCAGGTTGGCATCTCTACTGTAACTGGCAGAAGTCTCGGAGCAAAAGACATAGCTCTGTCCAATCACTGGCTGATGTGAAAGCATGTACGCACATCAACAACACGCAGGCCCCATACTATTAAAATAGCCAGGCCCTCCCCATCAAGGTGGTCCGCTGACAACAAGTAGAATGGGGCCCCAATACAAAAATTACCTGTGGGAGCATGGCCACACCCCTGAACTATCCCAGTCATGCCCATAATATAAAAACCCCTCCCATTATCCAGCCCACTCCGTTGCCCCTTCCTGACCCATGAATCATACTTGCAAATTTTTGGGGCCCTCTTTGCCATGGGGCCCCTGACTGCAGTACCCCCTGGTGGCCCTGTGTATGAAGTCTGTAAGAGTACAGAGCCTCATATAAGCCATCAACCTGCAATGATCAGGGGTATAGTTTCCCTTTAATCTCCCTCCCTGTGCCCTGTGTTTCAGACTGGGATAAATCAATGCATGCCCCCCATACATACCGATCCACAAAGTGCAACTCTCATAATCTATTTAACGGAAAAAAGCTGCATTTGAAATTTTAATAAGTGAATTTAATAACGTTAATATGAATTGTTTTTTGGGGGAAAGGAATAAGTATTAATGATTTTTTTTATTTTATCTGTATGGTGCTGAGATTTAGCTATATTTTGGAAGAGCATTTTGAGAGCTGACTGTGCAGGCTGCTTTAATGTAAACCATTAATATTATACGATATCGCTGACTTGCTTACTGGAATGTACAAGTGGCATCTATTTCTGACTCAGGATCTATACGGCTGCTCCCTCTGTCCTGGCCGGGCACCAGGTATAGGCCAACAGGTGTACTGACCTTTAGCCGTACATGCACAGTGCATTGGAAGCAGGTGTTTCCTCGCTTTATATAGTAGATTAGACTGAAAAAAGACACTTGTCTATCAAGTTTAACCTTTTGGACAAGTAAATCCTATGTAACTACTACCTGTTCCACAGGAAGGTGAAAGAACACCCACCTGAAATTACTTAATTATGAACTATAATGTAGACATTGATATTCTGAGACAATTTGCAATTGGTTTTCAGTTTTTTATTTTTCGTAGTTTTTCAGCTATTTAGCTCTTAGGTTAAAAGCGCTTCAGTTTGGAATTTCAGCTGGTTGCTAGGGTCTTGCTTACTTACAGGGTCGGACTGGGGGGTGCAGGGCCCACCGGGGCTCCTGCCCCAGGGGCCCTGCAGGTGCCCCCGCCGGTTGCATCCCCTAACACCCCCCCGCAGGGGCCCCCCTAACACCCCCTCAGGGGCCTCCACCCGGCGTCCTCCCCTGAGCGCGAGTAAATTAAACACGTCAGGGGAGGAACGGCCGGACAGGGGGAACGTCGCAAGGTTCGTATCTGGCCCAGTCCGGCCCTGCTTACTTAAGAAACCAGGCAGTGGTGTCAATGAGAGACTGGAATATGAATAGAAGAGGGAATAAATGAAAAGATGAGGAATAAAAAGTAACAATAAAAAAAAAAGACAAAAATTGTTTTGGCTAGCGGGGGTCAGTGACCCCCACGTAATGCTGGTAATCTTGTAATAAACCTTCTTTGTCTAGTATTTGCCCCTGGGCCACCCACTATGTCTTCTTTCTGCCCCTGTTGTATCATTAGCCTGCCTCGTTACGCCGCCGCCCCTTTACATCACCACCCTGCCCCCTTTAGCCACTCCCTTAGGGGAATAAAAATTGGTAGTTGTGATGTTTTTATAATTTAATATTCAATTAATTTGTGTGTGATTTGTTCACTTAATCTATTGGGATTTGTCCACTTCAGATTATATAACATGGTACTTTATTATGAGTATTTGGTCTCTTGCCTTATTATACACCTCCTAATAAAGTTTGATGTATTTATTTATATATACTCGATGCAGGGTTATAATGTAGCTCAGCAAGGTGTAGAGAATATAAGTGGAAGGTATATAAGGGAAATGAAGTGATAAGGATTAACACAACCTATAGGTAAATTTGGATGTACATCAACATTTTAAAGGTTTTTTTAGTGTCAGTATCACTTTAAGAACGTTGACAAAAGGGAACTGTGGTGCCTAATGATCTGGTTGTGGAGGGGGTTAATGGTCCCTGTGCAGGACAATATTGGGTAAATGAGTGTACTCTTTGGAAATATTATGTATTTCTGAAAAAACCATAGTCACTTTTAATGTCTGCGTGGGGGACAGCTTTATGGTACTTGAGAGCAAAGCAAGTTTCCCATAAAACACAGAGATTATTCAGATCTGTTTGTTCCTACCAACAGAATTTAAGTGGTAGTGGCACCAAATTGCCTAGATTTAAAGAAAAAAAAATGTTAACGGGAAACTTTACTGAAACACAACTTAAGCTTTTTGAGAAGTAAACATAATTTCAAGCAACTTATACAATATACATTAGTTCAAAAATATGCAGCCTTTTTATGATATAATAATATGGTTTGGAACAGTTCCCTAAGCCCCGCCCCCTGTTCCCCTGCTGATCCGGCTGGCTACTTTGTGACTCCAACAAATGTAACAGTAGTCGCCTGTCCTCACCCTGCCTTCAGCCTGCATCCTCCCAATCCCACAATTCCCTGCACACGTGATGTCAATAAGGAAAGGAATATCACAGTGCAATGCATTGTGGGTTATGTAGTTCCTGCATGCTGTCTGTAAGCTGTGGAGAAGTTGTTACAATTTGTAACATCAGTGTTTTAGTCCCTCCTGCAGAAAGAGAACAACTGTTTTGCAGCTGGATTTCAGCCTATAAAAATTGTATTTATTTATATTTTTGATGGAACAGATTACAGTGATAGGTATATTAGGGGTTTCTGTGTTGTGTGGGGTTCTTTAACAAATTTTGGTTTGGAAGCCGGAGTTCCCCTTTAAAATACAGCAATAATACACAAGGCGCTGTCAGTCTGAGTTGGACAAATAAACTCAGTAAGTGACATATATTCATGGCTCATTAGCTGAACAGAAACAGGTAAAGGGAAAACATGAGCGGTGAGCATGGAAAGCAGAATGGAAATCAGCAGTCCGGGGAAGAGCATCACCGTGTTCTCAATCCTCAGTTCCAGGTACCGGCTCTTCCTCCTCCTCCTCCTCCTCACCTCTATGTTCAGAAAAGGACTGGTGCCAGGAAATCCATATTAATCACAGGGACCTGGAACAGAAGGTCAAGGAAAAAACGAGAACAGCTGTCAGGTCACCTATGAGACTGGGTAGGATTCAGATAATGAACGAGGAGAGACTCATCTATTGTACCGCACTGCAGAATATGTTGGTGCTGTATAAGTACATGTTATATGTTATGTATATATGTTAACCGTAATGATAAATGGGAAAGGCAGCCAAAGTAGGAGAAGGGACCAGAGGCAGTGCCAAAAAGATGAGACATAGAGATCCTGCTGTAAAACATCCCAGAACATAAGATCACAAGGCTGATGAATAACGCTGCTTTAGGCACAGTTATATGTCTGGCTATAAAGTATTTTTCACTTGAGCCATATACCTTAATGGTAAATATGCTTTTATTGCAGCTCTTTAGTTTTGGGCACCTAGGGGGCACAATCGAGTCCGTTTTAGGGAAGGTATACATCGTATTTGTTGCCTATTTTCTCTATTTTGTTCCAGCACTAAGATTAAAGCATTTCTAAAATCTGTACACAGGGGTTTGTTCGTGCCTCATTTTTATTTTGGAAAATAATAAAAGTATAACTTTTTAGAACATTGCGCTGTGTTCCTGTTAATGGCCAACCACTGTTTTTTTAAATTAAAACCCTATTTTACTGGGGGTGCCAATTTTTTAAACTGGAAATTCGGCTCTGCTAGTCAAGAGAGTGCAATTGTGCTCTCTACACTAGAGATGCGCCCCGGTTCCCCCCCAGTGCTATAACGGTATGGGGGGGTGGTATCAGGGGCAGCTCAGGGGCCAAAAACACCCCTGGATCCCACCTAAAGTTTCCCCCTGCCCAGTATTTGACTGCCCTAACTATTAAATTATCAGCTAGTCCTGGGATTACAAATTATCGGCAATGTATTTGTCAGTAAATTTGTAAAACCCTATGAATCCCCTATAACAGGGGTGCCCAGACTTTTTCCCGGCGATCGAGTTTTGGCTCCTCCCCGCACTTCCGCATTTCCCGGCTTCACCGCGGTCCACCAGAAATCCATGGGGGATCGACTGGTGGACCGCAATCGACGTTTTGGCCACCCCTGCCCTATATAGTTACTCCTCATTAGCACAGGCCTGCCTCTGCTCTGTCCACTTACCCACCCAGGCCACCCATTTTCCCAACCTGTGACATCATCACTCCACCCCCAAATGATGTCACGCACGACCCCCACCTGAAGGCTGGTATTATACGGCAAAAAAGGTGGCAACCCTACTACCACTTATATAAAGTAGGCACAATACTCCTGGCTCACACACATACAGGACTTCCTGAGAAGCAGGGGAAGGTAACTCTACAACTTCGTTTTACTTCCTGTGTTTTGTTTACACTTGGTTGCTATGGCAGCTATCATCGTATGGTACCCTTTTAGTGGGGAGGGGTATTTGGGAAAGCCCTGTAAGTGCAGTACAGGTATCGGACCCCTTATCCGGAAACCCATTATCCAGAAAGTTCTGAGGCCATCTCCCATAGACTCCATTATAAACAAATAATTCTAATTTTTCAACATGATTTCCTTTTTCTCTGTAACAATAAACCTGTACCTTGTACTTGATCCCAACTAAGATAAAATTACCCCTTATTGGGGGCAGAACAGCCCTATTGGGTTTATTTCATGGTTAAATGATTCCCTTTTCTCTGTAATAATAAAACAGTACCTGTACTTGATCTCAACTAAGATATAATTACCCCTTATTGGGGCAGAACAGTCCTATTGGGTTTATTTCATGGTTAAATGATTCCCTTTTCTCTGTAATAATAAAACAGTACCTGTACTTGATCCCAACTAAGATATAATTACCCCTTATTGGGGGCAGAACAGTCCTATTGGGTTTATTTAATGGTTAAATGATTCCCTTTTCTCTGTAATAATAAAACAGTACCTGTACTTGATCCCAACTAAGATATAATTACCCCTTATTGGGGCAGAACAGCCCTATTGGGTTTATTTAATGGTTAAAGGATTCCCTTTTCTCTGTAATAATAAAACAGTACCTGTACTTGATCCCAACTAAGATATAATTACCCCTTATTGGGGCAGAACAGCCCTATTGGGTTTATTTAATGGTTAAATGATTCCCTTTTCTCTGTAATAATAAAACAGTACCTGTACTTGATCCCAACTAAGATATAATTACCCCTTATTGGGGGCAGAACAGCCCTATTGGGTTTATTTAATGGTTAAATGATTCCCTTTTCTCTGTAATAATAAAACAGTACCTGTACTTGATCCCAACTAAGATATAATTACCCCTTATTGGGGGCAGAACAGCCCTATTGGGTTTATTTAATGGTTAAATGATTCCCTTTTCTCTGTAATAATAAAACAGTACCTGTACTTGATCCCAACTAAGATATAATTACCCCTTATTGGGGGCAGAACAGTCCTATTGGGTTTATTTAATGGTTAAATGATTCCCTTTTCTCTGTAATAATAAAACAGTACCTGTACTTGATCCCAACTAAGATATAATTACCCCTTATTGGGGGCAGAACAGCCCTATTGGGTTTATTTAATGGTTAAATGATTCCCTTTTCTCTGTAATAATAAAACAGTACCTGTACTTGATCTCAAATAAGATATAATTAATCCTTAGCGGAGCCAAAAAAATCCTATTGGGTTTAATTACTATTTAAATAATTTTTTTATTAGATTTAATGTAGGGGATCCGAATTACGGAAAGAATCCTTATCCGGAAAACCTCAGGTCCCGAGCATCCTGGATAACAGGTCCCATACCTGTACCTTATTTAGTATAGGCACTTGACTATTGAAAGTATATATATATATATATTTATACTGTATATATATATATATATACTGTATATATATATATATATATATATACATTCCTGCGATTCTCATTTTTATGGGTCCCTATAATAGAAAAGACTGGACAGTTGGACAAAGTGTTTGCTGAAAATGACAGAGATACCCATGAATTCAGATAGCCATGATATTTCATGAGGCACAGGCCTCAGGTCAGGCCTACTGGTTATATGGACAGTTGCACCTCAAAGTGTCCCGTTATCCCCAGCAAACAGCTGCCCCGTCCCCCCTTTCCTCCTCCCGAGTTTGGTCCTTGTGATGTATAGAGGTCAGGGAAAGTTTACTCTTCCCGGCCTAATGGAGGTAAATAGCCGACTTATTGGAACAGCAAATCACGGGCCTTTAAAGAGCGACGGCAACAGACGATAAATGTGCGGCTTCCCCCTGACGCCTGTGCTAATGAGAGTCGCTCATTTGTTACTGCTGTGGCAGATGAGACTTCCCGAGCACATGGAAAACATAAGGGACATGGTCAGAAGGAGAGTAGTGCCCTTAATCTGCTGGGGTGGAATATTTATTTTATTTCTATGCTTTTCTTTTCCAAAAGAATTACAATGCCTTGTATATGGGCTCTCTTTACCTCTTGTATCGGTTATTGATTGCTTTATATGTTACTCTGTATGTCCAATGTATGTAACCCACTTATTGTACAGCGCTGCGGAATATGTTGGTGCTTTATAAATAAATGATAATAATAATATGGGGCCTTCCCCCGAGGACCCAAATTAAATCTCAAAGTCACTTTCACTATCCAAAAAGCAAATTTTAATTAATGATGGTCTTTCTCCTTATTTCTGCCAACTACTGTAGGAAAAAAAATAATTCACTTTATGATAGGAATGGTGCAGAGTCGCTGTAAACAGCAACAGGTTCTGACCTATAGGTTAAAAAAAAAAGCCCTGACTTGTGGAAATTAGTCTACACTCCATGAAGAGGTTAATGGTTGAACATTTCTATGCTATTTCAGCTTCACAAAACATTGAGGAATCCGAAAGGAACACCCAGGAATGAAAGTAATACCATTGGAGATAAGGCTTCAATCTCCAGTAACTGAATCCCAGGCACTAGGTACTTAGCTGACAGGACCTGACATTCAGGCCTCCATAAGCTGCATTCTTCTCCTTTACCTCATCCTTGACAGGTTTGTGGAGCAAAAGAGAAAACACTTCGGGCAGCTGTGAGGCAAGATGGGAGTGAGGAACATAGTGCCCAAACTTCTCCCAACTGGGCCATTTAAGGTCTTCACAGTCACAGATTGTGCTTCTTCTGCCAGGATATGGGTGTCGGCCATATTGGCTGATCATCTCAGATTACTGATAATGTGCAGCTGTTTGCGTAGTTCCATCCACCATCAATTTTGACCTGGTCTTGTCGGCCGAGGCACTAAATTGCTATTAGAAATTACCATTACGTAGAAATTCAGATGCAAATGATATATACAAGTGTTAAGGAGGCCATACAGGGGCTAAAAAAAGCTCTTGCTTTGGTCCTTCAGGAATGAGTCCGCAGCTTATTAGCCCTTGTATGGGGCCCTGCGACGAGCCTGTCAGACCGATATCTGGCTGAAGACTGGGCAGATCTCATTGATGTAGACTTCAAGCTGGGCATATCAGGGAAAGAACCAGTCGTGGCTATTTAAATGTATAGCCAGCTTAAAGGTGCCCATACACCTTTAGATCCGCTCGCTTGACGATGTCGCCAAACGAGCAGATCTTCTCCCGATATCCCCACCTACAGGTGGCCAATATTGGGAGAATCCAGGCTAATTCGATCCTTTGGCCCTGGGGCCAAACAATATAATTATAATGACAGGTATAGGCAAAGTCGGTCCGACTAGATTTTTTAACCTGCCCAATCGAGATCTGGCCGATTTCAGGCCAGATAATGGTTGGGCAGGCCCGTCGGTAGTGCCCATACATGGGTCTATTAGCTGCCGAATCGGTCTAAGGGACCAATATCGGCAGCTAGAATCGGCCCGTGTATGGGGACCTTAAGTCCCTTCTAATAGGAGGAGTATAACTTTGCCTCCATAAGGGGGGGCATTTATTTTGTGCAAGGAGTCAGGGCCAGGGATAGGCCTAGGGCACATGATCCCATTCTTTCTCCCCATGGTGGAAAAAGCCATGAAAATCACCAACTCTGGCATTTCCATGTATTTTTCACCAACATCATTATCATTGGGGAAGTGCTTTGAGCACAAAAAAGTCCTCCGACCCTCCAGCTGTTATGGAACTACAAATCTCACCATCCCGCTACAGCCTTCATTTGTGGAAAATGTAATGCATAATGTTCTCTGCGCACAAATAATAAGTTAATATTACAACACAAGTTAATATTTCTTTTCTTACAGAAATATAAAGAAATCTTACCCTTATTTTCTGTCTTGAAAAAAATAGCAGGCAAGGTCCAGGATTAAACCTGGTCTAGTAACCCATAGCAACCAGTAACTTTATATTTCTTTCTTTCTTTCTCTTTCTTTCTTTCTTTCTTTCTTTCTTTCTTTCTTTCTTTCTTTCTTTCTTTCTTTCTTCAAACTACATGAAAGGCTTTCTGTCTCTTTTCTGAATTATATTCTGTCTCTCTCTCTCTTTCTTTCTGTCTCCCAGTGTTTCTGTCAGTAAATTACCCCCCCCCCCCCCCGATCATTCGCTTGGGCAGCTCCAGCGTTGTCCTACTTCAGCTCTATGAAAGGCTTTCTCTCTCTCTGTTTTATCTGCTAATGTTCTCCAGAAATATCAGTTTTCCATTTCCCTTCAGATACCCAAGAACTATCAGCTTTCTGGCTTTTGACAAAGGCTTGTAGGGAACTCGGAGGAGAGAGCTATCCATGTTGTCATGTAAATAGCAAAACTGATGTCAGCTGCAGATAAGCTGCTATTGGCAAGCTGAAAGGGAGGCATACGGTTGCTACATTAGCATTAACCTTATTTTGAAAATCACATTTATTTAACTTTTATTGTGAGTCAGTCATCTAAACCAATGCAAGTATTAAATTATTAATAGGAAAAAAATCTGAGTGTGTAGGAGGGGGAGTAGGAGGGAGAGTATCCTTGTACTACATCTCAATAGCTATTCTAATGACATGGGACTTTTTACAAACATTGCGATGTGTCAGTCAGGTTTATCTTGTAGAAAAGTTTTACTAATGTTCTAGGAAAACAATTTAAAGGGGACGTAAACATGGTACTACCCCAGTATATGTTATATATAAAATATATATATTAGGCAAGTACAGAACTAGTAGGATTTATACTGGACAATTCCTTGCATTACTTCCCCCCCCCCCCCCCCCCCCACACACACATTGAAACAGAGGTTTTCTTTTTAAAGGGGTTAAAAACCCAGCCATGATGCTGTCCCACTGCGCCCCCTTAGTTTTGCTATAGAAGTTGCCAGCCTTCACCCTAAGGGTAAAGATACACGGAGCTACTAGTAGCAGCTACTTTTTCACGGCTACAAAAGCCAGAAAATCCCCTGCCATAGACAATACTGAGAACTGCATCTGCTAAAACACATGTAGCGACAATTATCAGTAAATGATCAGCACTGTCTGTTTTAGTAGCCACGACAAGTAGCTGCTACTAGTAGCTCTGTATGTTTTCATCCTAAAGGCTGTTTTAGATA
Organism: Xenopus tropicalis; assembly: GCF_000004195.4. Lineage (NCBI taxonomy): Eukaryota > Metazoa > Chordata > Amphibia > Anura > Pipidae > Xenopus > Xenopus tropicalis. Next base: position 16,844,000 of record NC_030685.2, on the reverse strand, counting down.
TTGGCCTCAGTGCAAAGTATTCCTACTGTCAGGGCAGTGTCGGACTGGGAACCCAGGGGCCCACCAGAAAACCTTAGACCATAGGCCCTCTCTCCAAACTATTTTTCCTCTCCCACCCACTAGTCTATTTTATTTACATGCTAGCATCTATTCTTCCATCCATTTCTAGTCTTCCTTCCCATTCAGAAATAGGGAATGACCATGAAACAGGCCAAATGGTCAAGAGCAGGAGGGCCCACTGACACCTGGGCCCACTAGGAGATTTCCTGCTATCCTGATGGGCCAGTCTGACACTGTGTCGGGTTTAGTCTGGCCTACCAGAGTACAAGCAGATCTGATGGTCCCAATGGAACCCAACTTAGGGCAATTCCCATCAGTCCACTCTTATTTCCATCCAGTGTGAGACTGAGAAGGCAGGGACCCACCAGAGAACCCTGGACCATGGGCCCACTCTCTAAACTTTAACTCCTCCTCTCCTCCTTCAAACTCTTTATTATCCCAGTCTCTTTTCTCTACATACTATACTCCATTCTTCCACCTATCAAGCTTCCTTGTTCCCATTCAGAAATAGGGAATGACTATGAAATAGGCTAAATAGTTAGAAGCAAGAGGGCCCACTGACCCCTGGGCCCACTGGCAGTTTTCTTGGTATCCTGGGGGGCCAGTCCGACACTGTTTCTATTATGGGCCTCTATAACAACCTATATCACTTTGCCAATATCTTATATCTAACTGCTGTGGGAGCGGGCCCAGGATGTCAGGTTATCTGTCGGACACTAGGAGACCCAGTTCGACCCCGGCTGAGTCTCAGCTAATTTGTCGCTGCATCTTTCCCCCATTACCGCTCACTGAGCGCTATTATTTCTCTAATTTGGCAGTGTCGGAGAGCTCTGTCGGCTGTGAGTTAATATAGAACTCTGGAGCTAACAGGAAGCACAGCGCATGATAAATTTGTACGTTTCCTGCAGAAACAGCAGAAAAGTGTGCCGTTAATAAAAATAGTCTTTGCTTTGCCCTGGTTCACTCTTCGCCAGGGCACTTTCCGATCTGCCTGCTGCCTCAGCGCTTTTGTCCTTTAAAAATAAATCAGGGTGCCCATGTAGAAACGTAACGGGATGTTTAGGGAAGACTAAAGAACCTTCTCAATTAGGTTACAAACAGCTTTTTGCCAGAAAATATCATTCTAAGCAACTTCCCAATATTTATTCATTTAACATTTTTCACAAGTTTAAAGTTATGCATAGGACTGGTCCCCGGTGGCCCAAAACCGACCCTTGCTCAACTGTTCCTCCCCTGACGCGTTAAATGTAAGCGCTCGGGGGAGGACGCCGGGTGGGGGGCCCCTGTGCGGGAGCCCCGGTGGGCCCTTCACCCCCAGTCCGACCCTGTTCTGACTCCTGAAACAATGTTGAAGAGGGCAGTGAAAACCTGACCTGGAGGAGAAGTGACTCCTAATATTGTTTCAGGAGTCAGAACCAGAAAATGCTAAGCAAATGCTGCTTCCAGTAGCTATTACATTGACAAATTATTTAACCTAACTGAATATAACACAATAATTGAATGAATCAAATAATTGATTTTAATAAATGTATATTAGGAAGTTGCATAGAATTAAATTGTGTTTTTTCGCAAGAAAAAGATTTACTGTGAAATTCTGCAATTCACCATTGGCAACATTCGTGAAACTGCCACAAAAATATGCCTTGAGCAAGAGCAAGAAAAAAGTTGCGTCAAAACAGTTGCGGGCGCATCAAAAAAGTCACGCGGTAGCCACATTTCATGAATTTTTCACTACTGCCATTTTATATGTGTTTATGAATAAAGTCGATTTCTCTATTTCTCACTTTAATGAACTCCCCCATTGCCCACATCCTGTTGTTGGCATCCAATAGCCCCTATAAATCCACTGGGAATTAAATTCCATGTGGATCTAACTATGTTAACGCATTTTGCAGTGGCTTTGGCTTCTATCTATGTATCTATCGATGACCTATCTATCTATAGGTATATCCAGTCATGTAACTTGGGTCCTGCGGATTCCCTTGTAGTGGTAATGGCGATTGCAATCCCCTTTTTTATGTGGGACCCCCCGTGTGTTTGTTTATCAGCCTGTACCTATTTCTGATGTATTATGTGGGTTGCAACATCTAAAGCTGAGACCATAGATTCCTATTATGAGGCTGATTTAGTACAAGGAAAGCAACTGGCTAGGCCACAACCTGCTGTGAGCAGCACAGGCCTCATCCATATATCAGGCTAGAATTCCTTCCACAGCTTCTGTCCCCCCAACAGGTGCAGCGTCAGACCCCACAGATTCAGATCACGGAAAGGAAAGTGTCTGGCAGGAACGGCACCAAGCCATGACCTTCTGCTGATAAACACAGGGACCCCACTGACTCACTGCCATTCCACTTAGAAAGAGAAAACATTCCTAAGCCTATGAATAGAATCCCATGATACTCAGCTACCGTATCCTTCCGCCAGTAGCCATGGATGAGACAAGATACTATAGTAGTTCCAAGCTCAAACATTTATGGGTACCCATTAAAGAGAGAATATGTAGTACAGGTATGGGACCTGTTATCCAGAATGCTTGGGACCTGGGGTTTTCCAGATAAGGGATCTTTCCGTAATTTGGATCTCCATAACTTAAGTCTGCTAAAAATCATTTAAATATTAAATAAACCCAATAGGACTGTTCTGCCCCCAATAATGGGTAATTATATCTTAGTTGGGATCAAGTACAGGTACTGTTTTATTATTACAGAGAAAAGGGAATCATTTAACCATTAAATAAACCCAATAGGGCTGTTCTGCCCCCAATAAGGGGTAATTATATCTTAGTTGGGATCAAGTACAGGTACTGTTTTATTATTACAGAGAAAAGGGAATCATTTAACCATTAAATAAACCCAATAGGGCTGTTCTGCCCCAATAAGGGGTAATTATATCTTAGTTGGGATCAAGTACAGGTACTGTTTTATTATTACAGAGAAAAGGGAATCATTTAACCATTAAATAAACCCAATAGGGCTGTTCTGCCCCCAATAATGGGTAATTATATCTTAGTTGGGATCAAGTACAGGTACTGTTTTATTATTACAGAGAAAAGGGAATCATTTAACCATTAAATAAACCCAATAGGGCTGTTCTGCCCCCAATAAGGGGTAATTATATCTTAGTTGGGATCAAGTACAGGTACTGTTTTATTATTACAGAGAAAAGGGAATCATTTAACCATTAAATAAACCCAATAGGACTGTTCTGCCCCAATAAGGGGTAATTATATCTTAGTTGGGATCAAGTACAGGTACTGTTTTATTATTACAGAGAAAAGGGAATCATTTAACCATGAAATAAACCCAATAGGGCTGTTCTGCCCCCAATAAGGGGTAATTATATCTTAGTTGGGATCAAGTACAGGTACTGTTTTATTATTACAGAGAAAAAGGAAATAATTTTTTATTATTTGCTTATAATGGAGTCAATGGGAGATGGCCTTTCCGTAATTTGGAACTTTCTGGATAACAGGTTTCCGGATAATTGATCCCATACTTGTATCATATAATGTGTATAAAGTTGCCCCAAGGTTTATTGAGAGGGATCCTCCAGCTGCCGGTGTCCCTGCTCACAAGAGCTTGCACTCAAACGGATAATGAAATTTATATTGATAAATACTGCATATACTTGAGGATGCACAAAGGGATTTCTCTTGTCTGTTTGCTTTTTTCCTGTTGAATCAATTACTCAGGAGTAAAGAAATGTGCAACAAATTTGCATGAAAAGCAATCTCCTGGAACTGCCAATGAATTGCCTGGCCTGTATATTTCTATGGTATATCCGAGCCCCGCAAACAATGCTGCACAGATGTAATTGAATTTGCTGCAGAACACTAAATCCCACACTGTCCCGGGCCCACAAATTCACATTCTCAGGATTTATGTGGCTATACTGCTCCTGTTTGGGAGAGGGGAAAAGGGGGGGAAAAAAAAGCTAAATTTCTTTCCTCCATTGCTAATAAAGCATCGGATCTTGGTTAACCCCAGTGTGCAGGGAGCTGTGTAAGAAGATTAAAAATGCATTACGGTATAAGACATAAGCAGCCGTTTGTATCAATGAGCAACAGCAAGGATATATAGATTTGTTTTGCCTACATTGCAGAACTGTCCCTGTCCCACATTAACACGTTAGGCAGCTGAGTGTACCAACGAGATTAATTGATGGAAAGCAAAGTATTTTAATCTCCATTTTGCTTGTGGTTATTGGATTACTCTGAGAGAGAGATAATGATGTCTATAGAGAAATGAGCAAATGTTGGACTCAAAACCATTAACAGTATATTGGGTTTCTTATGGCTTTAGAGAGTATACCCTGTTGTCAGTTTTGTCTTCAGGGGGATCAAGAAAGCAGTTGGATAATAGCCTGTGGCTGTGGGATAGCAGGTATAGTAGGGAGAGATGGTGCCTATAGTAGCAGTGGGATAATAGCCTCTGGGAAGGGACTGGGGCTGTGGGATTGCAGGTATAGTAGGGAGAGATGGTGCCTATAGTAGCAGTGGGGGGATAATAGCCTCTGGGAAGGGACTGTGGCTGTGGGATAGCAGGTATAGTAGGGAGAGATGGTGCCTATAGTAGCAGTGGGGGGATAATAGCCTCTGGGAAGGGACTGTGGCTGTGGGATAGCAGGTATAGTAGGGAGAGATGGTGCCTATAGTAGCAGTGGGGGGATAATAGCCTCTGGGAAGGGACTGGGGCTGTGGGATAGCAGGTATAGTAGGGAGAGATGGTGCCTATAGTAGCAGTGGGATAATAGCCTCTGGGAAGGGACTGGGGCTGTGGGATAGCAGGTATAGTAGGGAGAGATGGTGCCTATAGTAGCAGTGGGGGATAATAGCCTCTGGGAAGGGACTGGGGCTGTGGGATAGCAGGTATAGTAGGGAGAGATGGTGCCTATAGTAGCAGTGGGGGGATAATAGCCTCTGGGAAGGGACTGGGGCTGTGGGATAGCAGGTATAGTAGGGAGAGATGGTGCCTATAGTAGCAGTGGGATAATAGCCTCTGGGAAGGGACTGGGGCTGTGGGATAGCAGGTATAGTAGGGAGAGATGGTGCCTATAGTAGCAGTGGGATAATAGCCTCTGGGAAGGGACTGGGGCTGTGGGATAGCAGGTGTAGTAGGGAGAGATGGTGCCTATAGTAGCAGTGGGATAATAGCCTCTGGGAAGGAACTGGGGCTGTGGGATAGCAGGTATAGTAGGGAGAGATGGTGCCTATAGTAGCAGTGGGATAATAGCCTCTGGGAAGGGACTGGGGCTGTGGGATAGCAGGTATAGTAGGGAGAGATGGTGCCTATAGTAGCAGTGGGATAATAGCCTCTGGGAAGGGACTGGGACTGTGGGATAGCAGGTATAGTAGGGAGAGATGGTGCCTATAGTAGCAGTGGGGGGATAATAGCCTCTGGGAAGGGACTGTGGCTGTGGGATAGCAGGTATAGTAGGGAGAGATGGTGCCTATAGTAGCAGTGGGATAATAGCCTCTGGGAAGGGACTGGGGCTGTGGGATAGCAGGTATAGTAGGGAGAGATGGTGCCTATAGTAGCAGTGGGGGGATAATAGCCTCTGGGAAGGGACTGGGGCTGTGGGATAGCAGGTATAGTAGGGAGAGATGGTGCCTATAGTAGCAGTGGGGGGATAATAGCCTCTGGGAAGGGACTGGGGCTGTGGGATAGCAGGTATAGTAGGGAGAGATGGTGCCTATAGTAGCAGTGGGGGGATAATAGCCTCTGGGAAGGGACTGTGGCTGTGGGATAGCAGGTATAGTAGGGAGAGATGGTGCCTATAGTAGCAGTGGGATAATAGCCTCTGGGAAGGGACTGGGGCTGTGGGATAGCAGGTATAATAGGGAGAGATAGACATTGAGGCCCAAATAAGCCTGAGTGCTGTTGGCAGCAGTGATCCCCATCAGAAGGACAATAGGGTGAATATAAATAATTTGATATCCAAAATATGCTTTGCCACATGCTCTGTGTGTTACCCCCCTAATATACCGCTATTTCATATTTTCCTTCATACTCATGTATAAAAGATGAATCTGTAGGCGCTGGAAGTGGTTGTTGCTCTCCGCAAGTTCAAATCTCACTCTTCGAATTTTTTATGAACAGTTGAAATAATAAAATAAAAGCAGAACACAGATCCGATTTAACCCCCCCGGCCCCCTGAGAGAGAGAGACTTTGTTCTGCTGTGTTTATTTAGAAAGGATGGCTGTTCTAAGCCAAATCATATATATATATATGAATCCCCCCCAGTTGGCGCGCGGCTTCGGCAGTGTAAATATCCCCCTTGCGCTGCAGTAGTGAAAACCAGTATTCTCCCAGGGCTTTCCCTGACAGTTCATTGGGAGTGGTTTTTCCGAATATTTCTCGTGTGGTCTGGGCTGAGCCCAAGCTGTACACAGGTCTGTGATATGATACCAGATTTGGGCTACACAACTGTGAAATCCAGACGTTCCCCCTTAAATGGTCTGTTTCGCTTTCCTCCTCATTTCTCAAAAAAAAAAACCTAGGAATTTTTTTCTCTATTAAAGGGGAATGTTGCCCTCTCTATAATTATGGTTTTTTCTTAAATAGAGTGTTAAATATGAATATATGGAGTACTGAGGGCACAGGAACATTCCTTCTCTGCATAGCTGCATTTATACACTGGAGTGGGTGCTGCCATATTGGTTAAATTGGCCCGTGACCACACCTCTCTGCCGGCCCCCTATATAGAGGAATATATATATGTTAGATATAGATATTATATATAGATATATAGATATTTATTGGTTACAGATATATAGAAATACTTGGGGAACAGTCACCCTGCTATAGTTCCAGGGGTACCCAGGGCACAAATAAGCACTCACCCCAAATCCCCCCCTAACTGGCCTTCAGGCAGGGCCCCCTTAGCCCATAACAAGGTTACAGATATATAGAAACATTGGGGTAACAGTCACCCTGCTATAGTTCCAGGGGTACCCAGGGCACAAATAAGCACTCACCCCAAATCCCCCCCTAACTGGCCTTCAGGCTGGGCCCCCTTAGCCCATAACAAGGTTACAGATATATAGAAACATTGGGGTAACAGTCACCCTGCTATAGTTCCAGGGGTACCCAGGGCACAAATAAGCACTCACCCCAAATCTCCCCCTAACTGGCCTTCAGGCTGGACCCCCTTAGTTCATAACAAGGTTACAGATATATAGAAACATTGGGGTAACAGTCACCCTGCTATAGTTCCAGGGGTACCCAGGGTACAAATAAGCACTCACCCCAAATCCCCCCCTAACTGGCCTTCAGGCTGGACCCCCTTAGTTCATAACAAGGTTACAGATATATAGAAACATTGGGGTAACAGTCACCCCGCTATAGTTCCAGGGGTACCCAGGGCACAAATAAGCACTCACCCCAAATCCCCCCCTAACTGGCCTTCAGGCTGGACCCCCTTAGCCCATAACAAGGTTACAGATATATAGAAACATTGGGGTAACAGTCACCCTGCTATAGTTCCAGGGGTACCCAGGGCACAAATAAGCACTCACCCCAAATCCCCCCCTAACTGGCATTCAGGCTGGGCCCCCATATTGTTGCTAAGGGAACACTCCTTACATTATGGTGCAGCATGTGGTACATTCCTTTAGTGAATTCAATGGATAAAAGGAACAGGGAAGGGTGAATCCATCTCTGATATCCCATGTAACAGTGTCTGTGCCATATGTACGAGCCCCCGGGCTAATATTTTTTTTTGGATGCTGAAACTGTAAAAAATACTAATCGGCAGCAGAATTTTCCTCAGCTATGTATCTGCGAATTAAAAGCAGATGTAACGGTTACATATAGGACAGGTACATCCCAGCTATGTGCAAATCCTAACCTTATGTAGCATAGATATACATGGATTAATGCACCCCAATGGTACATGCCTATACATGATAAGGATATTAGAAGTCACTGAGGGGTTCTGTGCCCATATAAAGGCACAAGGCTGCAGGCTGAGTTATACAGGGAACTCTGAGTATCACTCATGTATTATAAGGGATAATGTACCCCCTACTGTAAATGATAAGGATATTAGCAGTCACTGAGGGGTTCTGTGCCCATATAAAGGCACAAGGCTGCAGGCTGAGTTATACAGGGAACTCTGAGTATCACTCATGTATTATAAGGGATAATGTACCCCCTACTGTAAATGATAAGGATATTAGCAGTCACTGAGGGGTTCTGTGCCCATATAAAGGCACAAGGCTGCAGGCTGAGTTATACAGGGAACTCTGAGTATCACTCATGTATTATAAGGGATAATGTACCCCCTACTGTAAATGATAAGGATATTAGCAGTCACTGAGGGGTTCTGTGCCCATATAAAGGCACAAGGCTGCAGGGGATGGAACTCTGAGGTGAAATATTATATTACATTATATATTATATATATTATACACCCTAAAATACTAATTAGAATTGATAACATCACTAAGCACCATTTCTAGGGATATACTTTATCCTATACAGGATATTTATTGCTTTTGTCTATTATTATTATTATTATTATTATGAGACAAATATGATTATTGCACATTTGTGTAAGAAATATGGCTGTATATATGTAGGCAAATATAATGCACATACTATTCATAAACCATGTTCCTTCAGGGCCCAACTAAGCGCCTTCTATGCCAGAACTTTCCACTGATTCATCAAATCTGAATCTATGGTGTGAGTGGCAGCCTTAATGCAGAATACTGGCTGAACCGCTCCCCTCCTTCTCTATTACTCCTGCAGGGGGCGCTGTGCTTCAGCCCCATCACACTGATCCCTGTGGCCATTCAGTGCCTGGAGGAACAAATTCATTACAAATATTTTCTGACAGTAATTGTGATAAAATCCCACCTGCTGGGAATTCCCAATTTAAGTTTAAATACATTTGCCCCACATTTGCAAGTGGGTGTAGGGGAAATGGTGGCATTTGGGTGGATCATGGGCAGAGTTTGGGCACAACTGGGGAATCTGTCTGTGTGAGCAACAGGGGTGTATTTTATAAAAGCTATGATCGATGGATAGATAGATAGATAGATAGATAGATAGATATACAGACAGGCAGAGATGAATGTATGGATAGATAGACAGATAGATAGATAGTTTATAGATAGATATTATTAACATTTATTTATAAAGTGCCAACATATCCCGCAGCGCTGTACAATAAGTGGGTTACATACATTGGACATACAGAGTAACATATAAAGCAATCAATAACCGATACAAGAGGGGAAGAGAGCCCTGCCCAAAAGAGCTTACAATCTACAAGGATAGATGATAGATAGATAGATAGATAGATAGATAGATAGATAGATAGATAGATGATAGATAGATAGATAGATAGATAGATAAATAGATAGATGATAGATAGATAGATAGATAGATAGATAGATAGATAGATAGATAGATGATAGATAGATAGATAGATAGATGATAGATAGATAGATAGATAGATGATAGATAGATGATAGATAGATAGATAGATAGATAGATAGATAGATAGATAGATAGATATAGACAGATAGATAGACAGAAGATGATAGATAGATGATGATAGATGATAGATAGATAGATAGATAATAGACAGATGGATAGGTAGATAGATAGAGACAGAGATAGACAGAGAGATGGATAGATAGACAGACAGACAGATTGATAGGTAGATGACAGAGACAGAGATAGATAGATAGATAGATAGATAGATAGACAGACAGAGAGATGGATAGATAGACAGAGAGATGGATAAGTAGACAGAGAGATGGATAGATAGACAGACAGATTGATAGGTAGATGTCAGAGACAGAGATAGATAGATAGATAGATGATAGATAGACAGAGAGATGGATAGATAGACAGATTGATAGGTAGATGTCAGAGACAGAGATAGATAGATAGATAGATAGATAGATAGATAGATAGACAGAGAGATGGATAGATAGACAGACAGATTGATAGGTAGATGTCAGAGACAGAGATAGATAGATAGATAGATAGATAGACAGACAGAGAGATGGATAGACAGACAGATTGATAGGTAGATGTCAGAGACAGAGATAGATAGATAGATAGATAGATAGATAGATAGATAGATGATAGATAGATAGACAGACAGAGATAGACACATCATGTAGGACAGTACAAGATGACAGACTAACCCTGTGGGTGCGATTATAAGCAGCAAAGCAATAAAAGTAACCTGCAGCCCCCCAGCCCAAAAGCCGATGCAGGATCCCCCCATCCAGCCCAGTGGGAGGGGCTGTCCCATGTCACAGGGACCCGTCCCCTGACACTCCCCCCAGCCCCAGCACTAACCACAAACCACGCTGGGTAGCAGCATGAAGCTGTGCGACTGTGTGCAACTCAGACAGACTTCCCTCTGGCCATGATCCATCCCTCAGCCGGGCAGCCCAGGGCACCATGCGGGCTCCCAGGGAAGCAGTGACCGACAGCCACCTTGTCTCCCTGCTTGTTACTGGGCTCCGGGGGGTTTGAGCAGAGCCGCAGTGCAATGAGTGCCCCCTTCCAACTTGGTCCCCGACCCCACTCATGGGATGTGGCATCCTAACGCTTCGGATTGGCTCTGGGCACCTGGGGGCACTGAGGGCTCAGCCCAAAGTCTCCCTCCTGCTGACTATGATCTTCCTATTCACCTACTTCTTCTACTGCCTGACCGGCTCCTGCTGTGACTCTCAGCCGGGCGTCGGCTCTTTGCGCTCCCGGTATCCTGTCAGCTCGGCGGGGTCGGTTCCCATGGGGACCGGGGTGCTGGGGGCGCAGGAGTCTCTGCGCTCAGACTTTACATCGAGGAACTCTTTGCTCTTGGATTCTATTCTTAGTGACTCTTTGCGCCCTGACTCTGCACTGAGGGAAGCCCTGCGCTCTGGCTCTGCGTCTGGGGATTCTCTGCGCTTTGGCGCTGCGTCAAGGGACCCTGGGAGTTCGGTCTCTGAACTTAGGAGCCCGGAATCTGTATCGAGGGACTCTCCTGCTCTTTGGAGCTCTCTCAGCTCTGGATCTAGTCTGATGGACAGGTTGCGCCCCAGTATTTCCAAAAGGGACCCCTCAAGTTTGGGAGCTGCTGAGGAGAACACGGTGGGACCTGTTTCTGACCCAAAGGACACTTTGCACTGGCAGGAAGCCTCCAAGGATCCTCTGAGCTCAGGCTTTGCCCTGAAGGAATCCCCACACTCAGACTGGCGGCCCCCCGGTTATGTCCCACTAGACTCTCTGCGCTCTGACTCGGACCCTTTGCGCTCTGCGCCAGTAGGAAGGACGCACATATTGGCCGCTGAGGATACCCAGCAAGCCGACTCATCCGACTCGCTAGAGAGTCAGTATAAAGGCATACCGGGTCACACAAGGGCACAGAATGGGACAAACCCCTATCCAGCTCCCAGTCCTGGGGCGATCTCCATCCACAACAGTTTTGGGACTAAAAGGTTCCCCCAGGCGATCATAGTGGGGGTGAAGAAAGGGGGGACCCGGGCCCTGCTGGAATTCCTGAGAGTGCACCCTGACGTCAGGGCATTGGGGGCCGAACCCCACTTTTTTGACAGGTGTTATGACAAGGGACTGGAGTGGTACAGGTAAGGGACACCCCATTTATATGTTACTTTAAATAACATTTGTCTGTCGGAGACAACACCGAGTGTTAGTGGGTAATGTAAGGGCTGCGCTTCAACTAAACCTTCTCCAACCGAACCCCAAGCTACTCCTTGTGTGGGAACTCATTTGTTCATTGGATTTACTGATAGACGTTCTATCTGTCTATCATCTATCTATCATCTATCTATCTATCTATCTATCTATCTATCTATCTATCATCATCATCTATCATCATCTATCTAGTATGTATGTCTCTATCTATCATTTATCTACTGTATCTATCTATGTATCTATCTATCTATCTATCTATCTATCTATCATCTATCTATCATCTATCTAGTATGTATGTCTCTATCTATCTATCTATGTATCTATCTATCATCTATGGATCATCTATCTATCATCATCTATCTAGTATGTATGTCTCTAGCTATCTATCATCTATCTACTGTATCTATCTATCTATCTATCATCTATCTATCTATCTATCATCTATCTACTCTATCTATCTATCTATCTATCTATCTATCTATCTATCTATCATTTATCTATCTATCTATCCATCTATCTATCAACTGTATCTATGTATGTATGTCTCTATCTATCATCTATCTACTGTATCTATCTATCTATCTATCTATCTATCTATCTATCTATCTATCTATCTATCTATCTATCTATCATCTATCTATCTATCATCTATCTATCATTTATCTATCTATCTATCTATCTATCTATCTAGTATGTATGTCTCTATCTATCTATCTATCTATCTATCTATCATCTATGGATCATCTATCTATCATCATCTATATAGTATGTATGTCTCTAGCTATCTATCATCTATCTACTGCATCTATCTATCTATCTATCTATCTATCTATCATCTATTTACTCTATCTATCTATCTATCTATCATTTATCTATCTATCTATCTATCCATCTATCTATCAACTGCATCTTTCTATTTATCTATCTATTTAGTATCTATCTATCATCTATCTATCTAATATGTATGTATGTATCTATCTATCTATCAGTCTGTCTATCTGTTAGGAATACAAAATCAGGAATACTGACATTCTGGAGATATAAAATGTATTATTGTTCTTTTTTTTCTATCATCTGCCTATCCATCTCTGTCTATCATCATCTATCTATTTAGTTCTCTCATCTGCCTCTTTTCATCATTTATTTCCCTACCTGATACCTGTGTTACTCTCCATCTGTTCCTGTGGGAGGGCAGGCTGTATATACAGAGGAGAGTGCCATGGCTCTATTCCCATGGATCCCTTTCAGAGTTCCCCTCCGACCAACTTTGATCTGACATAATTCAGGCTGAATCATCAACTGTTCTAGAAGTTACAAAGAAATCTCATTGATGCTTTGAGAATGTATTACATCCAGCTGCCAAGTTATACAGTGAGCCGTGTCCCATTCCGTCTGCTCAGTATCTATCTATCTATCTATCTATCTATCTATCTGTCTATCTATCTATCATCTATCATCTATCTATCTATCTATCTATCTATCTATCTATCTATCGTCTATCTATCTATCATCTATCATCTATCTATCTGTCTATCTATCATCTATCTATCTATCTATCATCTATCTGTCTATCTATCATCTATCTATCTATCTATCTATCTATCTATCTATCTATCTATCTATCTATCTATCATCTATCTATTTATCTCTATCTATCTATCTATCTATCTACCTATCAATGGTCTGTCTATCTGTCTGTCTATCTATCTGTCATCTGCCTGTCTATCTGTCATCTGTCTGTCTATCTGTCATCTGTCTGTCTATCTGTCATCTGTCTGCCTATCAAGAGCAGTAGATATGTTTACAGGAAGTTTTATTTACAATGACAGGAAATCATTATCTGTATGGGGGAAACTGTATTTTTCTGCTGTTCCAAGGCAGCTCTCATATTGCTTTTATTAAAAGTCCAACGAGTGCTGGTTTATTATTAGCCAATCAGTGACTGAGCTCTCTTACATCTATTTATTTTAAACATTAGGTCCTTTTGTTTGTTCTGGCTCAGCTGAACTTTCTTATCTGTTTTACTCTTATAACTGAATCAGAGATTTCAGTAAAAACCAATATCAGCTATATGAGGGCATGGAAGTATTATGGGCTGTATTAGGGAATGGCCAAGGCGAGCAGCTTGGTCATTTATATACATCTATATATATATATGTGTGTGTGTGTTCCCTGGCACTTATACATTTGTGAGAAAATCAAAGGCACAGACAGACCCTGCTTTCAGTAGCAATTACATTTACAAATAACTTCAAAACCATTTCATATATGTAATAAATGTGAACTGGAAAGTTGCTTAGAATGAAATTTTCTTTTCCCGGGCAACATTTTCAATAAATAGCCCCCATAGCCATTGCCGGGTTAAGAACTGAGTGGAAGGGGTCTCCCCTCCAGACTTTAGCCATAACTCAGCTGATGCTTTGGCATTTGAATTAGTGTAAAGGCAAAGTGTACCATTCTGCAAAATATAAATGTAGATGTATTCTGCTTCCCTGCTGCAAATCTTTTCATAGTGCATAGAGTTGAATTCTCAGTTGGCTTTCCCAGGCAGAGCAGTGCCAGAGGGACCGGGCACCCAAGGCCAGAGCTCCTGCTTGTCTCCCCTCCAGCTCCACTTGCTACAGTTACTCCCTTTTGCCCACTTCCCACCAAACCTTTGGTGCCCCAACCCTCCCAACATTTGCTCATGGACTGCTTCTGGGGCAAAGTTACAGAGGGCAGCAGAGACTGGGGTGCCCGGGGCCCATCATGGTTGTCACCTGGGGGCCAGTCGCAAGTTGCTCGGCCGAACATCAATCCCCCTCCCCCCCACCGTGTATCACACTTCCTGCTTGCGGCTGCGATGGGGAAATGGCGAGCACTGGGGCCCACAGTTACCGGTGAAGGGAGCAGGCCTGGGTCGGCGGGGGATCCACTGGGTTTTTTTAGGCAGGGTCGGACTGGGCCGCCGGGACACTGGGAAAAACTCCGGTGGGCCCCGGCCCTAGTGGGCCCCGTGGCCCAGACCCGACCCTTGATGCACTCCCTCTGCCCGACCGCTGCTCCCCTGATGCATTAAATTTACGCTCGCTCAGGGGAGGACGCCGGGTGGGGGTCCCTGCGGGGGGTTAGGGGGACCCCTGCGGAGGGAGGGGTTAGGGGATGCGGCCTGCAGGAGCCCCAGTGGCCCCTGCACCCCCCAGCCTGACCCTGTTTTTAGGGATGCAAATTCGGGTTCGGTTCAGTATTCGGCCGAATCTCTCATGAAGGATTTGGGGTTTGGCTGAATCCAATAAAAAGAGGATTCGGTGCATCCCTAGTTCTTTCCCACCGGCCCAGTCTGACTGAGCAGAGGTATGTGGCTAAGGCCCCAGGGCCCCCCAGTTCCCCGCTAGGCACACATTATCCTGCCTGCCCTTAGTGCCGGCTCTGTTCCCAGGCAATAACTGTGCCACTGAGCATTTTCCAGATGTAGCCGCCGTGCCCTTGTTCCACTCGGAAAGTCACACATAGGCCCTATTGTTCCTATAATTAACCATTATAACGTGCCCCCTTTAAACTCCGAGCCATGTATACGGCTAAGAACCTATTAACAGCCACAAGAATGATAATGAACTTTGTGCTGGGGCTATTTTCCATGGCCGGTCCCTCGGAGAGATCCAGCCCCTTGATGCTGCCATGTTGCTTTTTTTTTTCGCTTGGTTCTGACTTGCCGGCAGCTGTTCTGTATTGAAGGGAAAATCTGGGATTTAAAGTGTCTGCAGAATCAAACGCTTCCCCCAGTATTGTAATAATTAATGGCGTTTGATGTTCTGTGTGTTCCTGCCAAGAGTCTTTATAAGCCAGAACCCCCCCCCTCCCAAAAAACTTCTGGACAAATAGCAGAAACAAGTGCGAGCGGTTATTTGTACAAGAGGAAGCGTTTTATTCGGCGCGGGCAGTTTTATACAGTAGAAACGCCGATCTATTTGATCTTGCGCTGTCTGGGGCGCACAATAGTCCTGTATCTGCCCAAGTGTTTATTGGTTACAATGACATGTTATATATAGTTTCCTGCAGATGTGGTTGGACTACAATTCCCAGAATACCCTGGCAGCTATATAACCCATTATATGGTCACAGAACCCCTCAGTGACTGCTAATATCCTTATCATTTACAGTAGGCGGTACATTATCCCTTATAATACATGAGTGATACTCAGAGTTCCCTGTATAACTCAGCCTGCAGCCTTGTGCCTTTATATGGGCACAGAACCCCTCAGTGACTGCTAATATCCTTATCATTTACAGTAGGGGGTACATTATCCCTTATAATACATGAGTGATACTCAGAGTTCCCTGTATAACTCAGCCTGCAGCCTTGTGCCTTTATATGGGCACAGAACCCCTCAGTGACTGCTAATATCCTTATCATTTACAGTAGGGGGTACATTATCCCTTATAATACACGAGTGATACTCAGAGTTCCCTGTATAACTCAGCCTGCAGCCTTGTGCCTTTATATGGGCACAGAACCCCTCAGTGACTGCTAATATCCTTATCATTTACAGTAGGGGGTACATTATCCATCTATTCTGTATAAAGCTCTGTAGCATTACCAGTGGGCACAGTGGGACAATAACAAGCAGTGTAGCCACACAAACATATGTTTATATGCAGACATAGAGAAGGGAAATAGTATTATTCAGTATATGGCACGCCATACTCACACAAGCATATACAGTTGGAAGGGGCGGAGCTTCATAGAGAGTGGACTGGAAGGGTTAATATTTCCGAGGCCTTGGGGCAAGTGCAGTTAGAATGTTCCCAGGTATGATGAGGAGACTATAAAAATGATTAACTAGAAGATAAGCCATTGAATCATGAAAATAGACAGGCGCTGTCCCATAAGGGTAGAATTATGAATTTATTGGCTGACAGGGCACAGCGGGATTCCTGCGGCACGTTACATTAGTACAGTGCCAGACTATCAGCAAATCCATCATGGAGCCGCCACCTGCGCATCCCTACCCGGGCCCTACCTGTGGCTTCCCCGCTAATAATTACTGCATTTCCCAGCATCCTCAGCAATCCTAGTAGTGCCTAGTAGAGGTTACACTCAGCAGTATCATTATCTTCCTGGGTAGAAACAACATCTCAGCTTAACCTGATTTCCTATTTGCTTTCATTATTCTGATTGCATGAGACTGATCAGAATTAACTGCTGATTGGTAGTTATGGGTTACTGGCACGCATGGCGCAGCCCCCGCACATGCACTACGTACCCCCCCAACTCTAATTAAATTATACCCTTTCCCTCCCCCCCCCCCCATACTTTATAGTCCTTAGAAGGCCCTGACATGCACGGCCACACCCCTGGCCACTTCCTGGTCAGGACAGAACTCCACCCCCACCCAAGCCCCTCCCCTTTCATGATATAGAAGTATAGAAAGAGGCAGGTGGATAGATGATAGATAGATAATAGATAGATGATAGATAGATAGATAGATGATAGATAGATCGATAATAGATAGATGATTGATAGATAGATAGATAGATAGATAGATAGATAGTAGACAGACAGATGATAGATAGATAGATAGATCGATAGATAGATAGATAGATAGATAGATAGATAGATAGATAGTAGACAGACAGATGATAGATAGATAGATAGATCGATAGATAGCTCAGACTGGGCCGGTGGGACACTGGGAAAAAACCCAGAACCGGTCTCTGATGGGCGCTCTGGGCCCGAAGGTGCCCCTTCCCAACACGCCTAAGTAAACCCGCTCAGGGGAGGGGGTTGGGTGAGTGGCTGGGGCCGGGAGGTGTGTGGGGACCACAGCGGGGGTCCCTTGGAGGGGATGAATAGATGATAGAAAGATAGAAAGAAAGAAAGAAAGAAAGAAAGATAGATAGATAGATAGATAGATAGATAGATAGATAGATAGATGATAGATAGATAGATAGATAGATAGATAGATAGATAGATAGATAGATGATAGATAGATAGATAATAGATAGATAAATAGATAGATAGATGATAGATAGATGAATAGAAAGATAGATAGATAGATAATTGATAGATAAATAGATAGATGATAGATAGATGAATAGATAGATAGATAATAGATAAATAGATAGATAGATAGATAGATAGATGATAGATGGATAGATGGATAGATAGATAGATAAATAGATAGATAGAAAGAGAGTGGTTCCTACTGACAGTGTCTCAGGGGCGGTTGCTATGAGAGAGGCATGTGGGTTATGCTCGGTGTCCCATGTATGGGTGCTAGAGCAGGGCCCGGGCGTGGGAGGGTGCCCTTTGCTAGTGAGGGAATCCGATAGGGGAGACCCCTGACCTTAACCCCCGGACAGTTGTTATTTTGGATATTGCTTTCTAATAGAGCTAACAAGAGGGTCAGCCCCTGTGTAACACAAGCCTCCCCGTCCCACTCCCAAGGTGGCACATTTATTGCAGCCTGGAGTCTCCCCGGACACTTTCTGTGGCTCCCACATAACCCCCATCCCATCCATCCTCTTCCTCTCTTCCCAGCCCTCTCCCATGCCCGGCTCGCTCGTAAATTCTCACTTCATGGAGTTATTGGTGTAACCCGATGCTCGGAACCTGCTACTGTCTGCTCCCAGAATCCCCGCTCCAATGCATAGCGCTGCTCGTTTAAAGGGAATGTAAACCCAAAAATGGTTTTAAAGTTATTTGCAAGTGTAAGTGCTATTTAAAGCGGCATGTGTATGTCCCTTTCTATTCTCTGCCCTGGTGGTTCTGACCTTTGAAACCATGTAGCGGAAGCCAGCTGGTTAATAATACAGGGCTTGACTTCTGCTACATGGTTTCATGAGTCAGAACCACAGAAACAGAAAGGGAAGCCAAGCACTGCTTTCGGGAGCAAATAAAATTAATTTTCAATTAATTTGCTTAGAATTACATTTTTTTCATTTGGGGAAAGTTCTTTTTTTTTTACATTCCTTTTGAGGATGAAGATTCCAGAAATATCAACTATGCAAAAAGTAATAGAGATAACACCCCCTCACTGCACTGCTATAGTAATTGTCCGGGCTTTGTAAGGGCACAGCACCACCCCCATTCCTAGTCAACCATCCTAGATTTTTGGGGAGTCACTTAGTATTAGGTCCAGACTGGTAATCATTGGATTTTGGTAAATTCTGTAAGATGCCATATACTATTCACTATTTATTGGCCCTATGTGGTGCTGTTTGAACCGCTCTGTGCTTAGAATGCCAGGACCAATTTTGACTCCCAGTCCAAGCCAAGCCTTGGGAGAGGCCAAATCATAAGGTCCAGGGGGTGGGCACCCCTGCAGCAGCATGTGATAGTGTATTGTAGACCAAAAGGACTATTGATTGTTGATCAAAGGACTAGCCCATTTGCATTTGCAGAAAAGTGATGCACGGGGCTTGTAACCCATAGCAACCAATGAACAGGTAGCATGTACATCCACTAACCCTCTCATCTTTTTCCACTGGGTCTGCAACCATGGCCACTTGTATGCCCGCTCATATCATGCCATGGAGGCATCCAGGCCCGGACTGGCAATCTGTGGGTTTTAGCAAATGCCAGAGGGGCTGCTGTAAGATGCCATAGTCACTATTTATTGGGCTGTTTGGGCCTCTGTGTGCTTGGAATGCCAGGGCCCATTTGGGGGTCTCAGTCTAGACCTGAAGAGCCTCTGATGCAGGGGAGACAAATAGAGTTGGGGAAAATATGCTGTATTTATAGCCACAATTCAGTCTCCTATTGTTGTTAAACTACAGCTTTCAGAACCAGGGGCAGATCAATGGCTGATGGGGCACTGGGAAGTATCTTGCCCCACCCCAGACAAACCCTAACCACTCATTCCAGGGCATTGGTTCTCACAGGGGCAGCAGGTCCAGCTGGCTCATTAATATAGGTCCCAAACTGGACTTATTCTCCAAGGTGGGGGTTCCAGGGTGGCCATGTAACCAGCCCTAGCCATGCAACCCCACAGCAACTGAATCCTATAGACTGAAATAGACCTATAGAAGAAATCGTTAGCCTGATAGAACCTTCCCTCGTTAATAACCTTGCTTAGATGGAACATTCATATGTTTAAGGAACAAAAGCACGGAATTGGGACAGATACGCAGAGTTTCATGCCCGTCCGGGTTTGGCAATGAAGAGAAATGCCAGGACAGGGGCGATGCGGCCTTGCATGTTGTCATTAGGGGGCTAATTATCTCCCATAGGATAAAAACAGCCCCATTAGACAAATCACAGCTTTTGTCTGCCTTTAATGATAGACACATTCCCTAAATCTGCCTAATTAACACCGATTTACAAGCTGATCCTTATTAGCACTAAGTGGTGTCAGAAGGAGGAGCGGCGGGAATGTCCGTTTTTGTAGGGGGGGCCAGCCAATGGCGCAGGGAGAGAGAGTTTGACATGCCGTGATTAATTAGTGGATAGGACTCGTCGTTAGTGTCATTCGTTAAACCTGCCAATAAGCCCTGCCAGTTGGCTGTGAGATCCTGCCAGGCCGCTCTTTGCCTTGTCAATAGGCTTTCACTTATTGGCAGCTCTAATGAAAGCATATGGGGGGGGGGGGTGAAGTTAGCCCCCCAGCACCAGGGTGTATGATTAGGAAGTTAGATTGGAAGCTTCATTTGGGGCAGGGACTGACATGGTTAATAATGTGCTAAATTACAATTAACTGGTAACTGGTACAGTAAATGTGTAATTCTGGCTCTTTTAGCCAATATTTTTGGTGAATATTTTCACAAAACCAAAGCAAAACTCTGCTGGGAAAATACACACATAGGGGCAGATTTACTAAGACACGAAAACTTGGAGCGTATTTTCACCGGATTTTTCGTCGCCTGCGCAACTTTTTCGTACGCATGCGGTATGAAAATTTTGTGACTTTCGGATCGCCAATACGATATTATTGTGACTTATACAATTTTTTTGTAAGCATTTTCTTGATATTTGCGATCTTCAGAAATTTTCATATCCAATCCGAATTTATCCCATAGACTGCCCCATAGACTGCAACATCTAAAAATCGTAAAAACGATTACAAAATTGGAGCAAGAAAGTCAGCACAAAAAGAATGCCCATTGACTTGCATTTTTGCTGTTTCCAATGTTTTCCCACGGAAATTTTTGTATGAAGCAAAATAGGAGAGATTCGCTTATCACTACTGATGTTTCCTATTTGTCGACCTGCGTCCAACCCTAGCCCACCTGGACCCAGCCTATAATAGATCCCACCCACTTATATGCTCGCGCTCAACACGCCCATCGCTGAAGTTAGCGGAGCCAACAGAAGGAGAATAAACTGGGTTGGACTGGGCCAGCAGAACACTGGGAAAAAATACCTTGTCGGTTTTGGCGACCCAGACCCGATCCCTGCCTGCCCTTCCACCCCGATGGCAGCAAAAGTAATGGGGAAAGGGCTGGCACTTGGTGAGGAGGTGAGGGCCCCAGAGAGATGTGGGGGCCCCTTGGGTAGCAGCACCAGTGGGCCTTGCACATTCCAGTCTGACCCTGGGAATGAAGGACATTTTGGCACAAGCTGATGTTGCAGCCCACCAGAAATGTTGTTGCCCCGGCCTGTACCCCCCCATCCAGTGGGTATCAGACTGCCCCTTGCTACTACTGCCTACACCAGTGATCCCCAACCAGTGGCTCAGGGGGGCAACATGTTGCTCCCCAACCCCTTGGATGTTGCTCTCAGTGCCCCCAAACCAGGGAGTTATTTTTGAATTCCTGACTTGGGGGCAAGCTTTGGTTGAATAAAAACAAGATTTCCACCAAATAAAGCCCCCTGTAAGCTGAAGGGTGCATAGAGGCCCCTAATAGCCAATCACAGCCCTTATTTGGCTCCTCCATGAACTTTTATGGTACTTGTGTTGCTCTCCAAGTCTTTTTACATTTGGCTGTGGCTCTGGAGTAAGAAAGGTTGGGGAGCCCTGGCCTACACCAACACCTGCCTTGGGCAGCCCTAAAGCACAAAGCTCCTGCTGCACCTCGTATATATGAGTAAAGGCACCTATGGGCTTCCCATGTTCCAGCCCTTACTTGGCAGCCGCAAGATTCTCTTCCTATTCACTATCTGGTGCAAATCTTTGCACTTCCGGAATAAAGTCCCAATCATTAGTGTTGGATATCAGTGGGCGCTTGGATAAATGAAGCATTTCCAGCATATAATCTTGTACCCTTTACTGCATCCAATCGTAATTACCTTTATACATAGCGTTAAACCAAGTGTAAAGTGCAATGTATTGTTCCTTTCTCATTCCTACTGTGTGTCCGACAGCGCCCAGTGCAGCCATGTCAGAAAGATGTAGTGTTACTTCCAGCATTGGCTCTGATCTCCCTGCTTCATCCATCCTTGTTCCTTGGTCAAATTTTTCCCTAGCAAAGGGCCGGTGCCCGAGGCGGCCTCTCGCTGAGGGTCTGAGTGTATCGGCAGAGGAACAAGCATCCTGTTTTGTTTGCGCCAGAGATGAGTTTAAATGATACCATATGGGCGGTGGGGGCAGTGGAGCAGCACGGCCCTAAATTTGTTTCAGATTTCATTGCTTCCCATCTGTTTTGGCTTTTTGCTAATTGCGCAGCGACGAGCCGAGGGCTTTGACATTGGCCGTATCAGCGCTGGTTTGGAGATGTAACCAGTCAGCCTTGGGGGCGAGCGGCATATGCCTGTCAGTCAGATACTATCTCACTGTCTTCACTAATAAGGCGGAAGCCTCACCCCCCCCCTTCTCCGTGACAGATCTTAGGTCACAGAAAGTTTCCAAATATGGAGCAGAAATAAACAGATGGACAGACAAACAGACCAATGGCTTTAGATTGATATATAGATGATGGGCAGATAGAAGTTCAAAGCACTGTGTATTTGGCCCACTATGCTTCTTGCCACCCAATGAGTTGGAGATAGAGATTTTAGGCACAATTCTGCCAGATTGTAGCCATTGGGCCACTATCAGTGTGTTGTTCTGCCCATGTCTGGCAGTGGTGTATAGGGAAGCGGGCAGGACATGGGTGAACCCTTGCGCCCCATTAAATTAGTGAACAGGGGAAAGCAAGGTGCAATCCAGAGCACAGTCGTGCCACCCACGGGCCCGAGGAGGCGTAAGTGGCAGTAGTGTAACTAGATATTACTGTGCCCCACAGCAAATTACATTTAGGGTCTTACATTGGTAAGTTGATAGTTCTACCAAAATATATTGAAATTGCTCATTAATTAGACCCTCTCTCCTGGGCTCCCAAAGGGTCTGCTTCCTCTGTAGTTACACCACTTGTAAGTGGTAAATGGACCCATTAGCACTCCAGCACTCTTATGTGTTCTTCATTTCTTCACCTTTTTTACTTACCCTGTAATTTCATCATGATGCCTAATTAGAACTGGGCTGGCGGGACATAGGGAAAAAACCCGGGCCTTGTTGGTCCTGCCGACCCAGGCTTGATCCCTGCCAGCAGCGTTGGCCCTCTATCCACACCCCAGGGGGCAGGGGGGGTAAAGGGTGGTGGAGGCACGTCTGTGTTTTCCCTTATATGTCAGACTCCCGTCGCTGACATTCACAGGCGCTAAAGCAAAACATTTTAACAAGCCTCACCTTTAAAGTTCATGTTGCCCACTGACAGGTGAAGTGAAACCCCGAGTCTCCGTGGCCCACTCGCTGGTTCTGCAAACAAACCCACGCCCCACGTTTATTTTTCCAGGCAAGTAGAAATTCTCTTAGTGATGGGGGAAAAATAGCCAGTGGACATCCACATATGGCAGAACCATGATCCGGCGCTGTCTTCTGCTTTCCCAACCATAATTGCTCCGCGTTTAGCCGGGGATAATTGATGCAGTCACATAATGCTTCAAAAATGCTTAAAAGCTTGAGGGAATGCTTGGCAGTTCTTTAAAATAATAGTTCCGTGTGATGGCTGAATACTTTATAATTTAATCATTAATGAAGGCCTTTTTTCATGATTTAGAGAAAATCACAACCGGTTGGCCAACTCCAGCCTCTTTCCCAGCTAGGGTACTTGTTTAGTTTGTAGGACTGAAGAGAACAAGATTTAGGCCGAAATGTTGCCACCCCCTTGCCCCATATCCCCCACCCTTTCTACAACTCCTACAATGTAGATTGTTTCCATTTATTCCTGTTTATCTCCTGCAACCGCTACTTACTGCTGTCAGATAGGGTTGGTCCATTTTTCCTTCTTGCAGCTACATCCAGATGCAGTAGGTTCCTTCTGTATCACCTGCAAATTTAGCTGCTTCTTATTATCCAATTTAATTGGTTCCTACTTGCTCTCCCCTTCTCTCTGTACATTCAAATACATCTTGCTATCAGATAGTAGATGGATCCTCCATCTCCTTCATGCTCATCTGTTTCTTGCAATAAGATGTAGTAAGCCTCTCCTTCTCCTTGTTCCATTTCTTACAAGCTCGTCTGTCTCTTGCTGAAAGATGCGGTACGCTTCTTCCTCCTTTTCCACCTCCCACAAGATCATCTTCTTCTTGCTATAAGATGTAGTAACCTGCTCCTTAATCTTCTCTCATCTCCTACAAACTCATTGTTACTGTTATAAGATGTAGCAAGTTTCTCTTTAATCTTCCTCATTGCTTCGTGCTATAATGTGTAGTAAGTTTCTCCCTAATCTTCCTCCCTCTCCTATAAGGTCATTGCTTTTTTTGCTATAATGTGTAGTAATCTTCTCCCTAATCTTCCTCCATCCCCTACAAACTCATTGCTTTTAGCTATAAGATGTAGTAGGCTTCACCCTAATCTTCCTCCATCCCCTACAAACTCATTGCTTTTAGCTATAAGATGTAGTAGGCTTCACCCTAATCTTCCTCCATCCCCTATAAACTCATTTCTTCTTGCTATAAGATATAGTAAGCTTCACCTTAATCTTCCTCCATCCCCTACAAACTCATTGCCTTTTGCTATAAAATGTAGTAAGGTTCACCCTAATCTTACTCCATCTCCTATGAACTCGTTGCTTCTTGCTGTAAGATGTAGTAAGGTTCACCGTAATCTTCCTCCTACAAACACATTGCTTCTTGCTATAAGACCTACTAAGCTTCTCCTTGTCCTTCTGCCATTTCCTACAGACGTAGCTACTTCCTGCTCTGTGGCACAGAAGTTCCTCCTTACTCTATGCTTTGTCTCTTACAGACTTAGCTTATGTCTGTGTTACAAGTTCATATACTCATTACAGTCCAAGCTAACCCTTTCACGGTCTTGTCTTCCACCCCTACAAGCTTGGCTGACCCGGGGGTAGTAGACTCTTACTTGTGGAACCCTTTGATCCTACATAACTTGGCTTCCCTTTGTTCCACTACGCCAGTGCTGTCCAACTTCTGTGGTACCGAGGGCCGGAATTTTTCCGACCTACGTGGTGGAGGGCCGATAATGGAAGCCAGTTTTGACTACTCCCCTTTTTGAAACCGCACCCACTTGAAACCACACCCATGTTATCACATGACCATACCCATATTAATGGTTGTAGTACAGCAAAAACCTGCCATACTCTGCCTGCCCTACCCTGCCTGTGTGTCCCATACTCTGCCTTCCCTACCCTGCCTGTGTGTGCCATACTCTGCCTTCCCTACCCTGCCTGTGTGCTATACTTGGCTGGTTTGTGCCATACTTGGCCTGTGTGTGCCATACTCTACCTGCCCTACCCTGCCTTTGTGTGTGCCATACTCTGCCTTCCCTACCCTGCCTGTGTGTGCCATACTCTGCCTTCCCTACCCTGCCTGCATGTGCCTTACTTTCACTGTGTTTGCCATTCTTGGCTGGTTTGTGCCATACTTGGCCTGTGTGTGCCATACTCTGCCTTCCCTACCCTGCCTGTGTGTGCCATACTCTGCCTTCCCTACCCTGCCTGTGTGTGCCATACTCTGCTTGCCCTATGATGCCTGTGTGTATGGCACACACAGGCAGCCTACAGTGACACAATGCTGGCATTGCTCCTACAGTCTGCACAATAACTATATATTAAAAAACTTTTTAATTGCAGTACCACCTCAGTATATGTTCTTTTTGTAGTGTGCAGGGATTATTTGTGGGTTTCTACTGCTCCTGAGGTGTGAACAGGGGAACAATATGGGTGATTACAGCCTGAGCCTGAGGTGTGAACACTGCAGGGGGTGAACAATGCAGAGATTAAAAGGTGTGAACAACACAGGGGATTACATATTTAAACAATACAGCCTGATTACAGCCTGAATCTGAGGTGAGAACCATGCAGGGGGGCAGTTAATCACAGTACTGATACCATTTAAAGCTTACACAAGAGTAAGCCATCAAAGCAGCCAGACAGGTGGGGGGCCACACAGAGGGGGGTCGCGGGCCGCATGCGGCCCGCGGGCCGCCAGTTGGACAGCACTGCACTACGCCATGAGTTGTAACCTGCTCTCCCTCTGCATGGGGAAATAAATATACTGGCACAACCCCAGACTTACAATTAGTGTAATGAGCAATTAATTGTGTGTATCAGCACAGCACCACCATTATCCGTTTAGCCTTTTAGTGTTAGACTCCACTACTACAGCAATATTTTAATGAATATTTACCCAGGGCAACACAATGAACTCAGCAGAGTGGGTAATTTGAACTACAACATTATGCACTGCGCAGTCTGCGTGCCACAGGTTTGTGCATGGATAGTAGTGGAGATATCTCAGGAAATTCCAAGAGCAGAAGTCAAAAGGCTTTCCAGATACAATAGGCATGTTATAGGGCAGGGAGACAGATGGGTTTAGTGCAGCGGGGCTGAACAGCGGCATTCTTTGAGTGCAGTCTTAGTGGAGGGTAACAAGCCTTTGAATTCTGGCGGTAATGGGATCAGTAGTCTATTACCAGTTATTTGGTGCTTTCATGATGGGAAGGCAAGGTGCATCAGAGACCAGGGTCAGATTTCCGGGAACCCTCTGCTTTTCTATTCAACAGCACAATCTTTGTGGGATCTGCTAGGAATAGAATAGAACTGAAAAGGTGCTTGTTCCCACAGGCCGCTACCAACCCAGAGATACTTAATGGGAGGTGAAACTTATACATTTCTTCTACAGTTGCCTCCTATAATGGGAAATCTTTATCAAGACATGGTGCACACTTGCTTCTAGACCAAAAAGCAGTTTGCAAATCTGATTCTTCCATTTAATTTTGGCCCCGGGAGAAAGTAGTTAACAAACGCTGGTTTACACAATGGCAAAACCACTGAAAATTAAACAGAAGCCTTCTTTTGGATAAGTGATCCTCATTAAAGGCGACCATACACTAACCAATCCTCCATTGCATCTGACTGTTAGTGGCCATACATGTGCATGGCCTCTTCCCATTGTTCCCTTCATTCAGTCCAACAGACAAAACCATGGGAACTGCTGGTTGTAAAGATTTGCCTCAGCTGCCGTTGCACCTCATTGTCTTTCCATCAACATGGTGGCCAAAACATGGGCATGTATGTAGGTAGAGTTTTTCCTTGTATACTATAGGTTCTTTACATGATAGAGGGCTTATTTATGTAGGGGGGATTAAAGGTGGCCATACACTGGCAGATTTAAGCAACCAATTCGGTAGCTCATATGCCTGTTTATGCGACCCTCCAATGGGACCACCCAACCAATATTTGGCCAAAAAACAGACAGATGTCAATCAGGCAGGTTTAATTTTCCCATTGGATTGACAAGGCTGCCCTTGCCCCAGTGGCCTGTATTGTCATCATTGACATCATGTGTCATGGTCATGTGTTCATTTCCCCAATCCAAGCCCTTAGGTGGGCATATCGGGGCAAAATCCGCTTGTTGACCCTCGCCAAATGAGTGGATCCTATACTGTATGGCCAGCTTAATAGGCACGACATTGCATCCCGTAAACATACCATTCATTAGTACTGGCCAATACCCCCTCTGCAGGGCAGGTGTTCTTTGCACATCACTTATGGGCACAAGGCATCCCGGTACTTACAACATGCCCTGCCTTAAGCTGGCCATACACGCAGTAATATTTTTGTACTATACTCTGTGCATGTACGGTGTAGGGATGCACAGAATCCTGGATTCGGTTCGGGATTCGGGCTGAATCCAGTCTTTTTTCAAAGTATTTAGTTTTGGTCGAATCCCTGCTTGGTATTCGGCCGAATCCATCTGGGTAGGTTTGGGGGTTTGGCCAAACCCAAAAATGTGGTGCATCCCTAGTACGGTGGATCGACAAGGCAACCAGTTTCGCAAAAGCCTTGGATAACGGTCGTCTCGTCGATAGGGTGGGACAAAACATTTTGATTGGGCAGTGTTGAAGACACCCGAGCAAAAGCTGCGTTTAGGGTTGAATCATCAGATAGGGGTAGAATTCCTACTCTTTCTACCTTCATATCTGACCATTCAGCCCTGAACATCAGTGGAGGGTACGAACAATCTTTCCTGCGACCAATGGTCCAAAGATTGTAATAGTTACGTGTATGGCCACCTTTGGGCCCCATAAGTGCTCCTCCCAGCTCTATGGGTCACTCACATGTTTACATTTATTTCCATCTGCCTGTCCCAAGTGCAAATCTTTGTGCGAATCTCCAGGCACAGTCATATGGCATTTTGGGACAAAAATGTAGGCAAAAAAAACCTTATTTTGCACCATTTTTTGCACTTTGCATCATGTAACTTGAGGCTCTGTGAGAATATTAACAATCATTCCTTTTAGCGAGGAACATGCCCTCTAGTCCTGCTTTTCCTTAAATGTCTTTAAAGTCGAAGCTCGTCGCTGCCAGTAATACGTTTCCCTCTGATCTGGCTTATGGTCCGGCTGCAAAGTGTCCCCCCGACTCCCCAAACAGAAATGCTAAAGAGGGAATTCAGAGGTAAATGAGAAACTGAGCAGAGCACTGAGCAATAAAACGATCCTGACAAGCCCTGCAAAGAGAATGAATGGGAGACTGCAGAAAATGCCATGGTCTGCGGCACATAAAGCAGAGCCGCTCCGTCTTATAGTCTAGTTTATAAAATGCAAATTGATTTTATACATAACGAGGCATTTCCTGGAACCTTGCTTGATCGCTCACAGGGGCCAGAAGGACATTTTCCAGAAGTCCTGTGTATTGGTTTTCTTGGATTTCATGGGAAATGCACTGCTTAAAGGGAAACTATACCCTTCACAGAAGTGATTGCTTGCATGTAATACCCCTTAAATGGACAGTAAAGTACGAAGCTTGTAATTGGCTGTCATATGCAATGGCGTGCCACTCTTTGCTGTGGATGGGGCATACGTTGGCAATAGGCGAGGAAAACGATACCCACCCCATACCCCATGAGCCTTATGCTTGAAGGTGAGAAGGCTCCTAAAGAACTGTCCAACTGCACCCCCAATCTCTCCAAAATAGTCAGCAAAAGTTTATTACTTGGGATGCACCGAATCCATCATTTTTGCACTTGGCCAAATACAGAATCCTCCACCAAATATTCATCCCTTTATTCATATCACTTCTTAAAGGCATAGTAACAAATCCAGACCTGTCACTATGCTACATAGACCCTAGCGATGCTATAGTTTTCTGACTGATGTGCCCCCTGCCTCCCCCTAATAACCTGTGTTGGTCTCTGGCTTCAAGTTATACAGCATCCTGAGTAATGGCGGCCTTGGGGGCTGGACAATGTTCTGATAGGCTGTAGGACAAAAGTAAACAGTGCCCCAGCCTATAAAAACATTGTCCTGCCCCCACTGCGCCGTCACTCAGGAAGCCACGCCAGAGACCGAACAGGTTAGAATTGGTGAGAATGGTGAGCCGGGTGGGGCGGGGGGGCACAAAGCATACTGCACACAAGGCATAGGGACATGTTCCTGTTAAAATTGGAATGTGTTACTATTCCTTTAAACTTTAAAATCATTCTCTATTCAACACATAGCCCAGCAAAAAGCCCAAAATAGATATGATGTGCCCGGGTATCACCCCACCAACACCCCAGCTTGATGCCCTACACCTGTCTCGGGTTCCTCTAGCACAGGAAAAGGAAATGTCTATGTTTCTCTACTCTCCCCTCTCCCACCTGTTGGCTTCGCCTTGCCCCATTACACTCCCTTACTGTTGTTCCCACACATTTGTATTTATCCCCTACAAGTGGAATATTGTTATGTACCTTCAAACCCACCTTAGTAACCTCAAGAACTGATCCAGGCAACCTTGATATGCCACATTCATAACATTTCTGTCTTCCTATTTCCAGCAACTTTTGCATTCCAACCCTTTCCATGACCCCTTTAAAACTTGAACAGGTTTAATCAAGGCCACCACTGACACATCCTGCAAAAGACTGAGGAGATAATTCCGTTCCCATACTCCTTGACCTTTATGTAGTATTTGATACTGTTGACAACTTTCTACTTGCAAAGCATCCATAACTTGGCTCATTCCTGGCCTTTTCCCACCCATCTTCTACATTGCCTTTACTAGCAGGTCCTCTTCACTTCTGGAGCTCTCTGTAGGGGTTTCCTTCTAAGGGTCTGTGCTATGCACACTATGGCCTTACCATATTTATATTATAGTTAAATATTAAAGAAAAATAAAAACAAAGGCCCTTAGGCTGATGGCACTTGGAGCTGAAGGTAAAATACCGATTGCCACTGCAGTCTCCCATTGACTTGAATGAGAAACCCCTGACATGCTTGTTGGGATACACTTGAGCCAGTTAAAAAGTTCCCCTTTTACCATAATCCCTAAAATGTCCCTTTGGCCAAAGCACAAGATCCTATGAATCTGTAAGCAGCCTGTTTTGCTAAATATACCACCAGCTGCCAGTTTAGAGTGTCATAAAGTTCTTCCAGGGTGGGAACTAGGGGTAGGCAGCCTAGGGTGCAACGAGATGGGGCGGGCAAGTTAGTCTTGGACATTGGGGATGTGCACGAGCAGCAAGATAACGGTAGGGGTGGGATGAGAACTGTCAGAGGTATTGATGTGGGGAGGGGCTTGTGTGCAACTGGCAGCAGGTATGGGGCAGTATGGGTAGGTGTCTTGCCTTGGGCGCCAGTATAACTTGGCCTGTCATTGCTGGGGTCATGGGTTGGGGGTCTTGGATAGTAATCAGAAATGGGGTTGTCATAGCAATTGGATGGCGGCTGGCAAGTGGGAAGTTTGGAAATGGTAGCGGGGGGTCAAGTAGTACTTGATTTGGGTCCCAATACCTCTTGGCCCAGCTCTGATCCCCTTCAATCTCAAGTTAATTATTGGACTTGTTATTTAATTTATATGGTTTTTGAGTTAATAATGTTATAATTCTGTTCGTTTCCTTCCCTTAACTGAAAAATGAGGGTCGCTGACCCCGACAACCAAGGAAACAAAAAAGGTTAAATATCAGAGTTCAAGTTTATGACTATTCTGATATTTTATCGCTCAGCTTTCCTTTCAGGCCCTCTCCTATCTGCCATTGCGACTTCTGAACCCCAACTAGATAGCAGTTTGCATTCCAAGCCAACTAAAGACTAATTGCTGTCTAAGGATAAATCTGTGTCGTTCTACATATTACTGTGAAGGTTAAC
Source organism: Xenopus tropicalis (assembly GCF_000004195.4). Classification (NCBI taxonomy): domain Eukaryota; kingdom Metazoa; phylum Chordata; class Amphibia; order Anura; family Pipidae; genus Xenopus; species Xenopus tropicalis. The sequence continues at coordinate 16,812,783 of NC_030685.2, read as the reverse complement.
TTCCCCTTTAAGCCGGATTTCTGTCATGTAAGATACATTTGGTATTGCTCTGTATTTTTATCACCGTAGGATATGTTATTTCACTGCTCCATATAAACCTGAGGCTTTTCCTTAAAAGGAATTCGCTAGGAAACTCTATCAGTTGCACAGTCCTGGTTTATAGCCCAAGAACAGATCCATTCTCTTCCTCTAGGGGTAATGCTTGGGTTTCATTTGTGCTTTAAAGGGAGACTTTTCAACTAGTTTAATGCTTTAAGTTACCTGATATTCTTTAAAGCCACATCTGGCTTCCTGGTAGCTTATTAAGGGTGTATTTATCGTACGTATGGAGAAGGCTGTAGCTCAGGCTTGTAACAATAGGGCGCCTACGCTTAGAGATTTAGTTTGAAGACATTTATGGATATATTTCTATTGATCTTTTCCTTCTATCTTTTAAATGACTGAAATAAGCACTATTATGACCTAATTAGGGTGGAAAAGTGCTCCATAGTGACCAGAAGCACATTGATATTATTGATACCCAACAGAGGTATAAGCAGTTTATATTAAAGACACATTTAAGCCCCCTCCGAGGCTGACAGTCAAGGCAAAGACCCTCTCTTCCTTACCTTTACACCAGCCCCGAATAAATGAGGATTCCATAAAGCATTCTGGTTGGAGTAGCCTTATTTTATGCCATGTGGTCTAGGTGTGGATAGGTGATTGTATTGTCCATAAATGGACAAGAAAACTCACAGGAGAAGGTACAATTTCTGCACCCAATCAAAAGGCCACGAGGTCGCCAAGCGAGCGGATCTTCACCTGATATCCCCACGTACGGGTGGGCGATATCAGGGAACATGTAGGCTAAAGGTCCCCATACATGGGCCGATTCTAGCTGCTGATATGGGTCCCTCAGACTGATTCGGCAGCTAATCGGCCCGTGTAGGGACACTACCGACAGGCCTGCCCTACCGATATCTGGTTAAAAAATCTAGTCGAACCATTTTGGCTATGCCCATCGTTATAATTCGATCGTTTGGCCCCAGGGCCAAACGATCGAATTAGCCTGCACGTTCCCCAATATCGGCCCGTAGGTGGGGATATCGGGTGAAGAACCGCTCGCTTGGCGACCTCGCCAAACAAGTGAATCTTCGCGTGTATGGGGACCTTGATTTGATCGTTTGGCCCTAATTATAGTGGTGGGGGCAGGGGGGCAATGGGACAGTCGGTCCCCGATCCGATGCGGTCCCCGATCCGACTGAATCTTTTAACCTGACCGATCGATATCTGGCCAATTTCAGCCCAGATATCGGTCGGGTATGGCCATCGTTTCTGCCCCTACATGGGCCGATAAGCTGCCGAATCAGTCCAAGGGACCCATATCGGCAGCTGCAATCGCCCCGTGTATGGGGACCTCTAGCCATACGAAGAAGCCAATTATGGAAACTTATGGAGCTTATTTACAACTGCAACTGCAGTTATAGTCCAGGTACATCTCCCTCTTGTAGCGCAATTATGCTGGAAAACTGCATTGTGGGTAAAAAACATGTCAACTAGCATTCAGAATTGCACTTTGTACTTGTAATTAAGCCCCTGTGGCTGTACCAATTGAAGCTATTTCAGGCTTGATCCTCCCAAAATAACCCTGGCTGAAGACTTATGGTGCTGATACAGGGGCAGACCATTCAACCTCTCAAAGTGATTGCCTTCCTGATTTATATCTTATCATGGCTCGTTCAGATATTGATTTTGCCAAGCAGAAAAAAAAAACTGTTAGCCAAGCACCTCATAGGGATTCTACATGTTGGCCCTAGGGGCTGATTATTTAGAAAAGCACATAGATGACCCAATTGGGCAAAGATCAAATAGTCCCATGACCTGTCTATTAAGGTTCTTGTGCTTAACTGCAGAGCGGTAATTATTATTGATTTTTTTAATAACGTGCAACTTAGTTGGATACCCAAGATTTGCCCCGGGCACTGTGATAGTTTCAACTTTAAAGATATATTCCGTAAGACCTATCATTACCAACACTGAGGCCTTTGATTTGGATTTCCCAGATGCTTCCGAGGTGTAATTATCCGTAAAAAAAAGCCTGAGCTGTGTGTCATTCTGCTGGGGAGGCCGGTAAGAGCTCCAACATAGAAGATCTTAAAAAAGAAAAAAAGTGGAGGAGGCAGGGAAACCTCAAGGATGATGTGAGATTTGGTGCCTATGAAGGCATTTAGCAGATAACCACTTTAAAGGGAGATTACGAAGCGTAATAGTTGGTTAAAGCCCAGCCATCCTGTTCCGATCCCACTGCAAAAATGCATGAAATATGTTTGCCAGGAGGGCGCACAAAGGGCCCTTTCATTTCATTAATAGGACTCTTATGGGGAGAACACTTTCATTGGCTTTATGATTCTTTTTTCTGCCACTCTTCCGCCGTTTTTAACCGTTTTTGCAGGTCCGCCCCGACAGCCAGCGAGATAAAGTCAGATTCCCAAACATATAAAACCCATTAGTTTTATTTTTGAGGATTAGACGGAAACCCGTGCACCAAATAGGATCCTTAACGGGCTAAAAAGAAGGATTTTGCACTTAATGCACTTTCTTCCCCCGCCCAAAAGCTCCTCAGATTTTCGCTTTGCCACAGCCACGGATTTGCGGTGGAAATTCAGACTCTCGGAGGCTTCAATAAATGCAGTTTTAGTGAAACCATGAATTCACCCTGGGGATTAAGGTGGAGGCTTTCATAACATCTGCCCACTTGAAGAAGAGACAGAAATCATAGTTGGCTATGTCAACATATTTGACCCTAGCAGCGGGGATCAGAGCGTGGAGCCGGGGGTCTGTGATGTTACAATGAGCTTCCAGGAGATCGATGGGCCTCATTATAGGATTCATTTGCAATGCGGCCTTACAGCGAGGTGCATGCCCGTCCCAATGGGTCATAATTAACATTTTTAAATGAACTGCTGTCCCACTATCCACCTTCTTATACAGAAGGCATGTACTGAATATGGAATTTCTACATGTTCATTTGAAGTGGGAATATTCTCAGGAAATCAGCTTTAAAAGAAAAAAAAATCATAGCATTTATATTTGTATATGTTATAGGGGTAGTTCAGCTTTAATGTAGCTTTTAGTATGATGTAGATATTAATATTCAGAAATAATTTGCAATTGGTCTTTTTTTTTTATTTTTTGTGTTTTTTTTAACTATTTATTATTATTTATACATTTATTTATAAAGCGACAACATATTCCGCAGCGCTGTACAATAAGTGGGTTCCATACATTGGCCATACAGAGTAACATATAAAGCAATCAATACCCGATACAAGAGGGGAAGAGAGCCCTGCCCAAAAGAGCTTACAATCTACAAGGAGTAACATATTAAGCAATCAATAACCGATACAAGAGGTGAAGAGGGCCCTGCCCAAAAGAGCTTACAATCTACAAGGAGTAACATATAAAGCAATCAATAACTGATACAAGAGGTGAAGAGGGCCCTGCCCAAAAGAGCTTACAATCTACAACTATTTAGTTTTTTTTGTTCAGCAGCTATCTGGTTGCTAGGTTTCAGTTTACCCTGGCAACCAGGCAGGGACTGAAATATGAATAGTAGGGGCGCCAGAATAGAAAGATAAGTATAACAATAAAATAGCCTCATGGAGCAATAGCTTTGAGAAATGGAAAAGGAGAGGAAGAAAAATCAGAAACCAGTGGTGAAACTATAGAGAAAGCAGAGCCTGTGGTCACGGGACCTCTGTTCCTCTGTAGCTTTAGGGAACCCCCCCCCCCACTGCTTTCCAACCTGAGAGCTAGTGGGCGGGGAGCTGGGATGAGAGAGGTGGGTGGGGAGAGGGGGACGTAAGGGGTGGGAGGTGTAGAACAGGAGGGGTGGGGTGGGTAGTGCCTGAGTTGCAAACAGGGCCCCTCCGAAAATGTTTTGAAAGGGGGCCCTGCGCAGTCTATGAACATCCCTGTAAAAACTATAAAAATAAAGACCAATTGAAAAGTTGCTAAGAATGCCATTCTATAACATAATAAAAGTTAACTGAAATGTGGCCCACCTCTTTAAAGAGGGGGTGGGGTGTCCAAGTACTCACTCAAGGTCAGTTTGGTCCACCGGAGTACCAGACGGTCTCCCTGCAAGCCCAGACCCTAGTGGCCCCAAACCTGGGAGAATTCCCATCCGCCTGGGCCTATTTATCTGTATCTAGTAGTTGTGAGAGTGGGCCGGGATGTCAGGGTCTCAGTGGGGCCCAAGGAGGCCGAGTCTGACACTGTACTCACACCTGCACAATAGGTCAAAGCAACATTAGGTAATAAAACCACAATGGATTCTTGGATATCTTAGACAAGGGGGGTACAGAATAGAGGGTGGAGATTACTTGCATCCAGCTAGAATGGCACCATGGAATGTACCATCGCATTCTCTAAAGTCTGAAGTTCCAAGCCTCAGGCTCAATGAGCTCCGTCATGTCATAGATTGACTCATGTTGAGGTTGAAGGATTTTGTGCATAATAAATACCAAGCATTCATGTTTTTGAAAATATCATTCGAATTTGGGTGTTTTTGTGCAAAAAAAGTCAAATTGTGGAAAAACAATTGATTAGAATAACTTACCCCCCAAACGTCTTGCACACCAACCAAGTAAGCAAATAATTACAGTAATCATATATAAACACATCAGAGCCTATGAGCAGTAAGTAAAGGTGGCCATACACAGGCCGATTGTAGCTGCCGATATGGGTCCCTTAGACTGATTCAGCAGTTTATCGGCCCGTGTATGGGCACTACCGACAGGCCTGCCCGACCGATATCTGGCCTGAAATTGTCCAGATATTGATCAGGCAGGTTAAAAAATATGGTCGGATCAGGGACCGCAACGGCTCGTTGACGCGGTCCCCGAACCGACTGCACCCATTGCCGCTGTTATAATCCAATCGTTTGGCCCCAGGGCCGATCGAATTAGCCTACATTTGCCAGATATCGCCCACCTGTAGGTGGGGATATCGGGAGAAGATCCGCTCACTTGGCGACCTCGCCAAGTGACCGGACCTTAATGTGTATGGGGACCTTTAGAGAGGGACAGAAGGAAAGATATTGGAATAGCTATAGGTTCCCTTTTGGGGATTGTCACGTGGTCGTGGAGTTGTTTTAGAAAGAACCTTGGACCAAGGGTCCCTCCGTAGCCCTCTATAACAATCAATGTCACAATTTAAGGGGAAAATTATTATGGAAGTCAATTTTTTACAGCGTAATATTGGCATGCACAAATATCATGGTTCACAGAATAGTAGATAGCGTTTTAGAGGATGTAGAAGTAGCAGTAGGTTTGGGATACAAAAGGTTTATCTTCCCTCTTAACAGTACTAAAGGTGGCCACACACGTGACGATCTGCGATCTTTCGTGTGACCATCGCTCGCACGAAAGATCGTCAGACCCACCACTAACCGTTCAGGGCTGAAACAGCAGATAAGTAGGTAGAAACAATAGGATTTCTACCTCCTTCTGCCGATTCAGCCCTGACGGCAGATTTTGCTCAGACGCCTTCTATGGCGCCCAATCAAAATCTTTTGACCTTGCCGATCGGCGAGTCGACCGATATCAGCAGCCTCCTTGCCGATTTGCCATACACGCACCTAATATTGTACGAAACGAGGTTACGATGTGTAATATCAGCAAACCAAAATGCTATCTCCCTATGCTAGATAGGAGCCATCTTGTTCTTATCTAACATAGGGAGATTATATATCATTGGATGACCCTTTTGCATCTGTAATTACGTTCGGCCCGCCTACTCCGGAGAGCAATTTTATGGCACTTTAACATCATTTCATTGAAATAATTTTATTTCTCAATGTAATTTGTAGTCGAGATTCTTCTTTAGTTATAAAAAAAAACGTAACCCGTATTGTTGTCGGCCGGCGAAACATACAATCCGTCGGTGGGACTTGTTAAACCAGGGCTTGTAAAATTATTCCCAGTCCTGTTCCTGAGAATGGCATTTTATGTACATTCTAGATTAACGCGATATTGTAATTCCAGCGTCTACAGGGAATAATTGGCTTTAGACAGGGCCTTGCCTGACTGGAACAAGCTTGACAGACCTGGTTAATTTTATTTTCTCTGTTTATTAGCCTGCCTCGGCCTCTGGGGAAGGGATAAAAAAAAGAACAGAAACTGGTGCTGGTAATGATGGAGCACATTTACCTTTTTATGGCCCTGCAGACAGTAAGTCATTGCACCTTTATAGGGCAGGAAAGGCAGCAGAAGGCAGATTCCAGAATGCGACTGCTCTGAAAGGTGCATTGATCCGACTGATCGGCAGCTGATTATTTACTGCACCGAAGGCAAACATTATTTTCATTCAGTCTTTGTTTGCAGTAAAAACAGGGTTAATAAAGGGCAGTCATTAGCAAATACAGGTATGGGACCTATTATCCAAAATGTACACTCGGGACCTGGGGTTTTCCAGATAAGGGATCTTTTTGTAATTTGGATCTCCATAACTTAAGTCTGCTAAAAATAATTTAAACATTGAATAAACCCAATAGGGCTGTTCTGCCCCCAATAAGGGGTAATTATATCTTAGTTGGGATCAAGTACAGGTACTGTTTTATTATTACAGAGAAAAAGGAATCATTTAACCATGAAATAAACCCAATAGGGCTGTTCTGCCCCCAATAAGCGGTAATTATATCTTAGTTGGGATCAAGTACAGGTACTGTTTTATTATTACAGAGAAAAAGGAATCATTTAACCATTAAATAAACCCAATAGGGCTGTTCTGCCCCAATAAGGGCTAATTATATCTTAGTTGGGATCAAGTACAGGTACTGTTTTATTATTACAGAGAAAAGGGAATCATTTAACCATTAAATAAACCCAATAGGGCTGTTCTGCCCCCAATAAGGGGTAATTATATCTTAGTTGGGATCAAGTACAGGTACTGTTTTATTATTACAGAGAAAAGGGAATCATTTAACCATTAAATAAACCCAATAGGGCTGTTCTGCCCCCAATAAGGGGTAATTATATCTTAGTTGGGATCAAGTACAGGTACTGTTTTATTATTACAGAGAAAAGGGAATCATTTAACCATTAAATAAACCCAATAGGGCTGTTCTGCCCCCAATAAGGGGTAATTATATCTTAGTTGGGATCAAGTACAGGTACTGTTTTATTATTACAGAGAAAAGGGAATCATTTAACCATGAAATAAACCCAATAGGGCTGTTCTGCCCCCAATAAGGGGTAATTATATCTTAGTTGGGATCAAGTACAGGTACTGTTTTATTATTACAGAGAAAAGGGAATCATTTAACCATTAAATAAACCCAATAGGACTGTTCTGCCCCCAATAAGGGGTAATTTTATAGAAAAGGGAATCATTTGTGTTGGGGAGCAACACAAGCATAAAAAAAGTTCCTGGGGTGCCAATAAGAGCACAAACTTTCAGTTATGGAGAACAGACTGACACCTTGGTGCAGGTAGATCTACCGGTTTTACCCCATAGACCCCAACATCTCCTCTCCTGGACCCTGGGAACCTTTCTTTTAGTTGCTGCACTGCCCATAGTTGGGTCTGCAGAGCAGCAGTGCTTGGTAGGAACAACGTTGGTTGTGATTGATTGGTTGAAGAGTTTCTATGGAAAGATGATGACGGTAACTATTTATATAGGTGCTGCCCTAAACGTAATTGTTACTAAAATAGAAACATTTTCTCTTTAATTTATACAGTTTTTGTTGTTGCTCTGGGAGGAAAACCTGATATTTTCTACATGAATAGCTTTGTCACTTGCCCATAACTGTGCAGGTTATAACACATTGAAAGGTATGATAGCAGCTATTTAATATTATATATAAACCATTGTGGCTGAATGACTCTTATGACTAATGGAGGAAATATTGAATATCTTATTTTTTTAATGAAGATTCATTTTACAAGATGAAATCTACAAATGCTGAAGGAAATACCTTTGTATAATCAGACACAAAAGGCGCTTGTGGGATGTATTTTATTCCGGCACCTGTAGGTTCCATTTACCCAAAGTCCCTGAAGCACGGATATTCGTATTGCGCGGAAGCTGGGTATTATGGAGCTCGGCCAAATGTTGGCCACAGGGAGATCTTTTTCTATTTGAAGATGATGATGTCTGTATCTGTATCATTTGGAATATACCTAAAGTTGCAGTATAGGTAAACTTTATTTTGATTAAAGCCCCCCATTGGAGGTCCAACCTTAGTTTTATCCCCCTTAATTAATTTAACTTAACTTTAAGGGGTATATTAAAGAGAGAAAAGGCCTTGATGCCATATCTCACCCAAACTGACCTTCTAGCTGGGTTTTTATGGGTAGCTAAAAGAGAAAATAAGCCTTGTTGTTGAATCTTACCCTAACAGACCTTCTAGCTGGGCTTTTGGGGGTATCTTAAATAGAAAATAACCCTTGTTGCCAATTCTTGCCCAGCCTGACCTTCTTCCTGGGTGTTCAGGGGTATCTTAAAGAGAAAATAAGCCTTGTTGCCTATTCTTGCCCAGCCTGGCCTTCTTCCTGGGTGTTCAGGGTATCTTAAAGAGAAAATAAGCCTTGTTGCCTATTCTTGCCCAGTCTGGCCTTCTTCCTGGGTGTTCAGGGGTATCTTAAAGAGAAAATAACCCTTGTTGCCAATTCTTGCCCAGCCTGACCTTCTTCCTGGGTGTTCAGGGGTATCTTAAAGAGAAAATAAGCCTTGTTGCCTATTCTTGCCCAGCCTGGCCTTCTTCCTGGGTGTTCAGGGTATCTTAAAGAGAAAATAAGCCTTGTTGCCTATTCTTGCCCAGCCTGACCTTCTTCCTGGGTGTTCAGGGGTATCTTAAAGAGAAAATAACCCTTGTTGCCAATTCTTGCCCAGCCTGACCTTCTTCCTGGGTGTTCAGGGGTATCTTAAAGAGAAAATAAGCCTTGTTGCCTATTCTTGCCCAGTCTGGCCTTCTTCCTGGGTGTTCAGGGGTATCTTAAAGAGAAAATAAGCCTTGTTGCCTATTCTTGCCCAGCCTGGCCTTCTTCCAGGGTGTTCAGGGGTATCTTAAAGAGAAAATAAGCCTTGTTGCCTATTCTTGCCCAGTCTGGCCTTCTTCCTGGGTGTTCAGGGGTATCTTAAAGAGAAAATAAGCCTTGTTGCCTATTCTTGCCCAGTCTGGCCTTCTTCCTGGGTGTTCAGGGGTATCTTAAAGAGAAAATAAGCCTTGTTGCCTATTCTTGCCCAGCCTGGCCTTCTTCCTGGGTGTTCAGGGGTATCTTAAAGAGAAAATAACCCTTGTTGCCAATTCTTGCCCAGCCTGACCTTCTTCCTGGGTGTTCAGGGGTATCTTAAAGAGAAAATAAGCCTTGTTGCCTATTCTTGCCCAGTCTGGCCTTCTTCCTGGGTGTTCAGGGGTATCTTAAAGAGAAAATAAGCCTTGTTGCCTATTCTTGCCCAGCCTGGCCTTCTTCCAGGGTGTTCAGGGGTATCTTAAAGAGAAAATAAGCCTTGTTGCCTATTCTTGCCCAGTCTGGCCTTCTTCCTGGGTGTTCAGGGGTATCTTAAAGAGAAAATAAGCCTTGTTGCCTATTCTTGCCCAGTCTGGCCTTCTTCCTGGGTGTTCAGGGGTATCTTAAAGAGAAAATAAGCCTTGTTGCCTATTCTTGCCCAGCCTGGCCTTCTTCCTGGGTGTTCAGGGGTATCTTAAAGAGAAAATAAGCCTTGTTGCCTATTCTTGCCCAGTCTGGCCTTCTTCCTGGGTGTTCAGGGGTATCTTAAAGAGAAAATAAGCCTTGTTGCCTATTCTTGCCCAGTCTGGCCTTCTTCCTGGGTGTTCAGGGGTATCTTACAGAGAAAATAACCCTTGTTGCCAATTCTTGCCCAGCCTGACCTTCTTCCTGGGTGTTCAGGGGTATCTTAAAGAGAAAATAAGCCTTGTTGCCTATTCTTGCCCAGTCTGGCCTTCTTCCTGGGTGTTCAGGGGTATCTTAAAGAGAAAATAAGCCTTGTTGCCTATTCTTGCCCAGCCTGGCCTTCTTCCAGGGTGTTCAGGGGTATCTTAAAGAGAAAATAAGCCTTGTTGCCTATTCTTGCCCAGTCTGGCCTTCTTCCTGGGTGTTCAGGGGTATCTTAAAGAGAAAATAAGCCTTGTTGCCTATTCTTGCCCAGTCTGGCCTTCTTCCTGGGTGTTCAGGGGTATCTTAAAGAGAAAATAAGCCTTGTTGCCTATTCTTGCCCAGCCTGGCCTTCTTCCTGGGTGTTCAGGGGTATCATAAAGAGAAAATAAGCCTTGTTGCCAATTCTTGCCCAGCCTGACCTTCTTCCTGGGTGTTCAGGGGTATCTTAAAGAGAAAATAAGCCTTGTTGCCTATTCTTGCCCAGTCTGGCCTTCTTCCTGGGTGTTCAGGGGTATCTTAAAGAGAAAATAAGCCTTGTTGCCTATTCTTGCCCAGCCTGGCCTTCTTCCAGGGTGTTCAGGGGTATCTTAAAGAGAAAATAAGCCTTGTTGCCTATTCTTGCCCAGTCTGGCCTTCTTCCTGGGTGTTCAGGGGTATCTTAAAGAGAAAATAAGCCTTGTTGCCTATTCTTGCCCAGCCTGGCCTTCTTCCAGGGTGTTCAGGGGTATCTTAAAGAGAAAATAAGCCTTGTTGCCTATTCTTGCCCAGTCTGGCCTTCTTCCTGGGTGTTCAGGGGTATCTTAAAGAGAAAATAAGCCTTGTTGCCTATTCTTGCCCAGTCTGGCCTTCTTCCTGGGTGTTCAGGGGTATCTTAAAGAGAAAATAAGCCTTGTTGCCTATTCTTGCCCAGCCTGGCCTTCTTCCTGGGTGTTCAGGGGTATCTTAAAGAGAAAATAAGCCTTGTTGCCTATTCTTGCCCAGTCTGGCCTTCTTCCTGGGTGTTCAGGGGTATCTTAAAGAGAAAATAAGCCTTGTTGCCTATTCTTGCCCAGTCTGGCCTTCTTCCTGGGTGTTCAGGGGTATCTTACAGAGAAAATAAGCCTTGTTGCCTATTCTTGCCCAGTCTGGCCTTCTTCCTGGGTGTTCAGGGTATCTTAAAGAGAAAATAAGCCTTGTTGCCTATTCTTGCCCAGCCTGGCCTTCTTCCTGGGTTTTCAGGGGTATCTTAAAGAGAAAATAAGCCTTGTTGCCTATTCTTGCCCAGTCTGGCCTTCTTCCTGGGTGTTCAGGGGTATCATAAAGAGAAAATAAGCCTTGTTGCCTATTCTTGCCCAGTCTGGCCTTCTTCCTGGGTGTTCAGGGGTATCATAAAGAGAAAATAAGCCTTGTTGCCTATTCTTGCCCAGCCTGGCCTTCTTCCTGGGTGTTCAGGGGTATCTTAAAGAGAAAATAAGCTTTGTTGCCAATTCTTGCCCAGCCTAGCCTTCTCCCTGGGTGTTCAGGGGTATCTTAAAGAGAAAATAAGCCTTGTTGCCTATTCTTGCCCAGCCTGGCCTTCTTCCTGGGTGTTCAGGGGTATCTTAAAGAGAAAATAAGCCTTGTTGCCTATTCTTGCCCAGCCTGGCCTTCTTCCTGGGTGTTCAGGGGTATCATAAAGAGACAAATAAACCTTGTTGCCAATTCTTGCCCAGCTTGGCCTTCTTCCTGGGTGTTCAGGGGTATCATAAAGAGAAAATAAACCTTGTTGCCTATTCTTGCCCAGCCTGGCCTTCTTCCTGGGTGTTCAGGGGTATCATAAAGAGAAAATAAAGCTTGTTTCCACATCTTACCCTAACAGACCATCTAGCTGGGCTTTTGGGGGTATCTTACAGAGAAAATAACCCTTGTTGCCACATCTTACCCCAACAGACCATGTAGCTGGGCTTCCAGGGGTATCTTAAAGAATAAATAAGCCATGTTGCCAAATCATCCCCTAACAGGCCATCTAGCAGGGCTTTCAGGTTATCTGGGAGAGGATATTCTTATAATTATTGCTGAACTCATTGTTTTTCTATATGTGTAACCTTAGGGGGACTGACCAAAGGTTGCTGCATAACTTGGTGCTACATAAATAAAAAATGGAGATGATGAAAATAACAATCAGAACTGAAATCTGAATTGGAATTTGCCTGCGCTGCTATGAACCTAGTTCACAATCAATCTTCCTATACAGGGTTTCTTGTCTGTGTGTGATATTTTATAGGATTGTAGCCACAGCTGGAGGGCTGCTAGCAGGAAAGCCCTAAATACATTAAATAACCAAAGCAGTCCTTGGGCCATGTGAGTATTACCGGCCACAAGCCTCTATAGCCAGAGCGGATGCAGGATCAAGATGTTAATCCCTGTGATGGTCCATGGAATGAGAGGCCACATTGTCCCCTTTATCTCACACATACCCCCAATATACCCAACACCTGCATGGGTTTAGCACAGCTCTAACGCATGGTTTTTGAAAACACTTTTCCCCAATCAGACACCGTTTTCAGTTCTGCAAACCAAAATGTGTTGTAGTATTAGCAGTGAGTGCATCTCCCTATCATCACTGTGTCTACAAATAAAATATGTGCTGTGATGGTAACATATATGTAGGCAGAGCATTAAGGTGCCCATACACCTTCAGATCCGCTCGCTTGGCGGATCTTCTCCCGATATCCCCAACCTACGGATGGGGCCAAACGATCGAACTATAACGACGGGTATAGGCAAAGTCGGTCCGGGGACCACATCCGACTAGATTTTTTAACCTGCCCGATCGAGATGTGCCCGATTTCAGGCCAAATATCAGTCGGGCAGGCCCGTCGGTAGTGTCCATACATGGGCTGATTAGCTGCCGAATTGGTCTAAGGGACCGTGACAGTGGGCAGAGGACCCATATCTATCCAGTTACAACCAGACACAGCCAATTACAGACCAACAGACTTTCAAACTCAAGGGCCAACAAAGATCCATCTCGAGAAATAAACAGATCAAAGCATTAACTGTAGAAAAATACCTACCCAATGTACATGGTTGGTCCAGGTGCTCAAACCCCAGACCCTCAGCATAGGGGAGCCATATAGGAATCAGGTAGAAAGAAAGACTGGCACTCCCAAAAAAGTTGAGTTACTGCTCAGGTATAATGTATTATGCCTATGTTTAAGTACCCAGGATGGTACAAAACGCGTAAGGCTTCATAGCATTAATGTGTAATACTTAAATAAACTCCTTTGTTTTTACATAATACCTGAGCAGTAACTCAGCCGGAGTGCCAGTCTTTCTTCCTACCTGATTCCAACAAAGATCCAGACAGAGGTCTCTGTTTGTTCATTATGGGCACCATGACCCATGGGTCCAAACTGGGAATTCTTAACATATGATATTGTCCTAGTGATCTTTAATAATGTCAACTTTGTTCCTACAATGGAGAAAAGTAACCAAAATGAGGTGCATAACTGGTTCTGAATCAATTTGGGACTCTTAAAGCCAATTTACCAACATAATTTGGGTCTCCAGAGAAAAAGATTAAGATTCAAATCTTTTAGGTCGTGTTGCATTTCAATCCTGTCTGTTTTGGCTTGAAAAATACTCCAAGCTTTGCAGACCTCAACAAAAAAGGATTAAATAAAAAAGTTGACTTTGCTCTGTCACTAGAAGAGCTGAAAAGGTTCCAACTCACCTGGCACCGAGCACTAAATCAGCCGAGTAATAAGGTAGCCGGGGCAAAGGCGACATGTTACGAAATGTATTTTCTTCTGCCCCCCTTCCGGCTAATTGAAAGGCCTGGAAGTCATTGAGAGTATTTTTTATTGCAGGGAGATCATTCCCTCATTAGGCAAGGACATTAGCATACACATCTTGCGCTGAAGGCAATTAAATTTCAACCTTAGTAGCACAAGGGTGGAGAGGCTTTTAAAGTTGGCTAATAGGTTCGAAGCTATTAATCACCCCACAAGCGGACAAAGAGGGAGGCAACAGGAATGACCTAAGGAAACCCTGCTGTGTTGGAAGTGGCATGGCTCGAAAGTGGGAAGAACAGGGAAAGAAACAGCAATTAAATCTTTACAAATAAAAAACCCTTCTGCCAATGGGCAAACAGCATTTTGGCTGTGTTTAGCACTGGAGACGTTGCCAGTACCAAATAGAAACAGGGCCAAAATACGAGTAACTAAAGCATTTTCCCAAGAGCCAAGTGTAAAAAAACGGATGCAAAGCACCATGACTTTTGCAAACTGGACCATCTTTTCCCATCAGAGGTTCCCTTGAGAACAGAGCGCTATCCAATGCCCAGCTGGCACAAGGGTGCATAGTGTAATAGCTCTGCTGCTGGACTAGTGGTATGTGTATTTGGGCACTGATGGACTGCAACTAATAAAGGTAAACAAACCCTTTAGTCTCCAAATCAGATGTGGTGTGGGGTCTTCTTTTATTAAAGTTATCATATTAGGGTCTTCCAACTTTTCAGCATTCTTCTTCAGCAGTAAGGAGAAGATCCGAGAAAGGATTCAAGGGTGATAAACAGGGTAGTATCTGGGCACCCAATACCCAACTAGTACAGTTTACCTTGGGTGCCAGGGTAATATCATATAAACTGGAAGGGGAAAGTAATAGATCGCCATGGCACTTGCTTGATCCATGTGTCAAATTCAGGGGTAAAAACCTATTTTTACCCTTTTATAACATGTTTTCTTTGTTGCTCCCTCTACAAAACTACATTCGAAATTTAACATCTTTAAACTGCATTTAGATATACAGTATATACCCTTAATAGCAAAAGGATCTGAACACATTTTTGTCAAAATATTTAGACACTCCGTGTAAAAGACATGCGTCGGAAGATGAGTAGCAAAGTGTCCCCAGAAGCAGCGGAAGCACAAAAACTATTTGTAGGGATTATGAGGTTTTTATGGGTAATCAAGCATTGGTTGGAGTGGTGGAAAGGTCACTGCCATGGGATAATAATTGGCATTCCACCATTTGGCATTTTGAGTCAAAAGTCAGATGCCAGGAGAACACTATCTGCTTCAATGCAAAATCCCAACGGTAAATTTTAGTGGAGGAAGAATAATGGTCTGGGGCTATGGTTAGATCTCGGGCTCCTGGTTCCACTGAAAGTGAACATGAAGGCTACAGCATATGGTAACTGTAAATGCAGTGCTTTGAGGCAGTGTTGGGGAAGGCTCTTTGCTGTTTCAGCATTATAATTTTCCCAGGCACAATTGAGGTCCAAAGAGAATGGGTTTGCTGAGATAGAAATGGAAGAACTTGAATGGACTGTACTGAGCCTGGACCTTAACCCAACTGAACCCCTGTGAGATTATCTGGAACCTTGACTGTGAGCCAGGTCTGATCCCCAACCTGAATTGTGGCTGAATGGAAGCAGATGGCACCAACATGCAGTGTTTTGACCCCTTCCAGAAGAGTAGAGGCTGATTTAACAGCAAAGAGAGGGTCAACTTCATATTAATACCTTTGGAATCAGAATCAGATGTTGGACAGGCAGGTTTTTGGATACTTTTCTGTGCATTTCACTTCCAGCAGAATCGCTTAGCAGCCCCTTCTGGACTTGCATACTGAGACCTGTCAACTGAAACACCCCGTCGATTGGTTGCCCCCCAAGCCATACCTCAAGTCTCATTGTTTTGATGTCATGACCATATCTTATCATCTTGGGTGCACATACAACCATTTTGTGGCTTCACATCTATTTTGGGATTATGCCATTTAATATGGTGCACAAATCTGTCAGCCACCAGTCTCATGTAACAAGATGCAGCAGTCTGTACGACCTTATTCTGCTTGTCTTACTATTATATTGTGGATGGAAACCCACCTATATATATATGGTGCATATACCTATTATGTGGTGTAACTGTATCAGTTAGGCAACAGACATCTAGGCATTAGGGGGAACTCATATCAACTGGTGACTTTTCCGTTCCATTGGTATTCCAGGCACACAGCCTATAGATTCCTTTTCCTGACCAATGTCCAATTAAAAGGAACCAGCATTTCCTGCGTTTCGTTGCTGATTGATCTGAATAGCATTTGACTCAATAATTCCATTTGTTTCTGCTTTTCTCGTACATATTTTCATCCTTTCCTTAGGTTTTTTTTTGCATTTAGTCTTTATTAGTGGATTGTGTGATTCCAACAGCCCATTAAGAATCATTAGAACAAGGTCTGTGCTCGGCTGCTAATGAGACTTTGTGATGTGAAATCAATTGGTTTGTGTACTGGCATATATCTGCAGCCTTGGAAAATCTATTCAAGTGCATTTAAGATGAAAAAACCCTGGATATATGTTTAATAATTCAGCGGCCAGGTAGTCTGTCTGCATTAGTGCAAAGCAGTAGCACTTTTATAAAAGCACTAAATTTGCTTCATATTTTCCTTCCCTTACCCAGTGGAGCTTACACTCTAAGGTCCCTATCCCATTCCCATCAGTCCCTGCCCCAGTGAGCTTACAATCTAAGGTCCCTATCACATTCCCATCAGTCCCTGCCCCAGTGGAGCTTACAATCTAAGGTCCCTATCACATTCCCATCAGTCCCTGCCCCAGTGAGCTTACAATCTAAGGTCCCTATCACATTCCCATCAGTCCCTGCCCCAGTGGAGCTTACAATCTAAGGTCCCTATCACATTCCCATCAGCCCCTGCCCCAGTGGAGCTTACAATCTAAGGTCCCTATCACATTCCCATCAGTCCCTGCCCCAGTGAGCTTACAATCTAAGGTCCCTATCACATTGCCATCAGTCCCTGCCCCAGTGAGCTTACAATCTAAGGTCCCTATCACATTCCCATCAGTCCCTGCCCCAGTGAGCTTACAATCTAAGGTCCCTATCACATTCCCATCAGTCCCTGCCCCAGTGAGCTTACAATCTAAGGTCCCTATCACATTCCCATCAGTCCCTGCCCCAGTGGAGCTTACAATCTAAGGTCCCTATCACATTCCCATCAGTCCCTGCCCCAGTGAGCTTACAATCTAAGGTCCCTATCACATTCCCATCAGTCCCTGCCCCAGTGGATCTTACAATCTAAGGTCCCTATCACATTCCCATCAGTCCCTGCCCCAGGGAGCTTACAATCTAAGGTCCCTATCACATTCCCATCAGCCCCTGCCCCAGTGGAGCTTACAATCTAAGGTCCCTATCACATTCCCATCAGTCCCTGCCCCAGGGAGCTTACAATCTACGGCCCATATCACATCAGCAGCCCCTGCCCCAGGGAGCTTACAATCTAAGGTCCCTATCACATTCCCATCAGTCCCTGCCCCAGTGAGCTTACAATCTAAGGTACCTATCACATTCCCATCAGTCCCTGCCCCAGTGGAGCTTACAATCTAAGGTCCCTATCACATTCCCATCAGTCCCTGCCCCAGGGAGCTTACAATCTACGGCCCATATCACATCAGCAGCCCCTGCCCCAGGGAGCTTACAATCTAAGGTCCCTATCACATTCCCATCAGTCCCTGCCCCAGTGAGCTTACAATCTAAGGTACCTATCACATTCCCATCAGTCCCTGCCCCAGTGGAGCTTACAATCTAAGGTCCCTATCACATTCCCATCAGTCCCTGCCCCAGTGGAGCTTACAATCTAAGGTCCCTATCACATTCCCATCAGTCCCTGCCCCAGTGGAGCTTACAATCTAAGGTCCCTATCACATTCCCATCAGTCCCTGCCCCAGGGAGCTTACAATCTAAGGTCCCTATCATATTCCCATCAGCCCCTGCCCCAGTGGAGCTTACAATGTAAGGTCCCTATCACATTCCCATCAGTCCCTGCCCCAGGGAGCTTACAATCTACGGCCCATATCACATCAGCAGCCTTTATGATCTTTTCACTTGTTACCTGAAGATGGAAAGAAGGGTACAAAAAGATGTATTTCCTTGAATACCAAGAATCCTTGCCAACTGCTGGGCAGATGACTCCATACACTGGCTAAAGTCACTTTCCTAAACCTGCAAAATAGATTGAGCAGCTTTAATAGACTGACTGAAAGCAAGCCAAGTGAATGTTAGTAGGTGAGCTCTCAGACATAAGAGGGACCAACTAGGTGACAGGTTGCACCCAGGAAAAGTCTCCTGACCAGTTCCAGGGTAATCGAGGCAGAGAACAGAAATGGGTCCTCCTTTCAGCACTACCAGCCCTAACCCTAACAGAAATATATTTACTGCAAGTGTGTAGCTTACACTATCTGTGCTGGAGCCTCTGCAGGATATAAAAGTCAAATTGTAATCAACTGACACAGAAAAGTTTAATGTCAGCCGGGCTACAGGTTGTTGGACGGATCCCCCAGTGACTTGCCTGGGGCCATGCTTAACATTCTGCGGATGGGATTTGTTTAAGGTCAGCACAGTATCAGCAACGACTTTAATTACAGCTTCCAAAATACACAACAAGGGCAGAGAATTGCAAACTCAATGTTTAGCCTCCATTGTATATCAGGGACAAATGGGCACTATCAATAATTAACAAAGGCAATTAGGAGAAGAGCAGCACAGGCCCTAATGAATACCGGCCTTGGAAAGGTTATGTAGCGGTGATGGAGAGAACTGTAACGCATCCCAGTACTTTGCTCCCATTTGGGCTGAGGGGAACCCGTGCCGGATCCCAGTCACAGTAAATGATTTGGCTGTTAGGGATGTCCTTCATCAAAAAACTGTATTTCCCATGTTTAATTTAACATTGATTTTGGTATTGGTTTCAAAATTGTTAGTGAATTTATCTGGCTGTTTTTATTCACTGCACTGCTGGTTCGGACTCCAGAAACGATGATGAGGATGCTGTCTCCACTGCCGGTGTGGGACTGGGGTATCACTGGGAGCAGCGCCGGATTTGTTATATGGGCACCCCGAGGTCGCCCCCATTCATTCCCCCATTCACACCCCCACCCCGCGTGTATGTGCATTTGCGCACCCATTTAAACTCACATATGGAGCATTGGGGAGAGGCCCCGTTGATCCGTTTGTGAGCAAAATTTCTTTACGACCCGGGCAGTATGCCACCCCCAAATTTGTGCTGCCCTAGGCCCGGGCCTTTATGGCCTCACCACAAATCCGGGCCTGACTGGGAGGCCCACTACTCCACCCCTTTTGTGAAATTCGCCACCATACCACCCCTCCCTTTCCAATACGTACCTTAGTGATGGTGGGTTGGGAAAATGTCCTGCCCATTCCCAACCTACACCTGGCCCAATCTGGTAATCCATCCCTATTTAGAGACTCATGCCTCATCACTGATGTCATAAAGGGGGCAGAGCAGGCATTCACCTATAAATAGAAGCTGACAGAAATGGAAGCCAGGCAGGGAGGGCACCAGAAGGAGTTTAGCCTGAACCAGCACGGAAAATGCGAATCTTGTGTGAATGTTGGGTTCCGCAGGTTTCAGGCGGCCTGCACATCGCCTCCTCTTCCTTCCTGTAAACCACAGTCTAGTTTCCCTGCAGGGCAGGCAGCAGGTTTTCTTCTGGTGTTCAGCCGGCACAGTCCAACACTGTCCACTGATAGGGTTGCTGCCTTTTCCTTGAGTCTTAAGGTGGCCATACACATGAAGATCTGCTTGCTTGGCGACCTCGCGGATCTTCTCCTGATAACCCCACCTACAGGTGGGCTATATCGGGGAAATGTAGGCTAATTCAATTGTTTGGCCCTGGGGCCAAACGCTCAAATTATAATGGCGGCAAAGAGGCAGTCGGTTCGGGGACCGATGCGGTCCCCAATCTGACAATCTTTTAACCTGCCCGATTGATATCTGGCCAATTTCATGCTGGATATCGTTCGGGCATGCCCCGCGTTCCTGCCCCTACACGGGCCGATAAGCTGCCTAATCGGTGCAAGGGACTGATATCGCCAGCTACAATCGGCCCGTGTATGAGCACCTTTACAGAGCTGTCAACCTGAAATGATCCACTGCTAGGGGGGGGTACTGCAGCACCTGGAATTTGATGTAAACATTGGGGGAATGCAAAAAAAAAAACTGGAGAATGCTATTGGGCAACAGGAGACTGAGGGAGAGAAGCCAAAATTTGGTAACTACCAAGATAACAGGTAAGATGGGGGAGTTTGACAGCTGTGGTTTTACCGGCCTGTGGTCCAGGGAAGTCTGCAATGACATAAGAAAGAGGGGGATTACAAATTTACTGGCAGTTACATTGCCTCGGTGCTAGATCACCTAGATAACCTAGACCCAGTGCAGTATACAAAGTGCCATTTTTGCTCGCAAATTGCCATGTTCTTTACCCACAACGCATCTCCCCCCCCCCCCAGTGTTGCAGCTGCTTTGGAAACTACCCTTTAGCCGTATGAGTGCACAGGGGGTACAAAGGGAACTGCTGTGTTGCCACGGAATTAAAGCATGTATTTGTCTTGGCAGCGCAGAGCTTGCAATTTATTTTGCTAAGGGGAGCTGTAAAGCGACTCCCTGGGGATATTTCACGTTCCTGGTTGTGTTTCCTCGGAGCGGAGCTTCGTTTCACAGCCGGAAAGACTGGAAATCCTTAAGAACTAGTCTGTTGTTTGATGCTTTGACTTTTCCAATTATCTATCTCTATATATATGTATATATACACGCATGTATACGCACAGCCTTCCCTACCTACACACTGCAACATGGGGATAGTTTGTAGAATGTTCTGCACGGTTTGGGTTCCGTGAGTGCGAGGATATAACAAGCATGACATGATCTGCTTCTCATTAGCCCTGCATAATGGAACGGCATGTCCCCCTGCTAAATATACAAATATGCCTGCCCTGAGCACTTCTGTTGAATATACTTGCATTTAGAAACATAATTGCAAACTTGTGACCAACTGCCCAACAACAAGGGGCAGGAGATATTGCTTTAATCAGCAACTTACCAACTCAACAGGGAATGTAAACTCCAGTTATACAGGGAACGCTGAGTATCACTCATGTATTATAAGGGATAATGTACCCCCTACTGTAAATGATAAGGATATTAGAAGTCACTGAGGGGTTCTGTGCCCATATAAAGGCACAAGGCTGCAGGCTGAGTTATACAGGGAACTCTGAGTATCACTCATGTATTATAAGGGATAATGTACCCCCTACTGTAAATGATAAGGATATTAGCAGTCACTGAGGGGTTCTGTGCCCATATAAAGGCACAAGGCTGCAGGCTGAGTTATACAGGGAACTCTGAGTATCACTCATGTATTATAAGGGATAATGTACCCCCTACTGTAAATGATAAGGATATTAGAAGTCACTGAGGGGTTCTGGGACCATATAAAGGCACAAGGCTGCAGGCTGAGTTATACAGGGAACTCTGAGTATCACTCATGTATTATAAGGGATAATGTACCCCCTACTGTAAATGATAAGGATATTAGCAGTCACTGAGGGGTTCTGTGCCCATATAAAGGCACAAGGCTGCAGGCTGAGTTATACAGGGAACTCTGAGTATCACTCATGTATTATAAGGGATAATGTACCCCCTACTGTAAATGATAAGGATATTAGCAGTCACTGAGGGGTTCTGGGACCATATAAAGGCACAAGGCTGCAGGCTGAGTTATACAGGGAACTCTGAGTATCACTCATGTATTATAAGGGATAATGTACCCCCTACTGTAAATGATAAGGATATTAGCAGTCACTGAGGGGTTCTGTGCCCATATAAAGGCACAAGGCTGCAGGCTGAGTTATACAGGGAACTCTGAGTATCACTCATGTATTATAAGGGATAATGTACCCCCTACTGTAAATGATAAGGATATTAGCAGTCACTGAGGGGTTCTGTGCCCATATAAAGGCACAAGGCTGCAGGCTGAGTTATACAGGGAACTCTGAGTATCACTCATGTATTATAAGGGATAATGTACCCCCTACTGTAAATGATAAGGATATTAGAAGTCACTGAGTGGTTCTATGACCATGGAAATGTAGAATTCCTTGCATTGGTACTTTACTTCTTCACCCACACCACTGAAAGGGTTAAACTAATGCTCTAGTGTGTGCTATTATTTCAGCAAATATTATATTTGGCTGAGAGCGGTGTTGCCAGTGCCCTTGTGCTACAGGGTCCCATGAGTCTAAAAAATGCAAAAACACCACTTTTCATTTTAAAGATTTTAGAAAAATTCCTCCATTTCTCCTTTTCTCCCTTTTATGCCAAATGAAACATTCGTGCAACTGGATACGCACCCATCCCAATGTTTGTGTATGCTCACAATCTAAATCACCTTTATGCCTCATTAAAATATACACAGATTGCTTGTATTTTGACTTAATTTATTAAGATAGTAAAGTAAAAATATCAGTCTTGGAACGGAGTTAGAATGTCGGAGGCTCGGGGAGCACAAGGGGCCCAATGTTTGGCCGTGTGTTTCTTGGAATGCTGCGCAGGAGCTGAACAGCGGCGGTTTGATCTCTAGAATGTATATGGTTTATGTCCCCTTTAAAGCATTAATTATGTGTGAGAAGGGGGACACGTTTGCTGAAGGTTTAAAGAGCACCTATACTGTCCGGGCAGGGACATTTAGAAACAAATGTAATAAAAACAAAAGGTAATATCTAAACTCCTGGGATGTCTTCTCTTTTCAACTGCTGGACCCTATGTAGTACGGCCCGATGGAGTAATTAGTAGACCTGCACACTGCACAAGGGTCGTCTTATGTAGAATTGCCAATGGTCCCCAAATTGCCATGGCAACATGATAATGCTCTGTTCTCATTCTTTTGGATTTATCTTCTGCTTTTGATACCACTGACCATCCCATTCCATTGTAAATTCTATTCTCTTGGTGTCCATTATGAAGCTGCTCCTGGGTCTCTTCCTACCTCTCCAACCACTTCTTTTCCCTTCCTCCCTCCCTCCCTCCCTTTCCTCTCCCTCCCTCCCTCCCTTTCCTCTCCCTCCCTTTCCTTTCCCCTCCCTCCCTCCCTCCCTTCCTTCCTTCCTTCCTTCCTTCCTTCCTTCCTTCCTTCCTTCCTCCCTCCCTCCCTCCCTCCCTCCCTTTCCTCTCCCTCCCTCCCTCCCTCCCTTTCCTCTCCCTCCCTTTCCTTTCCCCTCCCTCCCTCCCTCCCTCCCTCCCTTCCTTCCTTCCTTCCTTCCTTCCTTCCTTCCTTCCTTCCTTCCTTCCTTCCTTCCTTCCTTCCTTCCTTCCTTCCTTCCTCCCTCCCTCCCTCCCTCCCTCCCTCCCTCCCTCCCTCCCTTCCTTCCTTCCTTCCTCCCTCCC